>NW_024426230.1:7309747-7633461 GCF_017311325.1 Ursus maritimus
ATAAGTTGTAACAAAAAAGAGAAAAAGGTGTGTTTATTCTATAATGTCTCCATTACTGAGAATCTTTACAAGCCTTATCTTATTTCTATAAGCTTATTTCTATAACTTCTATAAAGCTCATTTCTATAAGAAGAAACTTTAAGGATCTATGGACACCCTTCCTGGAACCATACAGGAAAGGTAAAGATGTGTCATCACCAACTACTAGAATCTGGGTGCTTATAAACTGGGCACTTTTGTGACTTTTGCCTCCGCCCATAGCTGATCACTCATGAGTCTCTATGTTAAACTCTATCTCTACCATGAACTCCAGAACTACACTCAACAACTGTCTGCAACAGTGATTGGGTCCTCTCAGCCATTGAGTAGATCAAAACCAGCACAAATCAGAGTAGACAAGAATAGAAAATATCATACTATGCTATACTATACTTCAGCTTCAGTTTGATATTTGTATCTGCATGCACTGTGGTACAATGCAAAATCGTTTTTCCTGCTGTGAAACTTGTCAAAAATGTCTGGAAAACACTAGCTTAGGGGCATCTTCCTCTAAATGACCTTCTGGTACATCAATGAAAAATACATTTTCTTATTCTCACAAAATCTCCCCCTACTCCTGTAACATAATAATATAACCATACACCCATTTCTAGGGAAAGAGTTGTCATCCTCATTTTATCACAGCATAAATGCCTCCTCCTCTGCAAAGCCTTCTGGGACCATTAGATGTTCCTTTCTAGGGGCTCCCATATATACATACTTTTTTCTTAAATACATATAAAGTTATTAAGTACCAAACATTAAGTTAAAAATCTACTAACTTACTTATGTGCACATCCCCCAGCTATATCATAAGCTCCTGAAACAGCAGTGTTTCTTTTCCACATACACTTTCCCAATGCTCAGAATTGTACATTCTAAATATATACTGAATGAATGAATGAAGATCTGAAGGACAGCACACAAATCCACAATCAGCTATTACATAAAGTGTTCTCAGAAAACAAAGTTTTTTCCTAGCAAATCCCCATTTAAACAATTGAAAATCAGAACACTCAGATAAACTGATTACCCAAATTAAATGAATTATTATTAATGGTTTCAAGACTTGCCAACCTTTTTTTTTTTTAAAGATTTTATTTATTCATTTCACAGAGATAGAGACAGCCAGTGAAAGAGGGAACACAAGCAGGGGGAGTGGGAGAGGAAGAAGCAGGCTCATAGCGGAAAAGCCTGATGTGGGGCTCGATCCCAGAACACCGGGATCACGCCCTGAGCTGAAGGCAGACGCTTAACGACTGAGCCACCCAGGCGCCCCTCAAGACTTACCAACCTTAAAACAATTTTCATGCTTGACTCTATAATTATATTGAATACAAGTTCTTCTTTCTCTGATGGTTCACTAATTAATCCAACTAACTTGTATTGACATCGCTGATCGCTTGCTACATGCAAGACATCATGCTAGGTGCTATAACATAAACAAAGAATGCTAAACAATCTCCTTCTCTGAAGGACCCGTTGTCTTACAGTTTAGTGAAATGGCTCTTATTTTATTTTTTTAAGATCCCAGTTAAAAGTTTTTCACTTTTATAGATTTTAGATAATGGGTCTTTGGTGCACATTTTTGCCTCAAGGAGTACATGAAATCAGCAAGAAATCCTAACTTCCCCAAATAAATTTATTTTATGCATACAGCCCTGATTTGAACCTTCACACGATGCATCAGATTCTTGAGGAATCAATGCTTAGAAAGCTGAGCAATGAAATTCAGCTTACTTGTTTATAACAGAATACTCAATATCTATAGTTTCATATAACATGCCTCTATAACTTCCAGCTACTTTCTTAATCTCAGTTTCCCAAGCCTGCAATATCATGAATGCTGTCAAGGTGACCTTGTGGGAAACCCAATCTTTCAATTCCTTCCTTTTTCTCCATCTCATTCATACCTATGATTAACATCTATTAATAAAATTGCTATGCTCATTTCATTTTTTCTTTCAAAAACTCACCCAAAAGAGTTTGAATGAAGTCTATAGAACAAGTGCTGAGACTCAGAGAAATAATCAGTCATCTAAGAAGTAAGGATGATGAATCCCTGCTATCTATCTCAATGTTTGGGGAAATGTCGGTCTTAGTTTCTCTGCGTAGCACTTTATTGAATGTTCCGATAAGAGAATATTTAATAAATAAGACACACACCTCCAAAAGCTGTTAACTAACTCTTCTGGGCCTTTAGGGTATGAGTCTGCAAGTCAACATGGCTCCTACACAGTATGATACTCTTGGGAAGTAGGAAGAATCACGAAGCTTCCAACAGTAACTAACAAATTTACAGTCATTTAGAATTCTAACAACTGAACTGAAATACTACCCTAGCATGTTGTATCAACTTATCTTTCCTTTTGAATTTAAATACTTTAAATCTCATTGATTTCACTGTATTTGTACTTTAAAAAACCCTTTTATCCACACCCCCAAAGTCCAGTCTTAGAGCAAGGTACTGCAGTCATGAGCTTTGCACAAGAGCCCATTTTTCTGATACCACCACCACCATGTAATTAGGCCTAATGTGCCCCTCCCATACATACACATACATACACTGGGGGAAGCCTATAACCAAGGATTTTCCCCCTCCTTTTTCCTGATTGAAGAAAAGTGGGTTTGTTTAAAAAAGGATAAATTCTTAAGAGACATATAACATAATGGTTATATGGGACTTTTGAAGTCATCCTGTCAGTGTTCATATTCTAGTTCTGCAGCATGATAGTATGGTGGAATGTGTTTTGTAGGTAACATTACCCCATAGGCTTCTCCTCAGCCTCAGAGTCAGAGGTTTTCATTGTACACTATGGTAGGAATAAAAAGTAAAAGATCAGATTTTGAGTTACTAATTTTTATAAAATTCATAGCAGAGACAATACTTTATATTTCTAAGGTCAGGATTTTTTAAGAACTTTGAGAATTCGTTTTTTGAGAAACAAATTCTAAGCCCTTAAAGGAAAAAGACTTAAAAATTTTTCCAGAAACAACACTTGGAAAGCCCCAGACTCTCCTATAAGACAGAGAAAATTAGAGAAGACAGGCTGGTCAGGAAATAGAGAAATGGGGTGAGTGTTATCTAGGAGGATGTGAGAGGGTTTAGGAGATCAGGGCTGTGATGAAGGTCCACACAAGAGGTACCAGGCAGAGAGGAGCAGATTCAGTACTAGGAGACTTCCTAGCCTCTGACTAAAGAGAGCTCTCCATTGCCCCCAAAGATTGCTGAGTTCAAACAGGCCAACACCACTATTTAATGGGCTTCTCACAGCATAGGGGCATTAGAATATGTCAGACTTTTTACAGGACAGTTTAGGGCTCCCAAAGACCAAGGTAGAAGGTGCCAATCCTCTAAAGGTCTAGGCCTGGAGCTAGCATAGCATCACTACTGACATAGTCTATTGATCAAGCAGTCACAGCCCAGCTCAAATTCAAGGGAAGGGAAAATAGATACTACCTCTTGGTAAGAGGAGGTGATAAGTAAGCTGGGAGATGAATATTAAGAAGGGAGACTTTAAAATTTTTGAAGGCATATGTTCCTGAAAAATAGAATAGCATGTGTAAAACCTTTTGGAGTGTTTTGTTTTTTTTTTTCCAAGGAATGGGAAGAAGTCCAGCATGGTTGGACATAGAAATGAGAGGGAGAGAGTTAGTAAACAAAATCGATAAAATAGGAAAATTAATTTAATTTTTGTTTTTTAAGTGCATTACTTGTACATAGTTTAAGCACCCAAATTACAATTTGCCCCAACACTCTGAACTCCTGACTCCTTTAACTCTTTTAACTGTTTCTTTATCTTCATTTCAAAATAATGTTTATATTAAAAATTCTTGAAATATCTATTATGAAAATGAAGACCTAATTGTCTTAAACCATACATCTACTTATAGCCTCCATCTTTCCTAAATAATTATATAACCATGATTTAATTAAATCAGTGTTTAGTGTTTTCACTATTATAAAAAACTATTTAGAACTGACTTACATGGTATACTATTTTTATGTCTGCTTTCTTTACAGCTTCTTGTTTTTACTTGAGTTATAAATTGCCTTACTGTTTCATTTGCCTATTTCTCAAAGTACTGATTCTAATTTAGTCCAAATTTTAGGCCAAATTTTTCTCATTAAAATAGGATGCATTAGGTAATATATCTTTCTTCCTTTTGTTTATTTATTTTACTTTCTTGGTGGTGTCCTTACTGAAGCTCTGTGTCCTCCACTCCATTCAGACTGGTTGTGACCTGGATATGCTTCACAGAAGTCAGCATGGAACTTCCCTTCAGCATTTATTTAAAACTTCTCTTACCATACTATCCTATTGAATTTTTTGTTTTTTCCTTTCTTATTTCATCGCCGTATTTTCATATTCCTAATATGTTTTCTGAGAGATTATGTATAGAAGGTAATTTTCTTTAATTCTTCCACATAATTAACAATTTATCCAGGATCAGAATTCAAAAATAGATTTATTTTCTCTCAGAATTTGGAAAGTATTAGTTACTTTCCTTTGAACTTTCAATATTGTTTCAATACTGTTGTAGAAAATGTCATTGTCGTTCGAGAAGGCCAATTTGTATATGACTCTTTCTTTCTCTCTGGAAACTTTTCACATATTTTTTATCCCTAGTATTTTCACATGTATGATATATTACGATATTATCCCTAGTATTTTCACATGTATGATATATAAACATTCTGCTGGACTTCGGGTAGATTCTATCTGGAAATACAACACTTTGAGAAATTTTGGATAATTTTCTTATATTATTCCTCTGAAAATTTCTTCTATAAATTCTTTCTGCACTCTCTTTCTGGAATTTCTGTTAATCAGAAATTTAAGTCTTTTGTTCTGGGAAATTTCCTTATATTATTTTTGTTTTTAAATAATTTCACCCTATCCTTTTTTTCTATATTGTCTTTCTGCAATTTCTATTAATTGGACTTAGTTCCCAAATGTCTTGACTTTTTTTCTCTTCTATTTCCTATCACTTTGTCTTGTGTTTTACCAGCTGGGCTACTTCTACAATTTTATCTTCAGTCCTTCAATTAGATTGTTTAATTTTTGCTATCTGTGGCAGGCAGAATAATGCCCCAACCCAAAAAAATATCCACATTCTAATCCTTTAACCTCTGAATATGTTATGTCATGTGGTAAAGAATTAAATTTGTGGATGGAATTAGTGTTTTTAATTAGCTGACTTTAAGATAGGGAGATTATCCTGGATTATGTGGTGAGCCCATTGTAATTACATGGGGGCTTTAAATGTAGCAGAGGGAGGCAAAGGAGTTAGAGTCAGAGTGATTTAATGTGATGAAGACTCAACCAGCCATTTCTGGACTTGCAGATGGAAGGGAGTCACAAGCCAAGGAATGCCGTCAGCATTCAGAAGCTGGAAAAGTCAAAAAAAACAAAGTCTCCCCTAAAGCCTCCAGAAAGAAATTCTGTCCTGCTGATATGTTGACGTTAGCCCAGGAAGACCCATTTTAGACTTCAGAGTTTCAGAACTGTAAGACAATAAATTTGTGCTGTTTTATCCACTAAATTTATTGCAATTTGTTATAATAGCAATAAAAAACCAATATACTATCATATTTCCAATTTCTAACACATTTGCCTTATTCTTGAATATTACCTTTTTATAGCATCCTATTCTTATTTCGTGGAATAATTTATTTTCTCTCTGAGGATATTCAATATGAAGAGGGATGTTTTCTTCTAGTACATGTATTATTTCTGTTTTCTCTGAAATCCTTTGTTTCATTTTATTTTCCTTCTTGTCATTGTCTTTTCTATTACAGCCTTCCCTCAAAAGTCCTTGACTGTACATTTATATTTAAGAATAAGGCACTAAAATGCTGACTGGAAACTCTTTCTGCTTGGACAGGCTTATTGACCAGCAGGCATTACCATAGGTGAACATCCAGGAACCTGGCTTTTTCACTGGAAAAATCATGAATGCACGTATCTGTAGTGGGGTTTTTTTAAACTTTGATCAGATCCCCAGAGAGATCTGGCTAATCTTCTGTTTGAAATATATCAACACCAGTGGCCGATATTCTGGCAGTCAAAGGGAGAAAGGGGATTTGAATCTTTTTGTTCAAATATCAAGATGTTTGATATTTAGGTAATCAATAACAACTCTGTTGCCTTAAAACTCTGCCCAAGTTTTAAATCTTTTGTGAGATGGAAGTCCAAATATCACTCTCCTCACTCATGTGGTTAAAAGAATGTGGTTTAGATGTGAGGGCCAAATGAGCCTGCTTAACTTCCATGCCCTTGTCTATACTTGCCTCAGCATACCTACGGAAACTTTCAGGCTTACAGAGCAGACTCACTTACCCATGATCACTGCCTCACATTGAAAGAGAAGAAAAAACCTGATGAATTAGATCCTCCCAGTCATGAAACACTGATCAATAGCTATAATACAACAACCAGATAATTTTCTCCTTATCCATGAGTAAAAATGAGCCATGAATAGGGCAAGATGCCAAGAATGTTATTCTAGGGTGGTCCTTCCACATGTAACCCAAAAAGCAGGAATAAACTAGGAAAAAAAAAACTATTACATATTTTTTTAATCCTTTCCCATCCCCTGTTGTAGGTAACTAGACTTCTACTTTCTCAATCTTCTAAGTTACTTAGCACCGATCTATCTGCATCCCATCTTCTAAAATTTTATTGACATCTCTATCTGTTGTTAGATCCTTTCCCTTTGGTGTGTCCTTGAAGTTCTGTGCTTTTTAAAATGTGTTTACTGACATGTTGGGCAATTTATTTTCAAGAAAAAGCGCATCTTCAGTCTATCATATAGAACTATATTCTTTTTGTGTTCTCCTGTATTTTCCAAACATTATACAATGAATATATATTCTTTTATAATCATAAAAAACACAATAGATGCTATTTTTAAAGGACTCAGAAAATTGTAGTCTAGTGAAGTTTTTATCTCCCCTAATTCTAAGTGATTTATACTATTTATTTACAATCTTCCTTTTCTAAAAATAGTTTCATGCATCTCTCATCTGTATAAATGGACCAATTTCTCCATTTGCTAACTTAAAAAAAACTATATTTTATTAAAAGATAAATCCTGTTTGCATAGGTATTTATAAATTAGCACTTCATACATAACACGTATTGTACAACTACTTTACAAATTTAGAAAATGAAACAACTGAGCAAATATATCATGAAAAAACTAGTGTATGTTAAGTATAAGTCATTAATAGTGCTTTATAGGTGAGAAAATTGGTAACAAGCTTTGGTAACTTACCCAAGGTTTGTTATTCTAAAATTCATTTACTTTCCATTATGCCACTTATTTCTGTAGACCACTGTCTTTTTTTTCCATAGGTGGTTATCTGGCTTGTCAACCAGAATTAACTACAGAAAAGTGTTGCAACCATTTCATGTCCTAGTTTTCTATCAATAACGTGGGAAAGTAAAACACCTGTGTCCTTTCTTTTTTTCTTGGCTCTTGGAATTGATGAGAATGGAGGCACTATTAATAAAACATTTTTTAAAAAGGTGCTCTAGAATAATAATTGAACATAATTTACCATAAAGAATTGTTCCCCGGCTAGGGTGCACCATGGCTTGGACCCAGTTCAACACAGGGAAACCTTGTGTAAAAGAGCCCCATCCTTCATCTTACTGATGTGCCTTAGGATTCAGCAGCTTCACTGTTCTCTCAGCCTCTGTTATTATTAATGCTTAATTTTAATGGATGAAGGGAGGATTTTGGTGTGGGTGGATTGCTTCTTCTTTTTGTTGTTGTTAAATGTAGGAACAAGCAATCAAATCAAAGGAAGAAGAATACAAAGAAAATGGGTTGTGAATAAACAAAAAGGTCAGGCCTCTAGTATTTAGTGCAATTTCTGGGGAACTATTAACTACACCATGATTGGCAGATTTAACAGTACCTTCTGCTCTCTTTTGCCAGCAACTATGTAATTATTCCAGGTGTTGTAGTGGAATGACTCTATCAAATTTTATAGGATTAATCAGCATGTAAATGTTGGCAGGCCTCGGAGTCAGATACGGACTTCAGGTGCAGAACTTAGACCAGATGGAAAGAGACACCTCTTCATTTATTTTTAAAAGAGAATTATAAACTGGCCATACCTTTGCCCCGAGACAGAGTTCATTTTATGACACTTACCAAAAACAATCTCTCTTTAAAGTGTACAAAACATCACCTGTGTACCAAGAGGTAAAAATGACCCCAGCATTTATAATGTTCATGAATATTACAATTCCATATTTCCTGTCTGAAATATGAAAAAATATTTTAAACATTATTTCTGTTGCTTATAACTCCATAATATGTCTTAAATAGTAAGTAAAAAAGACAAGCATGGGCTCTAATATCTCCATCTGTCAATTTTTTTCTAAAGTTGTGTCAAAGAGAGGCTCAAGAGGGATTTGAGACACTATGTGAAGCTCATTGTCTGATTATATAGCTATTTGGCATAAACTCTTCTACTCATGAACTTCCTATGACTCCAAATTGCCTACATCAATACTTTTAAAATATTTGTTCTTGCCAAAAGCAATTTAAGCACTCCATCAGTAACAGTGGTTCCCTACAGCAGGACCACTCAATGCACCCTAGAAATGAGGCACTGAGAGGGCAGTGAAGTTTTTAAGAAGCTCTCCTGGAAGTTTTGCTATCCTTTCCCACGTTTGGCCACAGTTAAAAAGCACTGGTACTAAGTATAGAGGTCAAATTTCAGTTTGCTATTCAAGGCCCTTGGATTCTAGTTCAGTCTATCTACTTAATCCTCCCTCAATTCCCTCCTCTAACATGAATTTCAATCAGATAGGCTTTTTGATTATTTATTCCTGCCCCTAGTATTTTTCTGTTTGTTTCTTTTCCAAACCTTTACCAATTTTCAAGTGCTGTCTCAATCCCACCTTTTCCAAGATACTTTCTATAGCTTCTTCCAAACAACTGTGTTCTCTTTGTGCGGTCCTTGTTTATAAACCTTGTTTGTCACCAGTATGGGCAGATACAGGACTCCCTTAAAATTTGTTCTGTAATACTGGGTTTATGGTCTGCCCTTACCAATTGATTTAGTAGCTCCACCATCTTTATGTGAAATGCCTTTTACACTGGACTTCACTATCTTGAAAGAAGTTGTTGCTGTATAACAACTTTGGTCTAACTCTCCATTAAATTTATAGATGAGATTCAGTCCTGAAATGACTACCTTAGTCTAACTGAGGCCATTGTTCTTTTCAAACTGAAGATATTCATTGCATTTTATTAAAAGTGCATTGAAATTTTATCAAATTTATCAACTCCAGGCTCTCATATACCCATACTAGTCATTAGGATAAACAGTTCATTCTCCAAATCATTTTTAAAACATTTATTTTGGATTATACATTATATCATATAAAAAGCATAAGGGAATAATAAGAATTTCTACCTTAAAGGACAAACCAGTAGGTGAGGTAAGAAGTGAGCTTGGCTATCCTCGAATTCCATTATTCTATGGGAACAAGGAGTCTAATAAGTTTTTTGAGAAAAAGACGAACAAATGTAATCTGACCTGCATTTGGGGCTAGTTTTTGTTTTACTGTTATTGTGCTGCCAGTACTATGAGGGAAAGAATATCTCTCATATAGTACAATGTCACAAATGTCCTCCCACATAAATTAAACTTTTTAATTGAGCTCATTTATGTGATGGAAACAAGAAGCTCAAATCCTAATTCCAGTAGATCACGGAAGAATGAGCCCAGAAAGTAGAACATTAAAAAGTTATCAAATATGAATCCTTCTTTCCCATTTTTAACTAAAAATACAGATCCGATTTAAAAAAGAAACAATAGGAATGCCTGGGTGGCTCAGTGGTTAAGTGTCTGCCTTCGGTTCAGGTCATGATCCCAGGGTCCTGGGATTAAGTCCCACATCAGGGTCCTTGCTCCATAGGGAGCCTGCTTCTCCCTCTGCTTGCCTCTCCCCCTGCTTGTGTGCTCTCTCGCGCTCTTTCTCTCTTTCTCTCTGACAAATAAATAAATAAATAATCTTTTAAAAAAATAGAAAAGAAATAATAGCAACAAACAGGGCAGATTATAGCCTACAAGTTGGAATCAGAAAGACACAGTAATGCAAAAAGTTATGAATAGAGCATGAGCTAGGCCTTGGCAAAGCAGTGGGAAGTAGGTGATGGATATGAGAGGAACTTTGGAGCAGGAGACAGTAGGCCTTGCAGTTGCTTAGGCTATGAGGATTGACAGAGAGTTGGGCATGTGTGACTGGGAAGGCACTGCTGCTGTGAACTAAAATAGGAAAAGTAAATTGTGGTTCTTTACCTGCCTAGAGAATAAATACACTGATACAAATTAGTTATTGGATTACTTCAAACTATAATTTAGAAGGTGATCTTAGGTCTGTCAAATGTGTTTGGAATTATGATCATCTCATTCTAGGATTAATAACATATGGACTTGAATTATTGTTACTTAAATGCTTCTTGTGAATCTGGCTCGTTTGGATTATGTCTGGAGGCAATGGCTTTTATAGGAACAACTCACTAAGCCAGAACTCTGTTTTTTGGCAGTCAATAATCAGGAAAGAAACCCAGAAAAAGACTTTTGGACCACTCTAATAGATGCCATGCACAAAAAGTACTAGAAGCACAAAAGGCCCAGAATAGCCAACACAATATTAAAGGAGAAGAACAAAATCAGAGGACTGACACTACCCAACTTCAAGACTTACTATAAAGCTGCAGTAATCAAGACAGTGTGTATTGGCAAAAGAATAGATGAATCAATGGAACAGAACAGAAAGCCTCAAAATAGAGACTCACATCAATATAGTCAACTGACCTTCAACAAAGGAACAAAAGCAATACTGTGGAGCAAAGACAGTCCTTGCAACAAATAGTGTTGGAACAACTGGATATCTACATACACAAAATGAATCTAGACATAAATCTTACACCCTTCACAAAAAATAATTCAAAATCATCATAGGCCTAAACATAAAACACAAAACTATAAAATTTCTTGAAGATAACATGGAAGAACACTTACATGACCATGGGTATGGCAATAACTTTTTAGATACAATGCCAAAGGTATAATCCATTAAAGAAAGAATCAATAAACTAGACTTCACTAATATTATAAGCTTCTGCTCTATGAAAGACACTGTCAAAAAAATGAAGACAAGGGGCGCCTGGGTGGCGCAGTCGTTAAGCATCTGCCTTCGGCTCAGGGCGTGATCCCAGCGTTCTGGGATCGAGCCCCACATCAGGCTCCTCTGCTGGTAGCCTGCTTCTTCCTCTCTCACTCCCCCTGCTTGTGTTCCCTCTCTCGCTGGCTGTCTCTGTCAAATAAATAAATAAAAAATCTTTAAAAAAAAAAAAAAGACAAGCCACCAACTGGGAGAAAATATTTACAAAAGGCACATTTTATAAAGGCTTGTTATCCAAAATACCAAAGAACTCTTTTTTTTTTTTTTTTTTTTAGGATTTATTTATTTGAGAGAGAGAGAGTGAGCGAGAGAGAGGAGTGAGGGGAGGGGTAGAAGAAGAGGGAGAAGTAGACTCCCCTCTGAGCAGGAAGCCCAACGTGGGGCTCAATCCGGGACTCCAGGATCATGACCTAAGCTGGAGGCAGACACTTAACCAACTGAGCCACCCAGGCGCCCCCAAAGTATCAAAGAACTCTTAAAACTCAAAAATTAAAAAACAAACAGCCCAATTCAAAGATCTTAATAAACACCTCAACAAAGAAAATATACAGATGACAAAAAGCATATTAGAAAGGCCAAAATCCAGAATACTGACAACTTCAAATGTGGCAATGATATAGAACAGGAACTCTCATTCATTGCTGGTGGGAATGCAAAATGCTACAGTCACTTTGGAAGATAATTTTGTGGTTTCTTACAAAACTAAACATGCTCTTACCATATGATCCAGCAATTGTGCTCCCTAGTATTTACTTCTTTATTTCCACATACACACACACACAAAAACTAATTTTTTCCACACACAAACCTGGCTTCATTTATTTTTCTGAAATTTGGAAGCAACCAAGATGTCCTTCAGTAAGTGAACGGATAAATAAATGGTGATACATTCAGCAAAGGGATATTATTCTGCACGAAAAAGAAATGAGCCATCAAGTCATGAAAAGACATGGAGGAAACTTAAATGCATGTTTCTAAGTGAAAGAAGTCAATCTAAAAAGGCTACATATTGTATGATTCCAACTATATGACATGCTGGAAAAAGCAACACTACGGAGACAGTAAAAAAAAAAAAAAATCAGTAATTGTCAGGGGTTGGGAGCAGACAGGGATGAATAGGCAGAACACACAGGATTTTTAGGGCACTGAAAATAGTCTGACGATACTAGTCCATTTGATACTACAATTATGGATACACGCCATTATACATTTGTCGAAACCCACAGAATGTATAACACCAAGAGTGAACACTACTGTAAACTGTGGACTTTGGGTGATTATGATGTATTAATATATGTTCATCAGTTATAACAAATGTACCACTCTAGTGAGGTAAGCTGATAATGGGAAAGGTTATGTATATGTGGACACAGAAGATATATGGAAAATTTCTGTACTTTAAGCTTAATATTGTTGTGACCCTAAAACCTAAAAAATAAAGCCTATTTTTTCAAAAAAGGACTAGCAGCTTCTGTATTTTATTCAGCATTAATTTCCTTTACCGGGTACCATAAGAGTTCACAGGAGCAATCATGGGTAGATGTTTATATCCATGAGGGAAGATAAGGTTACACCATTAAAAAAAAAAAAAAAAACACCTCAGTGGCTTAAGACAACAAAAATGTATTTCTCATTCACACTACATATCCATTATGGGTTGACAGGTGACTCTGCTTCTCATAGTGACTCAAGATCCAATTGAGCATTTCATCTAAACACAAGCTTCCTGGATCATTACAGCAGGGAAGAAGAGATGATGAATTGTATACAAACTTTTAAAACATTCATCCAGAACTGACACATGTCATTTTTATTCACATTTCTGTGCTCAAGGCAAGTCTGATGTCTACACTTAGTTCAAAGGATTAAGTAAATATAATCTTATCATGTGTCTGAAGAGAAGATCAGGAAATATTCAAGTACATTCAGGTGGTGTGAGATAATGCTGTAGAAACATTATTAAACTGGATGCTCTATACACATGTAAAGGTTTAATATCATTTATTACAAAGTATCTTATCATCTACAAACACTTGGCAGTAACTGGTACTTAGTTATGCACTTATATAATACCCTCCCTGTTATACATTTATACTTCATGGAATGATAATCACTCCCTAAGTAGCCTTTGCTGACCCTCCCCCAACCTAGATGCTCACAGAACTATTATAGTGCCCTGTATTTATTTCTATGTAGCACTGCACACACTGCTTTGTAATTGGCACCCACAGGCAAGGACTGAATCAAAGGCTTCTTTAGCCAACTGTTGGTCAATTATCAGAGTTCCCTCAGTCAGACACACCTTTGAAGCTGTTCAGTAGTCTCCTGGTCCCAAGAACTACATCTCAGCCTGTGTGGCCTTTGGACTGCACATTCTACTCTTGAAGATTGAAAATACTCTTGATCAGCAAATTTTTGAGTTATCCCTAGCACTGGGACTGACAACAAATACATGATGCTAGACTTGCTTACACATTTTAGGTCTTAATATGAGTCTTAGTTGCTATAATATAAAGAATAAAGCAGTGAGGTGATTCTAGTTAAAACAGCTAAACTGTTTATACTTCTATTAGTTCTCTCATTGTGCTGCATGAGTTGTAGATATCTTAGTAAAGTAACAACATAGAATTTCAATGCTTGTGGGCAATGTATTTTTGAAGGGCATTTTTTTGGATTTGTGTTTTATTTTATTTCTTATTGAAGTATAGTTGACACACAATGTTACATTAGTTTCAGATATACAACATAGTGATTCAGCAAGTCTATACATTATGCTGTGCTCCTGATAAGTATGCTACCATCTGTCACCATACAACACTTACAATAGCATTGACTATATTCTCTATAATATGACTATAATCCTTTTATCCTCGAACTTATTCATTCTATAACTAGAAGCCTGTATCTCCCATTCACCTTCATCCATGTTGCCCATTCCCCCTCTCTCTTCCCATCTGACAACTAACAGTTCTATTTATGGGTCTGTTTCTGCCTTTTGTTTGTTTGTTTATTTGTTTTTTAGATTCCACATTTAAGTGAAATTGTACGGTATTTGTCTTTCTCTGTCTGACTTATTTCAGTTAGCATAATATCCTCTAGGTCCATCCATGTTGTTGCAAATGGCAAGATAGCATTCTTTTTTATGCCTGAATAATACTCTATTGTGTATACATACCACATTTTCCTTATCCATTTGTCTATCCATGGACACTTGGGTTCCTTACATACCTTGGCTATGTAAATAATGCTGCAATAGGGGCGCCTGGGTGGCTTAGGCACTCAAGCATCAGACTCTTGATTTTGGCTCAGGCCATGATCTCAGGGTTATGAGATCGAACCCCGTGTTGGGCTCTGCACTAGGTGTGGAGCCTGCTTAACGTTCTCTTTCTCTCTCCCCCAGCCCCTCCTCACTCCCCCCTCCTCTCTCCCTCTCTAAAAAAAAAAAAATGCTGCAATAAACATAGGGGTACAAATATCTTTTTGAATTAGTGTTTTCATTTTCTTTGGGTAAGACCCAGTAGCAGAATTACTGGATTGTATAGTATTTCCATATTTTATTTTTTGAGGAACCTCCATACTATTTTCCCCAGTGGCTCCACCAATTTATATGCCCACCAATAGTGAACAAGTGTTCCCTTTTCTCCACATCTACACCAACACTTATTATTTCTTGTCTTTTTTGATTCTAGCTATTCTGACAGGTGTGAGGTGATATCTCATTGTTGTTTTGATTTGCATTTCCCTGATGATGAGTGATGTTGAGCATCTTTTCATGTGTCTGCTGGCCATCTGCATGTGTTCTTTGGAAAAATGTCCACTGAGGTCCTCTGATCACTTTTATTCTAATAATTTGTTTTTTGAGTTGTATAAGTTCTTTATATACTTTGGATATTGACTTCTTATCAGATATATTTACAAATATCTTCTTTCATTCAGAAGGTTGTTTTTTTTCATTTCGTTGATGGTTTCCATCATTGTACAAAAGCTTTTTATTTTGGTGTAGTAACCAGGTTTGTGTTTCAAATGTACCTATGAGCCAATTTGAAATTCCTTTAGAAAAATAAATAAAAATAAAATTCCTTTAGAATAACTAGACCATCATACATCCCCTATCGGCTATATTTTAAAGTACTGGTTCTATACATATAAGATATGATGGTTTTAACATTAAACAAATCTTTCTCGTCTCATTTAAAGATCATTTCCATTACTATATAAGACTGACTTAGGAATGGCTATATTTTAAAGTACTGGTTCTATCAATATAAGAAAAGATATGATGGTTTTAACATTAAACAAATCTTTCTCGTCTCATTTAAAGATCATTGACATCGCTGTATCAGACTGACTTAGGAATGGCCTGAAATTCAAATTCAGGATTTGAATGTGCTTGGAAAGGCCTACCAAAATCCCAGAAGACAACAGAAAAATTTCCAAAGCCCTTCTAACTTAATAGAAATTAAATTATTCATTTCTTCTTCTTGGGATTTTTCTATCTTTGGACTGCAAAGCCCTACTTAATTCTTGACGAGTAACTCCCAGTTAATTGGTTAACTAACTATAGCCCACAGGTAAAGTCCCTCATAACAAGCACATTAAAAAAAAAACAAAGGTTGTACATAGCAGAGAGTCAGAAGAGTAGAGCTTTGTTAATCTTTTATCAGAAATAATATTTCTTAATGTGTACTTTTTCTGATCTTTCAAGTCTAATGGTCACTATAAAATAGCTGATTGTGTCCATTTTGCACTTGGGGAGAGGCAGGTGAGAAGTGATCAGGGCAATCTATTTAACTTGGCCTCAAAGAAACAGCCATGAACTGGTCTGACCCTTCCTTACCTTTTCCTCCAATTCTTTACTCCCCCCTTCTACCTTTTCCCAAACCAGCTAAATTTACCAAAAAGAATTAAAAAGACTTTACTTGTTTAGTAAAGTGGAAGATATGCCTCTTCTTCCTTTCCTTTCCAGGACTGGGAAAACATCATTAATTTTCCAGTAAAAACCTGGTAACTAACTGGATTTCTAGCCATGGTCCAAAATATTCTCCTTCCTTCACTAGATGGAAGTATGAGCACCTTTCAGACTTCACAAATATCACTGGAAAAGGCTTTTCATTAATATAACCATGACTGCAGTGAAAAATGCTCCTTTCAATCATCCCATATAAAGTTGTCGTTACATCCATCAGAGGGACAGATTTCTTGTAGACTTTTCCCTATGTCGATGCAGTTCATAATTGTTTCCTCACAGACCTCAACAAAACTCTTGTACTTAAACTCTTCCAAACTGGGAGGAAGACATATCCATATAAAAAGCAACAAAGGGACTCCAGCTGCAGAGAGAGGCCATTCCCCTGAGTGAGCAGCCCTCTAGCTGAGAGCTGGCAACCACTTCCCTCAAGGCAACATGAGTTATTCCTGCTTCCTGGTGCTAGCTGACTATCGGTTGAGACCAGGTTTCCTTCTGCTGCTACTGTTTGTTCAGCTCAACCTCCCTCCCAGAATGCATCCTCATTGTTCTACACAGTCAATCCACATACTCGGTGTAAAAGTCCAACTGGAAGTCTTTTTCTGATCAGCTACTCAAGGGCAGGGATCATGCCTTCTATCTCTTCTTATTCCTTCATGGCACCTAGCATACTACCCTGTACATATGAGGTGATTTAGAATTGTTTTTGAAATATACAAGAGGGCAGGGGGATACAAAGAGAAGTGGAATAGGGAGAAACTGAAACATTTTTATTACTGACTTTAAAAAAGAATATATATTAAATAAAAAGTTTTTAAATGGAAATTTTGGACTATTTTCCCCTAAAATTGAACTCTCACCAACATTTGACCATTCTCTTACTTTCCAGCAATGTTGCATGTATATAATAGTTTCTGTGAACATTATCCCAAGAACAAATTGTGATAATTTAAAAAAAAAATTTAGAATGACAACTCTGCCAGAAAATCCAAATTTGAGTCTGGATTGCGTATTTCTTATATTCATTGCTACATCCTTATATCTTGGGCCTTCACACATCTTCTATGATTTTAGAATACTTTTGGCAATATCACTGCATACGATATTTCTTACCAACCATAACCTGTACATCAGAGATAATTCTGGAAATCTTCCTTGCAAAGCTTTTTAAGCAAAAAATAGCATTCCTTCTGTGGAATCCCAGAATGTAAATAAATGTTGCATATAAAAAGGGCACCATGATCACGTAGGTTTGGGAAACTTGGGTTAAATAAAGTTAAACAAGTTACTTTACTGCAGAACTTCTTAGAACTTTCAGTATGTTAAAGTGCAATATGAATCACCAAGGAAGATATAAAACAGCATTTCCCAACATCTCACAGCACTATTCAAGCAACACCTTTGAGGGCCAGGAAAATGTACTTGTAGGACTAGAGTGTCTCTCTGTCCAGTGTCCTTTTTAAACAAACCAGCGCAGTTGTAGTCTAAATTTTCTTGCACACCAAAATAGTTTACAAACCTGTATTCGCCTGGAGGAATTTTCCAGTGCCCCTGGATAGTATGACTGCTTTAACCTTAGAAAGCTTATAGAGAATTAATGATCAACTTGGATTACTTGAATAACATGAAGGTTCAGACACTGAAAAAAATTTCTGGTAAAAAAAGCATCCAATTCTCTTTTCCTCACCATCTCCCTCATCTGCCTATTCTTTAATTCCTTTCAAATTAAAGATAGAGAAAAGAATAAGACAGGCAAATGTCTTTGTGTAGTCCTGACAAAAATAAATATGGGCAAAGAGTCTAGAGGTTGGTCCATTTGATGTTTACGGCAGAGGTTCATGGACCCAAAGGTCTCAGACTTCATGTGAGAACTGGAATTTTTGCATCATTAATGTTCTACCTTTTTCAGACTTTTACCTTATTTTCCCAAAGCAAATCAGACTTCTTTATATATACATAGCAAGTCATGAGATGAACCTTTTATTTTCCCCCCAACAGTATCTAACTAGTTTCAATATTTCTAAGGATTACAAAAAAAAAAAAGTAAAATAGAATAAAAGAAACTTTGTTTTGATGTAATCTAAGAAGGATGTGAAATATACTTATGAGTATTGATAACGATTTTTCATCATTAAATCAGTAAAAATATCTATGACAATAATCTTAGGGGAACATTCTTTAAACTTTCAAGCCACAGTATCTCGGGATGATGATGCATCAAAAGCCTGTTGGAAACAAAAGTTTGGATTCAGAGTGGCATGTGGATACCTGTTTTTCTCAGCAAAATAATTCAGCCATTGTAATTATTTTTAACAGAATTGGGCTTCACACTGTGGGATAATGAGCTGGAAAATGTATTTGTTTTAAATAAAGGCATTTTCACACTACAAGAACACACAAACATCTATGAAACCCAAATGTGCCCGTCCAGCGTGCCTGGTAAAAAAGCCAATTTGATGTTATTTCCAACTGTGTAGAAATAATTTGCTACAAATTCAGGCTACAATGCAAACAGGTGCTACTTCAAAAAAAAAAAAAAAAAAAAAAAAAAAAAAAAAAAGCAAAAACCATGAGTCTGGAGTTGCCAAGAGCTGGGACAGCTGGGAAACATGAAGATGTTCTCTTTTAAATGGAACCCAAGCTTCTGGGCCTATTGGGTTCTGACTCCAAGCATTATGTTTAGTTTGGTCATCCATGAACATAGGACTAGCTGGTCCCTCAAATTACTCTTCAGGTTTCATCAGAGCTTTAGATGTGTAATAGCAACAATAAGAAATCACATGTTGCACAGAATGTGTGGGATGGTGATTCTGAAACGCCAAAAGGGCAGATAGGGGATGTCAGATGCAATTAACCTTCACCCTACACTTCAACAACTTCACCCTTTGAATCAAATAAAAAGACAAAGACAAGGGACACAAAGATAAGGGGCTCAGGCCGTTAAGTGGCGGATTCTTAATTCTGGCTCAGGTCATGATCTCAGGGTTGTGAAATCAAGCCCCAAGTCAGGCTCCACGCTGAGCACAGAGCCTGCTTAAGATTCTCTCTCTCTCTCCCTCTGCTTCCCCCCATCTGCACTCATGCTCCATCTCTAAAAAACAAAAAACAAACAAACAAAACCACAAAAAGACAAAGATGAACCTAAGGGAAGAAGAGTGGAATGGACAGTTGGAAAAATATAGATGGAGTAATTGTAAAGAGAAGGGAAGGAGGGGATCCTAACACTGGATCAATGGGTTGAATTATGCAGCAAGAACAAATGGTATAAAGAATGCAATTCAAAGAAATGAATTAAAAATCAACAAGTTTTGAAGGGAAATTTTCAAGAGTGCAAAAATAATGTAAGTGTACAAAATTTAGACTGGTATTATGCACAAATGGGTGTTTAATAAATCCTGCTCAGTGTTAATGATTTTTGCTTGGATCTTAAAGCACTTCCAGTACTCATCCTTATCTCTGCCTTGAGTTTACTGTTAGCTCTCATTGGGTTATCAATGAGTTTGATGATTTCAAATCTTCTTTCTTGCAGATTTAGTTTTAAGACTCTGCTCCAACAATTCCAATGTGTAGAAGAGTTTTACCCACACCACTAAGCAATTCTTGCACATTATCTGGGTATCCTACAATTCAAGTTAATTCTGACACTATCCACCTGCAGATTTCATCAGATCCCACAGACTAAGGGCTCAGCCCTACAAAACGGCTCCTGCCCCTTCAGATGCCAATCACAAGTCCAGATTATCACCTGCGCTTTGACCAACCAGCCATAACTCAGGTTTCCAATGATTCCCTCATTGGGTTTGATTAAGTTGCTAGAGTGGCTCACAGAATTTGGAGAAATATTTTACCCACTAGATTTACTTAATTACTAGTTTATCATAAAAGAATATACTCAAAAACAGCCAGGGGAAAGAGATGCATAGGGCGAAGTATGTGGAAAGGGGAGAGAGATTCCACGCCCTCTCCAGGAGCATCACTTTCCCTGCACTCCCATGTGTTCACCAACCTGGAAGCTCTCAGAACCCTGTCCTTTTTGCTTTTATAGAGGCTTCATTACATAGGTATAGTTGATTAAATTATTGGCCATTGGTGATTAGACTCAATCTGTAGCCCCTCTGCGCTGGGGGGGAGGAGAGGTGCAAAAGACTAGAAGTTCCAACTTCCCAAGGTTGGTTCCCTAGTCTACCAGCCCAGATCCTTAGGTGATCAAGGGGCATTCCACAAGTTGCTGCATTAACATACAAAAGACACCTTCATCACCCTCATCACTTAGGAAATTCCAAGGAGCTCTGTGCCAGGAATAGGATTGAAGACCAAATATGTTTTTCTTATTATAAATCACAACATAGGTTTCCTTCTCCTAATTCTCTAAACCACCTCTTTGCCCCCAAAAACGGTTCCTCAACAGAGAAATCTACTCTGAATTTCCAAGGAATTCACCAGTACTAACAGAACTTCTGCAGAACCTACCACGTCCTGACCTGATTCTCAGCAAGGAGTTTCCAGGTAATAAATAAAGAAGTCCAAGAATGCACTTGAAATATCCCAGACTTCCAAAATCCATTTACCACTGAAAAGACAAAATTGTCTAAGGCAGTTGTTAGCATAGGCTGAGTCATAGTTTCACATGACTAATTTATATACTGCCCAAGTGCTGAAATAAATGTAATTAAGTCAGCTTTAAGTACCATATACAGTGAGACATTTACCCTTTATCTTACACTGTGCCAAACATAAAAATGACTTGGTTGTACAAAAATGACTTTCACTAAATTAGCTTAATTTGAAATTCTGATAGCTGAACTCACACATATGAAGCAAGTATCTTCCTTTTAGAATTGATGTTGCTGTTCTCTTTGGGGTTTCTTGATCACCCTGGGGAAAGAAATCATGTTTCCATAACACAGCACAGGGATAGCTGAAAATATAAAATATAGTATTTGAATTTTATTGCTACTCAAAGAGGTCCCAGGATAGGATCTTCCTCATACTAACTTGTCCTGGAGAAAAGTGTACTGCTTTTTTCAGGCCTTGGAAAACAAGCTGTCAACTACTGAGACCTAGTTATTTTTAATCCCAACTCCTTCCAAGGAGGGTGGGTCCCATTAGAAGCAGGGCCTATTGTTTCACTAAACCAATACTGGGTGTGGGTTTGAAAACCTGAGGGTGATGTATTGACAAGAGATTAATTGCTCTATATCTAGAATGGAAAGGAATTTAAGATTCCTGGTGGAAAATCAAGGAAGCTGAAAGGAGTCAGGATTCTGAATACTGCAGGGAGTCCCAATGCCACTAAAGAAGGACACTAGAGAAAAATATTGAAAAATAACTATTAGTTTTTTGCAATGGATTGAGGAATTTGAACTCTGAATTCGGTTTTCCAAATAAGTCATGTGATTTCATTTTAAATAAGAAAACATAGCTTTCATTATTTTGTACATTCTATTATTTAAAGAAAAACATTATATATGTTCTTTAATACTTAAGATATTTATTTTTTTTTAAAGATTTTGTGTGTATGTCAAAATGAGGGATCAAAAACTTTCCCAAACACAGAAATGTCTTGTTCCTTCTAAAGAATGAAAGGCCTTGTACCTCTTAAGAATCATCATTTTCTTGTATTTACTTCTCAGAGAATGAGGCACACAGTGAACTCCACTACTTCAATCAGCAGCTAGAATTTGTCATTGCCAAACAAAAAGTCTGAAAAAAATTATTTCTGCTCACAATATTACAGTAGATTACAATTTAAGTAAGAAAACTTTCAGATATATTATTTTGTATTTATAGCATAGTTCTGACTTGTTTGTGTAAACAAAGTGATATTCTTATTTATGTATTTCTATAAAACAAGTGTCTAGAGGAAAGGCAGACTCATTCTGTAAGCCCTCCAAGACAGGAAAATGATTTAGCCATGTAGTCTTTTAACTGCTTCGTTAGTACTCCAGTTTCTCACTTCATCAAATTGGAATAATGCTTACTTCTATGATATACGCAGGGATATCATGAGGATAAAAGAAAAAGAAAACATTTAAGGTTCTATTCATTCACTGAAGGAATAACTTACTAATTGTTTTTTCTTTTACAGATTTTTATTTTTTAACTACAGAAGTGATACTGATTCAGGCTGGCTGGGTCTGAGGACCCAGAGGCAGTGCTTCAGGACCAGCCAAAAGGGTCCCTGGCTTCATGCAGGATAGGAATCTAATGCCAGACTAGAGGAAAGTGAGAGCAAAGATATACAGAGGAAGTGCAGATACAGACCGTCTGGGATACTCCCTCTGACAGGAAAGAAGAGTGTCTCATCTTTGCTTGGGGCCTGGGGTTTTTATTGAGGATTATTTATGTGTCCTCTCAGGTATCCAGGAACTGGTGTAAAATAAAGGCAAGTATTTAGGTGTCCTCCATAAGTCATTTATGCCCTGGAACCTGGAGTCTTGGTGAATCAGTGCTCTGGAAAACATACATGACCTTGCCCAGTCGCTCCTTACATGTTATCTATTGTTCTGGAAGACTCCAAAGAAATCATTAACTCCTTGTTTACAAGGAGGACAGACATTATCTGTATTATAAGGCATGTGTGTGTAGGGTGAGGGTGCAGGTCCTAGCAAGAATTGAAGCAGGAAAAGGATCAAAAAAAGGCAGGCCTTCACAGAGTCCCTTCAGTTTCCCTATACCAATGTTAACAAGTCTCAGTAGAGAGGTAAGAATTCTACAAAAAATTAAAACCTCATTTTACCTCCCCCTTACCTACCAAATTCTGCTCCCTCTTCAAAAGTAATTATTTTCAATTATTAGAGATTTTTTCTTTTTATTTTTGTTGTTAATTTCTAATTTTATCGCATTATTATCAGAGCATGGGGCCAGAACTTTCCATTTTTCTGAATGTACTGAAATTGGAAGAGGGTGGAGCTTTATTAATTGTTGGGGGGTTTTTGCATATCTTTCATGAAGGTTTGAAAAGGATGTGTATTTTATATATATAGGTTACAAAGATAGAGGCAGAAATGGAGATACGTTAGAGCAATATCACTGATTGTTATTGAAATCTTACTTATTTCTACCAATTTTTTTTGTCCAGCTGATCTTTCAAATTCTGAGAGTATATTAAGTTTCCAACTCCTTTCACATAAGTTACTTTCTTTGTATTTTTAACAATTTTTTCTTCATGGCTATTGCATCTTCTCAGTGAGCTGTTTATATTTTAACATAAAATATCCTTTTTGCTTAACAAATATTTTTGGCCTTAGATCTACTTTTTGATCCACTGCCATACATGCTTTAGTTTTGTTAGATTGTTTCACATATATATTTTTTAATTTTCAACCTTTCTGTAACTATTTTGTTTTACTGTTATTTCTAAATCATACCTAAATATGGGTTTTTAATCCAATTTGAAACCTCCATCTTTTAATAGAGAAATTATATCCATTAATAAAAACATTCTTAATAAATATAATTATATAATTAAAAATTACTACTCACCATAAAGATCATGACAAATATCACAATTAGTGACATATTTCTCAATATTTCTATTGCCTAGTTTGTCTTCTATTGACTATGCTTTTATGTCCTCTCTTGCCCTCCTTTGTCCTACTGGACTTTTTGACTTATTAATGTTCTATTTTATTTCTTTTCTTCTATTTGAAAGTTACAGAGCGGGCACCTGGGTGGCTCAGTCAGTTAAGTATCTGCCTTCAGCTCAGGTCATGATCTCCAGCTCCTGGGACTGAGCCCCGCATCGTGCTTCCTGCTCAGTAGGGAGCCTGCTTCTCTCTCTCACTCTCTCTCTCTGCCTCTCCCCACTGCCCGTTCTCTCTCTCAAATAAATTAAAAAAATCTTCAAAAAAAAAAAAAGAATGAAAGTTACAGAGTCTACTTATATTGTTCAGTGATTACTTTTACATTTTTATCACACATATTTACATTTATATTTTTCAAACACATCTACAATTAAATAGTATCTATAACCAAAAAACAAATAATCCAGTTAAGAAATGGGTAAAGACATGAATAGACATTTTTCCAAAGAAGACATACAGATCAAAAAGTTAAAAATAGAACTACCCTATCACCCAGCAACTGCACTACTAGGTATTTACCCAAAGGATGTAAAAATACGGATCCAAAGGGGCACATGCACCTTGATGTTTACAGCAGCACTATCAACAATAGCCAAATTATGGAAAGAGCTCAAGCGTCTACCAAAAAGGAATGAAATCTTGCAATTTTCAGTGATGTAGATGGAGCTACAGTGTATTATGCTAAGCAAAGTAAGTCAGTCAGAGAAAGACAAATACCATGTGATTCCACTCATGTGGAATTTAAGAAAAAAAAACAAATGGACATGGGGGAAAGGGAAAGAAGAGAGAGGGAGGCAAATTATAAGAGACTCAACTATAGGGAACAAACCAGGTTGCTGGAGGGGAGACGGGCAGGGGATGGGCTAAATGGGTGATGAGTATTAAGGAGGGCACTTTTGCTGAGCACTGGGTGCTATATGTAAGTGATGAATCACTAAAGTCTACTCCTGAAACTAAGATTACACTATATTCACTAACTAGAATTTAAATAAAAACTTTAAAAAATAACTAAATAATAATTAAATAGTAAATAGTATCTACATTCTCTTGCTGTACAAAGGAAAAACCTAGCATTCTCTAACTTTCCTTGATCCAGCATATGATGTAATTACCTAATAAATTAGTTGCAGATTAATTTATTTGTATTGTGTATTGGCAATTATTTAACAATTGAAAGCTTTACTGGATTTTGCTCACCAGAATTTCTTGTATTCCATAGCTTGCTCTTCCTGCAAAATATGCTTGAGGTTGTGAACTGCTTGAAGCCTTATTGCCTAAAAATGTTTAAACTTTGCCCTCATATTTCAATTATAGTTAGGATGTGCATAGACTTCTAAATTAAAAACTATTTTCACTCAGGGAATATTATGCAGCCTTAAAAAAGAAGGAAATCCTGTTGTATGCTACAAGATGCATGAACCTTGAGAACATGCTAAGTGAAATAAGCATGTCACAAAAAGACAAATATTGTATGATTCCACTCATATGAAGTGTTTATAGAAGACAAAATCATACAAACATCAAGTAAAAAGCTAGTTGCTGAGGGCTGGAGGAAAAGGGGAGGAGGAATATGTGTTAAATGCGTACCGAGTTTCAAGTTTGCAAGATGAAAAAGTTCTAGATATCTGTTGTATAGCAATGTAAATATACATAATAGTACTGAACTGTACACATAAAAACTGTTAAGATAGTAAGTTTAATGTGGTGTGTTTTTTACCACCACAACAAAAATTATTGTCACTCACTTATTTAAAGATATTTCTCAATTTTCATCTTACATTCAGGGCGATGGATTAAAAAAAAATCTAATGCTAATCTGTTTCTCATTCTTTAGTAATTAACAGTCTATTCCTTTCTAAAAGCTATTTGCATTTTTGCTTTATCTTTGGTATTCTAATCTTAACATACCGTGTCTAACTGGGTGTCTTTTTTCATTCACTATGTTCAGCACTTACTGGCTCTTTCAATAAGAGCAATAAGATCCTTCTTCAATTCTGGGAGATTCTCTTCTATTATTGATTTGAGTATTCCATTCCCTCCTTCTGGAACTTCCTTGAAGCCTCAATTTATTTCTTCATGTCTCTCAACTCTTCTCTTGTAGATACCATGTCTTCATAATTTCGGTCTCTATCATGGGCAGAGTTTTCATCTTTATTTTCCAGACCACTAATTTGTTCTTTGTATATGCCCATTTTATGGTTCAGTCCATCTACCAAATTTTATTTTGCAAGGATATTTTTAATTTCCACACATTGTTTTTTATTGTTCAATTGTTCTCTTTTCATAGCAGCCTATTGAACTGTGAAGGCTTCTTGAATATCTCTAAGGATACTAAGAATATTTTTTTAAATTCTTTTTTAATGTTCTCCAAATTATTTGTCTTTTAAATATCATGCCATTGAATTTTATTACCCACTACTCTGTTTTATTGTTGTAATTATTATCCTCCAGTTCACCGACTTTCATTTCTTGAAGATTTTAATTTTTGGTTCATTGTCACTCCATCCAACAGTCTTGTTGCTTTAACTCTAGCCAATTTCCATTTCTACATGGATGAACTTCTACTCTCCAGTAATCTTACACTCCACCTTAGCCATTAACACTAATGGTTATTTGTACCTTAGACTTTGCTGACAGTTTCAACCCCTCCATGATCTCAATTTCACATAGTTCATCCTCAAACTATCATGTTGGGGAGCTCTAATACCCCAGCTCTAACAACACATTCGTCCAACCTGGATCTCCAAGCCATTAATCCTACCATATTTTCTCTTATCTTCCCTCCTAAATCACCTTAAGTTTCATGGTCAATCATTATATTAACTCCCTTACACATGCATTCAATTCCTTTGTTTCACTGTCACTTTATTATAGTCATCTGACTAAATCACAAGCCTGTATAAATCCAAATTTCTGCCTGTTTCAAACCTACACCTGGTCAACTGAACATGGCTGCATGATGTCACTACAAATTTAAATGGGTCCTTGATGGGCCCAGTAATCATACAACAGTTCTCCAGTTCATTTGTTCTGCTAGTCACAGATAACTATCTCATTCCTTTCAAATATTTCAACATATCCACTCACCTCCTCACTCTCACCTGATGACACTGTTTCTTATTTCACTGAGAAAATTGAAGCAACCATAAGAGAACTTTACACATTCTCTTCCCACCTACTAGCTAAATTCCACCACGAGACCTTCCCAATTACCAACACCTGCAAAATATACGTTGCTTTCCTACCTTTTCCTATAAATAAACTACCTACACTCCTGTTTAAAGCCTTGCCTCCTCTTGTACCAAATACAATCTTTCAAGGACACAATTCCAGAACTCTCCCTTCTCCCTTCTATATCATCAAAGTCCTATTCTCTACTGTGCCTTCATCATCCACAAACATATGTTTATGTCTCCCATCTTTCAAAACAAACATATTTCTCTTCATGAATTTGTTACGTAGCAATAGATAACAAATACAGTAATGATATGTTCTACATAGATGTCCCCTTCAAACTTATTGAAGCAAATATTAACTCATTATTTTAATGACGTCAATGGATTACTTGGGAATTGGGGAAGACAGAAGGAAATTTCAAACAGAAAGTATTTCGATTTTAAAAAATCTAAAAGTGGGAATAACATGAACACCAAAACAGGGCTTTGAACTCACTGTTCTTGGAATGGTCAGAGCAGCCAGCCTGGTGAGTAATGCTTGCAAAGAGCATAAAAGCTTGAAATTAAAATTCAGACTTCACCCTCAGTGAGATAGAAGCCATCCTGAACTTTTCCAAATGGAAACGGGCATGATCAAAATGCCTGGGAGGAAAGATAACTTTAGGTTTCAGTGGGGATAGACTGATGATTGCAAAGCTAAAACAGTACTACTGAAGCAAAGGGATAACTAAGGATACCATTACTAGACAAGACCAGTAGAAAAAAAAGGAAAATTCTTAACCTGTGGTAGAAGAGCATAGAAAGGACAATCAGTAAATTTTACTGTAAGTTTTTAAGACACATTTAATACCATTTCCTTGTTTTGATTATGTTACTTTATCGCTTGAGATCTGAATATAATTGCCTCTACTTGCCTGTTTACTTCCTGAGAAATTTCCAAAATATTCCTCCAGAATTTGTGAATTTTCAGAAGGCCTCAGTTCTGAGAGCCACCTACAGCTGTCAATTCCTTTCTCTGCTGGGTTAATTCACTTTATCATCTTACTCTTCCACTTGTATGGTCTAAGTTTATACCATTTTAACATGAACATGAAACTTAGTTCCTTTCTTTGGTTTCCTCTCCCTTTAAAAATACATTAAACATTTTATTTCTTTATATGAGGCTTTTGAGTGTTATTTGGTAGGTTTTACTAAAGTTTTGGGAAAGGTGGCAATAGTTCACACTATAAATGATGTAACATTAAACATTAGATAACCCTATTCATTGTCAAAGACACTCAGCAAATGTTATCTTCTTGCGTTTTAGATTCTTGTCATATTGCTTTTCTTCTTTCTCTCTCCTCTCTTTCATCTCTCTCTTGTCCATCCTCAGAAATTTATCAAGGTATTTTCCTAAGCAAAGATTGATCCCTCCCTCAGAGAAATTTTAGTGCCACCTGTTAAGATAATTAGTTTTTACTTTGCTACACTTGGTTGGCTGGTTAGTAAGAAATTAAGTACGACTTATGTTGAAGATTATTACACAATTTCTTGATATTGAAAAAGTAATATGAATCAAAGGCAGAGAATTTTTATGGCCAGAATAGAAGATGGCACAAGAATTTATGCAGTAATGACACTGTGTGATACTAAACAACAGGAAAGCAAATATTACACTGAAAGTAACTAGGGCACCTATACTTTGCTTTACAATTTGCCAATAAATAAGTACGTATTATTTTACTTTTCTGGTATGAACTGTATTTTAGGATAACCAAATAGCCATATTTGATGAACAAAAGGTTTTTGTTTGTTTTTAACAGAATTCCAGCAAATAAATGTGAAATGAATGAAAAAAATTTTAGTCGCCATTCTTTAATTACTAACAAAATAACTAAATCAGGCAATAATCACCAACACATGAA
Organism: Ursus maritimus; assembly: GCF_017311325.1. Lineage (NCBI taxonomy): Eukaryota > Metazoa > Chordata > Mammalia > Carnivora > Ursidae > Ursus > Ursus maritimus. Next base: position 7,338,638 of record NW_024426230.1, read on the forward strand.
ACCATTAGGAAAAAAAGTAGATAGGAACTTAAGATGGAAGGTTCAGTTTATCACTATCTGAATCCTCTGGATCAATCTTAGTATCACAGAAAGTGAGTCAAACAGCCATTAGATGCATTCTGAGTTGAAATATACCTGCCAGCATATACATGTCAAGTATTTTCATAATTGTGTTTGGAGACATATGAATTATTTCAAATTTCGTACTCATTAACACAAAAATCATAAACATGCTGATTTAGGTTTAGTTTACTTTCTAGAGGAGTTCAAAATTATCATTTTCATTCAAAAAAATACTTACTGAGTACCTTTTATGTTATAGGCACTGTGCCAGGTTTTGTGGATTCAAAGGTGAAAGGATCCAAACCCCATCTTCAAAGAGTTTACAGTCACGTGAATGAACACTCTTCCAATCACATCAGAAGAGGTAAATGCAACAGTGGAAGCTATGAAGGCTGTCCCCTGTTCCCCTAGAGCAGGTTTCAGAGAAGAGTGGATGCCAGAGACTGCATATAAATGATGAGCATCTCGCTAATCTGACAGTGGAGAAACTGCCATTCATTATACAAGGAATACCAAGCACCAAAAAAACAGGAGCAGTGAGAAAATGCACCATATTCAGGAAATAGCAAGTGGTCTGGTTTAGCTAAAATAAAGGGTGCATGAGGTGATGAGAAGGTGGTGGGTTTTCAGGAGCTAAGACTTAAATTTGTAGGGGAAAGGGAGAAATTATGAAGTACTTTGTTATATTAAAGATTTAAATTTTATATGACAGATGTTGGGTTGCTACTGTGTTTTTTAAAGCAGAAGAGTGACAGATTATATTTGCTGATGATTGAGATCACCAAGAAGTCTTATGAAAGATGAGTTGAGGCAGGGCACACCAAGAGACAAGCATGGTTCGTTACTCTGAAACTTTGATAATGAGAGAACAAGGCCACAGGAGTGGGCCAAACAGGAAAGGTTGAATGGGGCATTTAAAAGGGGGAAAAGCTAATGTCCAGATTTTAAACTTAGATGATGGAGTGTGCCAATTCACTGTGTATCAGCTAAAAAAATAGAAAGAGAGAGAGGGAGACTGAAAACATGTCTTCCAGAGCTTTCTCATCTATTTGGTATGTTCCAATTAAGCAATAAGGATTCTTAGGACATTATTGAAATGTCATGGCCTTAAAAATGTCATTATTTCTCAACAAAAAGGCGAATTAGAGTTGAACAGGTTCTTCTCTGGTCTCAGAACCAAATTATCTTTTAGAGTTTATTTATATAAAGAATAAGAATTGGATTATTTACACTCATCTAGCATGAGGAAAGAAGAGAAGGAAATCTGATGACAAGAGATGTGGTGATGTATGTTGGGACGAGCCCTGCATTCTAATGACATCTTTTAACAGTCCTCTTTTACAGCAGCACACTTGTACCAGCTGTTGAGTGGTTTTACTTACATCCATTTTAGCCTGTGCATTTAGATGGTATGTACAACCAAGTTTCCTATTTTTAGAATATTATTTGGGCCTGTGAGTTATACAATATTCTGAAGAGCATATCTTCAACATCAAGTGCAAAGACCAGATGGATGGAAACTATTTCTTACACTCGGTGATTTATTTAAGTCTCCACCTGGCTCTTGAATTCCATGCAGTATTTAAATCTAGATAATATAACAAAACCATGTCTGATTCTATGATATGTCCATGAGCTTAGGGAACATGCACTCTAACAGAAAGACAATACACATAGCTGCATTCCCTATAGGTAGTCTGACTTATAATAAATATGGGTATATTTTCCCACTGACTCTCTACCTATTCTGATCCAAAAATACTTTTTAAAATGCATTTCTTCTTTCTTTCTTAGCACATTTCTTTGTGATCCTACAGAATGAAGGAGCAGAGATGATAAGTAAGTGAGGAGAATGAGAGTTAGGCAGAAAAGATCAGCAGTGAAAATGCCAAGGGAGATGAAGAAATAAAGAGAAAAGACTACGTGTCTCCCCTAGAATACAAGTAAGGGTGCATGGATGAGTTCTACATCTATAAAGAAAAAATTCCAGGTGCGCCCAGGTGGTTCAGTTGGTCAAGACTCTGTCTTAGGCTCAGGTCATGATTTCAGGGTCCTGGGATTTAGCTGTGCCTGGCTCCCTGCTCAGTGGGGAATCTGCTTCTCGCCCTCTCCCTCTACCCCTCCCCATGCGTGCTCTCTCTCTCTCTCTCTCGAACAAATAAAACCTTTAAAAACAAAATTCCAAAAGACTTACCAGTGAGTTACTACCCTGAAAAATATTTGCATAAAGTTGGCCAGAAGAAATAAAATGGCTATTACCTTAAAAGAAGACAAAGTGAAATGAATTACTAGTCTATGTGGTAAAACTCCAGCATAGCATGAAGGACAAAGGCTTTGGGGCCACAGAGGCCTAGATTTCAAACTTCCATTTTTCCACTTAGCAGCAAGGTGACTTTAAACAAGTCATTTAATCCTCCAAGCCCTGGGTGCTTCTTGGTTTACATGCCAATAAGAATACCTAACTCAGGGCTATAGTGAGAATTGGATTATACAATGTTTGGGGAGCATTTTGTCTGCCACTAGTATGTAATAGGCACTGATGATGACTTAGTTGCCCCAGTGTAATCAATAAGACATAAGCAAGATGTCTCTGCAGAAGGTGTTCTAGGACAGGCAAGGGAAACTGAGAAAACTAAATGGAAAAGGCCATAGATGTTTATGATTGGATTAAAACATGAAAACAAAGGTTATACTTCAGATAGAAGGGAAGTATGACATCCGGTCAGTCAAAGCAAAGTCAGTCTTGTTTTGTGGGCATAAATGATCAATCGTTATTCCTCTAAGGCTATATAAAAAAGGCTTTTTGCCCAGTTGTTTAGGACCATGTTGATAGAGATGGTTTCTCAGTCATGACCTGCTAGACACTTCTGGAAAAGTTAAACTATCCAAACCATTTTTTTTTCACTCATGTGCTTTTTTTCCCTTCCTCAGTGAATGTGTTAGGTGAATGAATAGATGAATCAAGCAATCAATGGATGGATCAATCAATCAATCAATCAATCCTTAGATTAGAAACCCAAAGTGTCACCCATCTTAATGCGTGAAATAAAGTACAGTGTTACTCAGTCAGTAAAATCACCGGAAAAAGAAAGTTGCAGCTATTAGGAATGGCATTTTTCAACAAGCAACTCTGAATTAAATGAGTTCTATTTTACTTTTGCCCATTATTTAAATATGCCATAAACACATGCTGCAGAAGTGTCCAAAAGGCAAGTAACTTTCACTCTATGCCTCACGGTTACCACTCATTATCTAAAGCTATTCCAACAGCAGAGATAATCACCCAGCCTTTGGTGACCTGGAAGCCCTCCAGGAATCAATTTGCATTAGCAAAGCTTTGCTTGCCTTACATGCTGACTTCTCAAACTCGCCCTACACTGTGGCGGGAATACACTGCCCTGATTAGCAATCCACTTCCCCATTTCTTTTGGTAAGAATCAAATCCCAATTTTCAAATTTCCTCCACTTCCTCCCTGCAAAACATGTAAAACGACTCCTCTGAAAGACAGTAAAACATCATTAGAAGGCACTTCACAATGTCAAATTTCAATTCACAGAATGTCAGGATAGGAAAAGCATTGCTAGGTATGCCATCTTATGCCCTCCCACCTGTGTTATAATTGGGCCACTATCTAATGTGCTAATGATTCAAATGATCTTAAAATAGCTCCCTGTTGTCCAGAATTAATCATGACACTGTGTTATTTCATGAGCAGGTGGCCTCCATGTTTGATATTACTAAAGGCATTACTGAACTCAGACTCCCTGCTCCCTAACATTAATTCATAATGGCAGTCCTAGCCACTTTGCCACTAACTTTGCCACTTACTAGGTGAGTCAGTGTAGCAAATTTACTTGGGCTCTTTATGCCTCAGTTTCTTCATTTATACAATAGAGACAAAAGCACCTACCTCTGAGGGTTGTGTTGAAGATTAAATGAGTTAATACATATAAAACCTTAGAACAGGATGTGGTACATAGTAAGAATTCTAGAGGCAACAGCTGTGAGGAATTTTGAGTTTTATTTAATTGGAGAGCTAGGTTTGGAAGTAGGGCTACTGCCATTCATGCTTAATGAATTGTTTGGCTCTGAAGTGCAGCTTACTCAGAAAGGTGCATGGATCAAACCATGTCATTCAAAGCCTGAAAAGAATGTGACAGGGCAGGGAGGATATGTTCCTGAGAGAATCTGTATGTATTTATTATCTGCCAGGGAAGTTAGAGGCCACTAGGGAGCGTTAATATTCCTCCTCTTCATTCACATTGATGGAGCTTGAACTTCCAAGCCACAGGCCATCTTATCCCTTAGTATTGATATCACAATCCAGAGCTTTGAACTGATTATTATTAAAGGTAGGCTTTGCCTGAGTCTTAGATATTGGTTCCCAATGTCTCCCATATGGCTACGTGAGAATCATCTGCAATACATGCTAAACATAGATCCTAAGTCCCATTTCTGAACCTTTTGATTCAGAAAGTCTTGGGATAGGGCTTGGGAAACTAGTAATTCTGAGGCATAGTCCAGGTTTGAGAACTACCCCTGCCAAACAGGATAATTTTTTTTTCCACTGAAGAAGAAACAGCTATTTTGGGGGGGAATATTTAACTTATTTACTTTATCCAATTAGACTCCTCCAAACTCTACATCCTCAATCACGTTAGTATACTTAACAGCAAAAACTCTAGCCATCTTACAGATTGTAGTAGATCTCCTCAGCTTCCATTCCCTCCTTCCCTCTAATTTCATAGTCAGGTTTTGGCAGAAGTGACCCATCTCCAGCTCTGGCGTTGTTGTGGGGAAGGTACTGAATGAGTCAAAGCAATCTGTGCATCCTGTCTTCTTGGCCACAAGAATAAATATGAACTTAATTTGAGCAAATGGGATGAGATATTTTTGGAGCCTTCTCAGAGGAGCTTCTTCTGTTTCGCTCTCTTTCTCTCTCTCTTGGGAGGAACTAACAGAAAAGAATTCTCCCTGTTCCACCAAAAATAAATGATGCAGCATTAAACACTAACCTGGATGCTGTTGACAGGGGCTTAGAAACTATGAAAGAAGACAGCTTTAGAATGAAGCCAGCACTGTGGAAAATTAAATGCAGAGACAGAAACAACTCATGTCCCAAGAAACACCACTCAGCAACTGGATGAAGCATCACCTGAACTTCATCTTACCATGGAACATTTTTGATATGTAACCCAAAACATTTCCTGTGTAGTTGAAGCAGGTTTGAGCTGCATTTTCTAGTTTTTGAAACTGAAGTATCTCTACTGATCCATAGTCCATAACTAATAGTTCAAAGCCTCATCATGTTGGTCTTGTTCTCAACATCACAGTTAATCCAAAAGCCCTTGTGTAGAAGAACACTAGCCCATCCTATTCTTAAAACTCATACTCAGGCCTGCAACTCTAATCTTCCCAATTCCTTGTGTATGTCTCAGAGACAGCTAGGGTACTCCCTCACTTTTCCTCCTGTCTTACTGGTTATTCCTTCTTAGGCTTCTTTGCCAGGTCTTCCTCTTCTCTCTGACCCCCTTACTCTCGCCGGTTCAGTCCTTAGACCAGTTGTCTCCCCTCTCCTCACTTCCTCAATGATTTCTTTTAGTCCTGTTTATGTGCTAATGATTTCCAAACATATTGACTAGACTTCTTTCCTGAGCTTTGGACTCATATATCAAATTGTCTACCTAACATATATGCTTGGATATCTAATAATCATCCCCAAACTCAGTGTTACAAAACTACTGAGCATCTGATCTCCTTCTCTCCTCCACCCCTTGAAATGTGCTCCTTCTGAAGCCTTCCCCATCTTAGTTGATGAGGTCAACTTTCAAGCTGCTCAGGTCAAAACCTTTGGAGTCATCCCTGACAGCCATGTTTTTCTCATAATCTCACATCCAAAAGGTCAGTGAATTCTATTGGTCCTACCTTCAAAATATATACAAAATTCAGCTACTTTTCTCCACCTCCATGGCCACCACCTGAAATGAGCCAATGGGAAACCTTCTAGCTAAAGCTGCCAGTCAGTCAAAGGAGTCCCCCATGGTCTAGAAATAGGCCTATCAGGAACAGACTTATCTTAGTAATCCTGCAAGTACTTTTTTATTGTCTGGAAGCAACCTGCCCAACAGGTGCCCTCAGGGTGAATGTACTGATGGATTTTAGAATGCAGCAGCTGAGGTACCAATTATGCTTTCTGAAGCCAGTGACTGGAGAAGTGTACCTTTTTTGTGGCCCTCACACCATTTTTTCTTTTTGTCTCTTCATTTGTCCTAGCTTACAGATTTATTGTCATCTATATTCCTTACCCCATTTGATCATACATTAGCCTATTGACCTGTCCAGTTCCCCAGCCTGGTCAAACCTCACTCTGTGGCCAGTGAAGCAAGAGGGTAAAATTAGAAGCAACAAAGCTTAATTCTCTTCCATATATGAGGAAATAGGGGCACAGTGTGGTGGGAAGAACACTGAACGAGATGTTAGTAAACCTGCCCTATCTTTTATCTAACTGGGATAGTCCAGATGAATAATTTAGCCTATAAAAGCCCCAGTTTCCTCAACTGTAAAATGAGGATAATTTCTTTTAAATTTAAATTATATTTAAAATTTAAATTTAAATTAAATCCTTATTAAAACAAGGATAATAAAATGACATTTATCTAAACAAATGAATTGCAATCAAGATTAAAATAACTATTATAATAAACTAAAGAAAAACTTACACATATGTAAGAAAAGCCCAGTTTAAAAAAAAAAAAAGAAAGAAATGCAAGACAGATGTCCAGGCAAGTCCTGTAGCTACACCAAACTGTATCATGTTAAAATAGGATTACATATGAAAGAGGAGTTAGTGGTACCACAAGAGAATAATTTACCAAATTAATAATTGTACCAAATGAGTACAAAAAGGTAGATGTTATAGTAGATTATAGGAGAGCGAGATCTGCTGCAGCTCTCAAGGTCAAGAAAGAGGGTGAAGTGAGATGATTACTAAAGGTTTTGAGTTATATAGATGTGGGTTTAAATCTACCTGTATGACTTTGAGCAAGTAAGTTATTTATTTGACCTCTCTCAGTCCAGTTTGTTCATCTATAAAATGGGAATTTTGAGATTAGATAATAAATTTTAAATGTTTTAAAAAATAAAAAAATTAAAATTAAAAAATTAAAATGCTGGGGCGCCCGGGTGGCACAGCGGTTAAGCGTCTGCCTTCGGCTCAGTGCGTGATCCCGGCATTATGGGATCGAGCCCCACATCAGGCTCCTCTGCTATGAGCCTGCTTCTTCCTCTCCCGCTCCCCCTGCTTGTGTTCCCTCTCTTGCTGGCTGTCTCTATCTCTGTCAAATAAATAAATAAAATCTTTAAAAAAAAAATTAAAATGCTATATGAATAGAACTTTTGCCCTGATAATAGGGTCATAGTAATGTTTTTAGAGTTCACATCTTCATTCTTAATTTCTCTCCCAAAATTATTTAGGTAGCTTGTATTTTTATTTAAACATATCTGAGAAGGAATGTTAACATCATGTACTCATGTTTACCTGTTTCACTTTGGAGAAGAATTCCATGCTCTTCCATTATGTCTATATCAATATATGTATAAGTACCATATGTTTAACTAAACTAAATTTAACTGAAGAAGTCTGCCTACAATTAAATTTTGCAAAGAATAAATAAATGTTAACTATTGTTATTTCTAAATCATCACCACCATCAGTTGTTCTTAACTATAGAAGGCATATATGCAAGAATATGTCTGTGTGTGGGGGCACCTGGGTGGCTCAGTCAGCTAAGGGTTCGACTCTTGATTTTGCTAGGTCATGATCTCAAGGTCACGGGATCAAGCCCCAAATCAGGCTGGGCGTGGAATCTGCTTAAGATTCTCTCTCTCTGCTCCTCCTCCTGCTCTCTCTCTCTCTTAAAAAAAAGGGGGGGCACCTGGGTGGCACAGTGGTTAAGCGTCTGCCTTCAGCTCAGGGCGTGATCCCGGTGTTATGGGATCGAGCCCCACATCAGGCTCCTCCGCTATGAGCCTGCTTCTTCCTCTCCCACTCCCCCTGCTTGTGTTCCCTCTCTTGCTGGCTGTCTCTATCTCTGTCAAATAAATAAATAAAATCTTTAAAAAAAAAAAAAAAAAGAATGCATGTGTGTATGACTTTCAGTTTGTCCAGCAGAGCAGAACATCTGCTATTTATCAGACACAATCAGCCAGAACCCTGACTTTTGAGATCAGCCAGACAGTCCTTATCTTCTATGGATTTTAACTCTTTAACACAAATTACAATTGTTCGTGTCTGGTGTCTTATTTCAAAATATATACTTATGTAATCAAATACATTGAAACATTTTGAACTTTGATAAGGCACTGAATGGACCTTCAGGATTTTATGTATGGGAGACAAAATTCTAGATGACTAGCTGATGGTGATATAACTAGATACTGACAGAATCCACATTTCCCACCTCTCTTTTCAGTTAGGTTTATAACTTGGTAGAATTAAATCATCCATTAGAAAATATGGGAAGCATATTTTCTAGAAAATCAAAATGTACTTTATTCATTATTTATTTACAACTGCCTTTGTTTCTAAAAGTTATATGTGATGAATCTGAGATAGGATTCCCTCCTACACTTAGATTGATGGCATTTACAGTGGATAATATTACAGCCTATGTGCAAGTTATTTTGAGAGGAGAGGTGAAATAATTTATGTTTTAAAATTTATGTTACAAAATAATTCACTTCAAACAAATTGAAATTTTAACTATCTACATTTAAATTTTAAAAATTTCAGTTATACATAATTTTTCAAAAATTCATCAGGTGCAGAATTTGAAAATATATCTGGTATAAAATGTATCTATATATCTAGATATATCTTGGAAAATATACCTTTAATCAGGATTTAATTAGGAAAACTGAAGCCACCCTAGGTATTGGGATACAAATCAATACAGAGAAATTACACGATTTACACAATTATTGAAAGGGCTGGAGGAATGAGGGTAAGAAGGCTAGTTTCAGAAATTCTACAAGTGGGGTGATCACAGGGAAATTGAGCTATTGCACCAAACTAAGTATTCTTAGAAGCTCCAAATCAAAGAAAACCATCGCTGAATATCTTAGTTAACTACTCAAAATTCTCTACTGAGCTGCGCACAAACCAATATAGAAAGGAACTGCAGGGGCACCTGGGTGGCTCAGTCGGTTAAGCATCTGCCTTCAGCTCAGGTCAAGATCCTGGAGTTCTGGGGCACCTGGGAGGCACAGCGGTTAAGCGTCTGCCTTCGGCTCAGGGCGTGATCCCGGTGTTCCGGGATCGAGCCCCACATCAGGCTCCTCTGCTATGAGCCTGCTTCTTCCTCTCCCACTCCCCCTGCTTGTGTTTCCTCTCCCGCTGGCTGTCTCTATCTCTGTCAAATAAATAAATAAAATCTTTAAAAAAAAAAAAAAAAAGATCCTGGAGTTCTGGGATCAAGTCCCGCATCCGGCTCCCTGCTCAGCAAAGAGCCCGCTTCTCCCTCTGCCCCTCACCCTGTTCGTGCTCTCTCTCTCTAAAATAAATAAATACCATCTTTAAAAAAAAGGGGGGGGACTGCAAAGCAGCGATGGGTGCACTTTTAGCCACTTTGGTTAGAAAATCAAATGGTAATGCTAATAGAATCCTTTCAGGTGGAGAAAATTATGTGACACCCATTTCCATGGGTGCTTTTAGGAGTTCTACATCTTGTGGAAAACTACAACCTGTTGTGACCTTGGCAATAAACGAGCTTTTATTGTATTAAGTGGAAAATCCCAAGTCTTAAATCTTATCAGAGCCAGATAATCCTGTCATCTCCTCCAGATTCTTTGGATTAGATTATTCACACACACCCCCCTTCAACATGTGCTCGGTATTTCCAAATCCAGCTTACGTCAACTTCACTACAGGATCCCTTCTCAATCTGTTTTTCCCACATCTCATGATCCCTTTAATATCTCTATACCTGGACCGTTTTGCCTTACTACAAGCTTGACTTTGCTGTCTGTTCCAATGTGCATAGGGATAAAAAAAAAAAATGCTGATGGCTCAATATTTTGTGTATGCTGTGTAAATTTATGTGTGACAAATCCATCAGGGACTGCAGGCAGGGGATGTGATAAAAATTCTCATTCCTTGAATCTACTAAAGCGGAAAAAGTACCAGAATGTGGCAAATAAGGGAAGCCGCAATAGTTAATTATCATGACACACAGCTCATCTGTAATTAATCCTTTTCTTCCGCAGGATTCTGCAACTGTAGCATTAAAAAAAAAAAACCCAAAAAACAAAACAACAACAACAAAAAAAACAGGTCAGATGATGCTTTAATTAAGGCTGTACAGTGTTGCTGCTTCTACAGCAACAAGAACTGTTTTTTGTCTATAGGTGTGTGTGAAGCACTACAAATATTTTCTTAACATCTTTACAGAGTGCTGTTTAAGCATCTTTGCTAGCATTATGTCTGGAGACAGACTGATTACAATTCAAAGGAGTTTTTCCGTTCTCCTCACACCCATCTTAAGAGCCACTAAAACAGTCTAAATGTCATGCCAATGGGAGGAGACACTCTCACCAAGGAGCTGGAAATGAAACATGAGGTACCACTGCAGTGGGGAATGGCACTGTCTTGAGATTTACAACCCTCTTAACCAGCTGCCCAGGCTCAGATCAAGGGCCTGGGGTGTGTGCTCATTTGACAAGATCTGACTGGTAGTGAATCCACTACTGTCACCCTGAAATATTGATCCCCAGCTGCAACATTCAGTGGTGGGATGTGTATTGTGAGAAGGTAATACAAAAGGAAAATTTAACAGTCACCCGATTGTGTCTGCAATTCTTTTACAAACTATTACATGAAATACTGGCAATGTGCCCTAACTAGGTCCCATTTAAAAAAAAAAAAAAAAGCCTTGTCTGATGTTTATAAAGATCCTGCTATTGCCAAAGCAGAGAGTTGCACTGTGATAGACAGCTAGTGCTCAGCATTATCTGTGTTCTTTTCTTTGGTGAATGGTCAGTCACATTTCCCAGACCTACCGCAATTAGATTAGGTCATGTGACTTGTTCTCACAATGAAACCTGAGAAGCGGCCGTACGTGTCATCTCCATGTCAAGGCAGTTTAGAATGACTGTGCCTTCTCCATCTTTTCTTCTTTGTTAGATTATTTCAGCTAATCCAATAAAGTACTTCCACACCCTAGAAGATGTGGAAGACCCCCCACCCACTCCACCAACTTGCATTAAACTATGACATGAGCAAGTCCATCCTCATTGTGCTACGTCACAGAGTGGGGAAGTTTAGCTTCACCTATGCCGGCTCATACATGTACTGCATTTTTACATGGATTTGTATTATTCCCCTAGTTCCTCCTGTGTATGTATTTGCAAGACACTTGGCTAAATAGGAGGATCTGTTGAGATTTTTGTGGCACAGTTTGTATGAATAGCATTTTTCTCTACACTATGGCAAACTAATTTACAACGGTCTTAAAAACCTTAGGTTTCCCTTGACCAAGGTAATCAACTTGAACAATCTAATCAAGAAGTGACCATGATTCGTCATTAAGTAGTCTATTTCTAAATCCTAGAAAAAAATACCTAACTCAGCACTGTAGACTTTAATAAATTTACAAGTATAATGTGCTGCCCTAGCCAGGATTATGGAGTAGCCAGATAAAGTCCTCCCTTGTTTGGAGGGCTCCAGTGACAGTCACTGTGGGTTTGTCAGGCTACATTGCCTACAGATGGTAGGCAATCATTCTCCCATTATACATTGTATATAAACTGCAAAAATTATAAAATGCATATTGACTTCTACCTGCTTTATTTGGTGGGATGAGGTATCTATAATCCATAAAGCATTTGATAAGCAATGGGAAGGGATCCTTTCTACATTTTGCTCAATATAGCCTACAAGCAAAGGAATTTGCCTTTTTTTTTTTTTAATTCATTTGAGAGAGACTGAGAGAGACAGGGATAGCAAGTGAGAGCAGGGGGGGAGGGTCAGAGCAAGAGGGAGAAGCAGATTCCCCACTGAGCAGGGTGCCCGATGCAAGGCTTGATCCCAGGACCCTGGGACCCCTGAGCTGAAGGCAGCTGCTTAACCAGCTGAGCCACCCAGGCACCCTAGGAATTTGCCTATTGTTTGCCCCTTACTGGAGATCTCTGTGGTTCTGATAAATGACTCTCTGAGATCATACTTTTGAGGCTCTCAAACAGATCTGGCTGCTTCTGTACACATTAAAAACCTTGGAAACATCAGCATTCTGGAAAGATAGAGGTGGGGGTAAGGAATGGGAAAGATGAGGATGAGACAGACATTAAAACCTCGATCTTTTCCATCTTATCTCCAAAAAAAGTAAATTTAACCAAGCCCTAGACAAGTCATTTCCATTTCCGTACTTTTCTATTGTACATGATGATAATCACCTCAATTCTGTTCCTTTCTTCAAAAGCAACTGGGGCTCTGGGACACAGAAATTTAAGCCAGCCCCTTCAGTTCCTTGCCTCAGATCTCATAATAATAGGGAGGCTACACTGGCCATTTGAAAATCATCAGAGAAGCAGAAAGCCAGTAGGAATCCTTTTAAACCCACACTACCCCTCCAGGCCCTGCACCGAATTCTGGCAGAAGTTGGCAAAGACATGTAGCAACTGGCTTCACTACTAAAAGTAAATGAAGTTATGTTTCTTAGAAGTATTACTACCACCACTGAGAAATCGAAGCCATTTTACCATTCATCCCATGGCAGATATGTGACCTGCTTTGAATGCACCAAATAGCAACTGCATTTTAGCCCTAGAGCCCAATCTTAATGGACTCTGAGAGAGTGACAGAAGTAGGATTATAAAAACTAGAAGAGAAAGAGCTGTTATAGGTGTTAAACTGTTTCAGGCCCCCAGAAATTGACTTTATTTGACTTTTGTGAATGTATATAAGGTCGCCAATGTTTTGACAAAACCCACATATATGCCACATATATGCCATATGGAAAATGTGCCCACAGTACTCAGGCTGTCTGCTGTTAGTAAATAGAAGCTATGTTATAGCACTTTCTATAGTGTGAGGATTGGCCTGTGGTACTCCAGTGTTAGGACAGTGTGACGTTGGTAGCTGCTGAAATGGAGACATGGGGGGTGTTAGAAATATTTTCTCAGTTGTCATCATGACAAACACCAGCAGAAAAGAACTGGCCCACTTGTGACATAACATCTCTCCTAATGCCTCCTCTTATTTCACTCCCCCCACTAACACCTTTAGTAGCATAGGAAGGAAGGTAGGACAGACAGATGAATGAATGAATGGATGGATAAATGAATGAATGAATGAATGAATGAATGAATGAATGAAATCAAGAGCATTTAATGGATCCCACCAATTATTTAGTTTTGACTTTTTTCCTTCTTTTCATTATTAACAATAACCAAGCAAATTCCTAAACTTGGAATTAGTTATGCAAATATCCTGTGCTTGCTTTATTTAAAAGTTGTTAGCAGCTGCTACTAGGACATCAGAATGTAAGTAGTATCAGGTGTGTATTATTATACCCAGCTGAACAGCTGCAGCACTTACATATAATTCCATATGTTATACTTAACCCTTACGTCTCTGCAATAATAGTGGTTCTTGTGTAAAGTTTTCATGAGCTTCTCTCTAGGAGCCCTTGCCAATAGTTAAAAAGAATGCATGGATAATTTAAAAACCACAGAGAACTAAAAAATCTCATTCTAGGCAATGGCTTCTCAAATCCATTCATCTAAGAGTGAACCAAGATACCAGATTATCTTTTCTCTGTCCTGTCCATTGTTGGGGTGGGGGGGGGGGAAGGTGGGGGACATAGAGCTGTAAAATAGGTGAAGTAGTGAAGGAAGAAGAAACAGAGATCCAAATGCAGTAATCTACATTTTAGATAACTACTACCTAGAAAATAAAGGCACCAATGTCATTCACCAGTCGATAAGCATTTTCATTGTAGAATATACTACAGAAAATATATTGCACAGACCCTGCACACTTAGAGCTAAGTATCTGATTGGAGAGATATTATTAATATGGAAGAAATTATTTCAGAACATGTAACTCTAATGGCAGTCAGAATTCACAAAAGTAAGAAATGGTTGTAGACCAGCACAGAAAATTTGATTAGGCTTTTGAAGGATAAATTTTATGTTAGTGTGAAGAAAATAATGACTTAAAGTTCTTGCAAGTCAGGCTCAAGTCACCTGATTACTCAATGGCACCAAAAGGCTAGAGCCCATAGTGGACATAAAGAAGTATTTCCTCATATCAGAAATGTGTGCTATTTGGCATATTGCATGGTGCACTGGGTGTTATACACAACTAATGAATCATCGAGCCTTACATCGAAAACCGGGGATGTACTGTATGGTGACTAACATAATATAATAAAAAATCATTATTAATAAAAAAAAAAAAAAAAAGAAATGTGTGCTATTTGGGGCCATTTTGTTACTACGTCCTACCATTATTTGGAAAATAAAGTGAATAGTGAATTCACTATTTAAAAAAGGGGGGTTATATTAGCTTCTAAAGTAAGAAGGACAAACGGGAAGGGCTAAGTTATCATTTCCGCTCAATATGCCAGGAAGAAAGAGAAGGTCCATTTTTTGGACACCTGCTAAATGACAAGCCACGTGATGAGCGCTTTTCTTGAGACGCCTAGCTTTTCCCCTCATAACAACCATCCAAGGTAGTTATATGGCTAGGATTTATCTAGGTCAGAATTCCAGTCTCCAAAGCCTAAGCCTCTTCTAGAACCCCATGCTGTCTTATCTGGACCACATATTGGTCTATCAACATTTGAGCTGCTTAGTAGAACTAAACAGCAGAGTAAATTAACTGAAGGTACAGTCTAGCCCAGCTTTCATTTGGCCCAGTTGTAGATACTTACAAATGCCAAAAACATAAGTGAACGATTTGCCTAAAACCATACAATAATATTCCCATTAACTCCACTAAGCAATGGAATGTAAGATTCACCATCCACACACACATACGTGCACAGACACACACAGAAGTGCACACACATGCATGCACCAGCACTCTCCACACTCCGTGCACACACCACCACCGCCACCTTCACCGCACCACACCGTACACATACAAACACACACTATCCTTGGATTCTCACTCTTCTCTCTAGAGCAGTTCAGCTCCCGGCACATCATCAAAGGCAAAAGCTGATTATCTGGCAGCTGAGGTAGTTTACCCAGAGTCACTCGGAGGGATCTGGTGCCTTAAATATTCACTACTTAATTGGCTCCACAGTCTTGACTCTAACTTTAACTATAAACTGAATAAAGATTGTTTTAGAATTTTATACCCCTGAGTGATAAGTTTCCCTTTCTGCCCTCCTACTTATTCTATGTGGTAGGAGATGGAACTGAGTGTGGCAGGGAAGGGCGGTGCTGATGCTGAGTGAAAATTAAATGACCTAATGAATTACTCCTTGTTAGTAATTTCTAACATCTCTGCCAGGTAATTTCCATAGAAATTTGGATGCCGTATCCAACATAAACGATGTTAAATGTTATACCATAGTAGGCCAGCAGGGTAAGACGTGGGGAATTGGTAATGTGTACTTCAGGTCCTAACATACAGATAGCAACTTATTGCCTATGGATAAGCCAACTGTGAGCCTATGCACACAGAAAGCATAAGAGGGGGAAAACATCATTAATCTCTATGTCAAAAGCTTATTTAAAAAAAAAAATCACTGAGTATTTAAATGATTCAGTCCACTGAATGCTAAGTAAGAGGAAATCAACCCACTTTCTTATGGTCTTTGCTTCTGATTTACATCACAGGCTGTGGTTTCAAGCCCTCCAGACTCTGACTGAGGTGATTCCTGGCATTTGCTCATCTCATGGGTAATGTGATACAATTTGGGCAGTGGTTGTTTACAACTGGCCCTTTGTGACTAGTTACAAGAGAGATGATGGACCGAGATCACTAAAATGGGCAATCAGCAGGCTACAGGTATAAAGCAATACGGCCTCTTTGTTGGTTTGAATGCCCACATTGAAACAGGATGATTTCACCTGGTGCAGCAACCCCCAAAAGATATCATCTCCACCTCCCTGCTCATGCTCAAGTGCCTATAAATGGGATTGGACTGGAATGTGCCACCACAGAAAGGCATGACCACAAAGAATTGACAGATTTAAATAGGCAAAATGTTATGAGAAGCAAGTAAACTGATATTATGTGATGAGAAGCACTGTCCTCCTAGGCCTTATACTCTGGTTGGGGAAACATGACCCTCTCACATGAAACAACTATAGAACAATGCAAGAAAACCTAAAAACAAGTGCTGGACTGTGTGGCAATAGACTATATGCTGTTAGAGATGTAGGGACAGCTATAACTAGTAGATAAGACTCAAGGTAAGTTCTGCTTTTAAAATGGAGAGATCCTCAGGAAAGAGGCCAAAGACTAGCTTGGGCTGCACCAAGTGAGGACAATAAATGGAGACTTATTTTTTAGAGGGGGGGGAGGGGCAGACAGAAAGGGAGACAGAGAATCTCAAGCAGGCTGCACAATCAGTGGACCCGGAGATCATGACCTGAGCAGAAATCAAGAGTTGGATGCTTAACCAAATGAGCCCCCCAGGCACCCCAGAGACTTTATTTTTATTCATTCCATTCATTCAACAAATAAATGAGAAACCACTACATGCCAGGCAGTCTGCAAGGTGCTGAGTGTACTGTAGGAGCATAACATAGAAACCTAGCAGAAACAATGAAGGAAATGAAAGAAAAAGGTATACGAAGTAAAGAAATGATATACGGAAAACACTCCTTCAGCAGAAGAAATATGTATGCCCACTCTATAAAAAAATTGGTATTGAAAAGAACATTTGTCCTAGTTGTAAACAAGCAATAGCACAAGAACAAACCAAGGTGGAACGTTCCTCCTTCATGCCTTACATTTTTTTTATTCCACATTTAGTAAACTCTTTATTTCTAACATTATTTACTAAGTAAATAATCACGCAGCACTTGAATTCAAATCTTTTACCTAAATTTCATGCATTTCTGAGATAAAAATGTTTTCAGGAGTTCAAAATGGCAAAAAATATGAAGGTTTTTTTATGGTTTTATGGTGTAGTGGAAAGAGTTCAAGAATGGGAGTCAAAAGTCTAGCTTCAAATGCCATTCCTACCACTTATTAGTTATGATCTTAGGCAAATTACTAATTATTTCTGAAGTTCAGCTTCCTCATCTGTAAAAAGATCCAAACAACAGGGCTATTGTGAGACCCAAATAAGATAGTGTGGATCTATGTGTCATGAGCTATAAACCATTATGCCAGTAGTAACTCTAATTATTGTCTGTGTAATAAAGAATATGTATATTATGCTAGATCATGGTTTGGGGTTTTTTAGTTTTTGCTTTAGATCTCTTTCATTGCCCACTGGCACTTGGTAGATAATAAATGTTCATTGAAAGAAAGAATAAAAAGATAATGCTTCTGACCATCTTAACAGAAGCTGTGCTCTGAATTCTTTTTCTAGGAGTGCTTAAGAATATTACAGTTGGTTGAGCAAGGTTTACACAATATAGCCTTAGAGTAGTTTTTGTTTTCTACCTCTCTGCAGCAAACCAACTGGCCCTTACTGGAATCAAACCCACACCCATTTCAGAGTACAGTTTGTTCTAACCAAAAAAAAAAAAAAAAAAAAAATTGAATCAGCCTAGATGACAGAGAAAAAGACGAGAGTGTGTACTGAGCCCAGTCCTATAGGCTAAGATGTGTGCAGGTTTAAGAGGCCCATTTTCTAAATGATACACGGATCTAAGAGAATGGAGAGGCATGATTTGTGTCCCTTTTAAGGAAAACAGATATAATGAGCTCACACTTTCAGCTTCCACTCATCCAAACAGTGAGTTAGGGAATCACAGAACAGTGCTTCTTTCTAGAATCCCTCGTTACCAGACTTTCAGACATATCGTACCCTTCACTTTCCTAGATTTTCACCTCTGTGTAATGCATACAGACATATGGGTAAATCAACAACAACCCTCAAGGAAGCTATAACCACCCAGCATGTACATTTTGCAGCTCCTTCAACTTGCTTCCCATCCTGCCTATCCCCTTGTACAAATCAGGTTTGAATGCCCGAGCTTGTCACCTGGTATACAAAAATGCAGTCTAACACTGTATTTATTAGCAACCCATTTCCCTTATGTTTAATTTATTGTTACATTTTTTAAATGTACAAACAGTTATACCAGTTTTATACACAAAACCACAGGTACCGTTTTGTAGCTGTCAAAATTCCAGCAGCCTGTGGAGAGAGACAGTTGAATAGATGTCCTATGCTGCCATCTAGTGCTTTTGTTAAGACACGGGCTTGTTCATGTTTCTGGAAATGAAGAAACAAAGGCAGCTCAAGGCGCCCAAATTCTGGAACAGCTACTGATATGCATTATTAAACAGATGCATTTATGACACTTGGATCATATTCCCTGGAACCAAGCAACTTAACTTGTTTTCACACAACGGCAACTTACATCCCTGCTCTTGCCTGGCAAAGCTCTGGCCTTCTACCCTGGAGGCACCTGGTTTAAATCCAAACTGACTGGGCAACAAAATGTCCCTCTGAGCCTCTTTCTACAGCTCCCATCTGGCTGAGGTTCTGTTGGCATGCCTCATCTTCCAGGAGGGATGATTTGATCTGAATGCCTTGTCTATTACTTCAGTTTTGGGAGAAGGTACAAAGGAGTCAGACAGCTTTTTTTTTTTTTAATCATTATCTTTAAAATTGACTAAAACAGCAGCCATTTTCTTTTCAGTGGCCAAAAGTAATGCTTCTGAATTTTCTTTTGCTCCTCAGCTCACATGATTTGTATCATTAGTTAGATCCTAGATCTGCTTTTGACTCCCTCCCTTTATCTATTCCTGGATTTCAAAAATATCTTTCTTCTCCTCAATCAATCAGCACGTCTCTCTATTGCACACATGCTATGCTAAAAGCACTGTATCAGGCACTGGTTGATGGGTGGATAAATAAAAAGAAAATAACCTTTCCATCTGTGTCTCTGATCGCTTCCTCCCTCTAGCCTCTAAGAGACTTTATCTTCCCTCTCTTTCTAGATTCTTTCATCCTTTCTTCTCTACTGTTTCTTTTTCTTGTCCTTTGTATACAAGCCTCTCTTCTGGTTAAAATAAATATGGGGCTTCACTTGATTCTGCTGTACTTTCAGGCTACCAGAAAATGCCTACTTTCTGTGCTTGTATCTCTTCAAGCTTTTTTTTTTTTTTTTTTTTTAATCTCAGTGAACTGAAGAATTTGATGACCCACTAATCCATTGTTCAAATATGGAGCCCAGTGCCTGGCAAATTAGGGAGCACCCTTCCAAAAAGGTGGAGTGTATGTCTGTTAAGGCTACAGATCCTGAAAGTGATTCCTGAAATAAAGAGGAAGTCACAGTAGATGATGTCTATATTCCTTCCAACTTTGATTCTGTCCTTTTTAAACTGAGTTCTGCTATAATCTTCCCGTTTCTGCCAGCTACTCCTTACTTGACACCATCTGTAAACTCACTACTTTCTAAAAAGGAAGTTAGCCTCTCCAGAAGGTCAAAGGGTCAAATTCTGTTCCCCCTTCGTGAATTCACTACTTCATCAGGGCACCCTGACTGTGCCCCTTCCTTGAAGCATTCTTCTCTCTACTTTGCTCATTCTGTTTTTCAAATACTAAATTGTTTTTAATTTTTCACCGATTTCTTGTTTTCCTTTATGGAGACTTTATCAAACATATATGTTTGTGACTTTACAAATGTATTTACCTACTCCCACTGTATCCTTACACAATGTTTCATGATCCTGATGGTGATGATGACAGTAACTGATGACAATTTGCTCAGGAGATTGGCTCCTGCTTCTTCAAAGACAGTTCCCAAATCCTCCATTTCCACCATGATTTTTCAGCCTCTCTCAATATCAATATCACCACTTACATTTGCAACAGAATAGTTCTTGGTTGTCCCATCAACACTGTGATAAGTGAACTCTGGGCTCTGACTCTTGCCCCCAAAGAGACAGGCTTCCCAAGTATGTCCATTGCTATCAATGGCAACAATAGCTATATCTTCAACTCAACTTAGTACCTTGGATTTATTTTGGATTTATCCTTCTTTTATCCCCAATATTTAATCTCTTCCCAATCTTGAAAATTTCTTCTTGATTTATTTCACATATGCATCTTCATTTTCATTTCTGTTGCCTTTGCAAATGGACTTAAACCTTCATTACCTTATAGCTGGGTTGTAGAGTAACTTCAGGGAAGCTCCTCTGGCTTCTAATTCCACTCCCGTACCAGTTTATTTCACAAAAAAGCTTGGGTAGTCTTTCAATCACTTTGCTATTATGGAAGACACCTGTTAAACACCCATAATAGATTCTTATTGCCTCTCAATACCACACCAAATTTCTGTAGCTTCAGATACTCAAGGCGCTTTGCCAATTACATCCCACTTTTTCTGAACACGTTCCCTGAACACATGTCCCCAGTTCCAGCCAAACTCATCTCTTTGGCATCACCTATCCAGGAATATCTTGCACACAGCAGTCTTTCCCCCACTGAAGGCCTCATTCACTTCTTCCAAAAAACTAGGTGTTATTAACCTCTCAAAATACACTTGCCTCCTGATAGCAATCTAAGGTGATCACAACTGTCTCTAATCTCTATCCTGAGATCCTTCCTCAAGTGGTCTCACTTTAAGGGAAATATAGATGCTCAAAGAAAGCTGGACAACAGGCTATGGCCTGATGGGTTCATCACCACAGTGGCTGGTCCCTGCTTTCTGATATAGATGCATGATGTTAGGCCTCAGCAGGAATGCTGCATGATGTCTGCTTAGTGTGGTCTGTTACTGATGCTGGACACTCACATTGCTTTCAGATTAAGAGTTTCTTGGAATAGGCCCACATCATGCCCTAGATGAGTAATGAAGATCAAGTAAGAGGGCAACCCAATAACTTTTGACACTGTGATTTGATGCACCCACTTTAACATAATCATTTTGATGTAGCTGTTTTGACATTAAAAATGGCACTTTCAATGTATAAAATCACTGTTTTCTTTGTTGTGTCATTACTAATTGACATGTGAAACCAACATCCCTGACTCTTACTACACCTTTATCTTTCACCATGATGCATATTTTAAAACACTAAAAGCCAGAAGTTAAAATATTATGTTAAAGCCATGATTCCATGTTGAACATTCCTGGCATGTACCAAAGCAGCTGGGTCCCAGGGTCATGATGCAACTGGCCTTGGAGTTGAGCTGGTGATGTGGTAGAAGAGCTGACAACAGAGCTCTAAGAGGAAGACATTAGCATATTTATGGGTCTCAAGCTGGTACAACAAACATCCTAAGGAACCCATAGCCAGTAGGTGTGGTTCCCTATGAAGAAGTCATGAGAGGTAGACTTGTAAGTTACTGGTCCCTCTGGCAAGGAGTGTTCTTCATGAGCATAAAATGGATGGGCAACTGGGCCCCTAAACAAGAGTTTAAGTTGGCTAACGCTCCTGTATCTATCATAGACCAAAGCTGGGTCTATGTTTAATGTTTATTACTCCTTTCCTGCAGAGCTAGAAGCAAAGTTGTACTGGGAGAGAGGGTCGCTTAGAGGGTCCTAACAGTATGATCTTCAGTTTTATCAAGAGTGTGGCTTATATTTCTTCAAAGGAAGGTTCCTTACAGACAGCTAGTTTATGTTTCACCTTACGGTATTCCATCATTTCCGAATCTAGTGTGGGATTCTGCACCCCATAATTGCTTAGCATTAACCGTTCAAATGAGTGACTTGACCCTGGCAATTCAAAAAAAGTTGCTGTAGTTTAAAGAGATAGATCTCCTTTCTCTCTGACAGAAAAATTAATGTATATGGGTAAGGAGGGAAATGTGTGTGGCAAAAGTATCGCTTTCTTGTTCATTTGTTTACTTGTGTATTGTCTACCTCCCTACATCCCACCCCACACTAGAATGTATGCTCCCTGAGAGCCGGAACATTGCTTATATGCACTGATGTTGCCCCATGCTTTGCATAGTGATTGGCACATAGTAGATATTCAGTAAATATTTATTAAAGAAATAATTACTTTTTTCATTAGGAAAATAGGGTCCCTTTGGATTAACAGTTTCAAAAAGGAGTTGTTTGGTCTGTTCCAAAACAGCTTTGTGATTAGCTATGTTTTTCTCTGGGCCTTTTTCTGCTCAGAATCCCTGCCAGGGAAGAAATGCTAAAACTCCCATCTTTTAAATATGTAGATCCCTGACATTTGGTTGCTTCATGAATTTTACATTGCATAATGACAAGTGTTTAATTTTATAAACTGCTCCTGTAATAGATCATTTTCAAGGAGAGGCATAATCTGGAAATGCAGTGTAAAGTGCTGTTGCCGAATTAGACAAATGTCTTCCCTCAGCCAGCGATCCTTTCTGTAGTAAATGTTTTCAAGCACTGACGGATTGGAAGCCATGGAAATAGTCTCAACACCCAGCTGGCTGACTGAGTCAGAAATGAGATGGTCCATGGATCCTTCTCTCTTCCAGGCTGGTGTGTACCAACCCTCAGAATATCTCTGGAGTGAAGGAAACACAAACAATTGCCTTGTTTCCTGAGGCCCAAATGGTCTTAAGTAGGCTTGATTTTTAATTCTTTCTCCATTACCACAAAAATGGAAGTCAGAGAAGTAAGGGAAAGAAATCATTATTTCTGGGTTCTTAAAAAGGGAGGTTAGTGCCTTATGGTGTACCTTAAGTATCTATGTAATGCATCAGGCCTCTAGATCAGTTCATGTTGGTTTGAGGTTATAATTAGAAGAGAAGCCACACTCATGTATCACGTTATGTATAATTCATGCTTCATGCCCCACATTTCTATCATTATTTGGTCTCAGGAAACTCACTGACTCTCCTGTTCCTTGGTTTCTTTGTCCAAAAAATATGTACAATAAGGTTCCCTTTTTAACAAGATTCTGATTAAGAAAATGGAGACTAGTCTTCAAAAATGAATGGCTGTAAAAGCTATAGGTGGAAAGAAATGAGACAGTTTCATAAATTATATACAAAGATTATTCATTACAAATATTTCAAGCAAGATCATCCTTATTGTGAAGGTACTGTATAAATTCAGTAAAAACATTAAGGAGAAAATTTATTGTGTCAACAGTTAAGGATACAAATTCATAAGCAACATGGGCCCAGTTTATCTATTATGGTTTTTCAAAAAAAAAAAAGAGTTGTACCAAAAGAGATTACAGTCAGTTACCCATGGTCAATCCTCAGGGAGTTCTGTCAGTCAACAAGGCAGCCCCATGAGGCAGACAGAACAGTGGACAGATATCAGGAACCCTGCATCTAGATAACTTTCATGGAGTGACTGTTATATCTCAGGCATTAGATAAGTTTTATAAAAGCTAAGAACCTTGTCCAAGGTCACAGAGCTGGGATTCAAATGCAGAAGTCAATTCTAGTGCTATACTCTTAACCATTATACCATACTACCTCCCAGTAAAATGATTTCTGGCAAGTCACACTCAGCCCATACCTAAGTTTAGGTTGAACTACATAATCTCTAAAGTCTTTTCCAGATAAAACAGTCAATTGGGCAAGCTACTCTGTTTCTTTGGCAGAATATATCAGTATATCCTTCTTTCACAGAATACACATGCACACGCACATGTGCACACACATACACACACACCCTTCCATCTTTCCAGCTGTGTCCTCTCCAGTTGAGAGCCCATTTTCACCACCCCAGTGGTTTACACAGGACTAAGTGCTCCATAAATGGAATTGACCAGTAACACTTTGGATTTCTGCTTTTTAATGCTTTACTGATTGTGTCAACAGAAAACTCATGCTATCCAGGCTTTACTGATCTTCATTACTTTCAAGCAATCCTTCTCTTGTTTTGTTGATTCCCTGCCCCAATACCCATAGCAGCTCTTCCAGATATTATTTACTCTCTAGTACCCAACCCCATTTATAATCCCCTTCCCCACACCTCTCACCTCTAGAAGACAAACTTCCAACTTTTCTGAGATTGGTGTTCCCAGAACCCCTATTCTTCACCTGACAGAATTTCTTTAAATTTTCACTATTCTTTCTCCCCTTTCTGCCTATTTAAAGGGATGTAGTATCCCTTTTGTCTTTTTAGAAACACTTCCTCTGCCTGCTCCATCTTATGGAAACTTGATCTGTAATTTCTCCTTTCTCTTATGTTTTCCATCTCTTAATATTCTCCCCATATGTCTAGGAATATACTTGAGTCAGGGGGCTGGAGTAGGCCTGGACATGAACTAACATGCCAGACACTCTGTTAAACACATAATGTTTCATTTAGTCCTCACAGCAACTTCAAATGGCTGATTTTATTGTTGGCATGTTATATGATGGAAAATAATGCTTAAAAACATTAAGTGACTTGGCCAAGGTCATTTAGAAAACAAATGGGTAGTGCCAGGATTTACACCAAGTTTGACTCCACCTTGGATATCCTTTCCACCATATTTCACTTGTTTCTTTAAATAAATAAATAACCCCTTTCCTGCAACCCTGCTGTTTTAAGCTTTCCTTTTGTCTTTCACTGCCAAACCAGTTAATTATGGCCAGTGTTTATTAAATACTACTAATGTGCAAGTGACCAAGCTGTATGCTTCCTCCCAGGAAAGATAAAGGTGAATAGCATTATTCTTATCTGCCAAAAGCTTAACAACCTAATGGGTATGAAATATGCTAATAACAATAAAATGAGGCAGAAAGAAATGCTAAAGTTATCATAATCTTCTGAAAATACAAAGAACAATTAACTCTAACTGAGGAATGGTCACAGCAGAGAATTTCATAAAATACTGTTTTTTTAGTCCCTCTTGAAGCATTCAAGCCACTTCCAATTGACCTGCAATTCTACTTTGGGAATGTGTCTTCTCATTTCTCCCTTTCTGTTCTGTCATTCCCAACCTACACAACCACCATAGTGTCAGCATTTGTCTCATCAACTCCAGACTTTCCCACTCCAATCCAGCCTGGGAAAAAAAACCTTCCCAGATGTTCTGCCCTTCATTAAGCCCATCTCAGAAATATTCTTTTGTGGCTCCCTATTGCCCAATGAGGAGGAAGAAATTCATTAACTTGGTCCTCAACAAACAAAAACCCACCCTGTGGAGTTGTTATAAAAATCAAATGTGATAACATGTGGGGGAGAGATGTGGAAACCATAGAATAATCTAAAGATGAGCTATTATTAAGGTATATTATTATATACCCTACACTTTGGCCAGTGTCTGTTCCCTGAACCACCCTTAGCCTTATAGCCCATGTCATCCATGTTCCTATAATACCTTTCCCATTTCTAACTCTAGAATTCTATAATATATCTCTCTCAAGTCCTGGCCATCAAAGCTACAGTCTTATGAAAACATTTTCTGACCATTTAATGAAACTTTCTCCTGGGAAAACTGGACAGTAACATGCAAAAGAATGAAACTGGACCACTTTCTTATACCATCCACAAAATTAAAATCAAAATGGATGAAAGACCTAAATGTGAGACATGACACCATAAAAATCCTAGAAGAGAACACAGATAGTAACTTCCTTGACATCAGCTATACAACTTTTCTCTAGATAGGTCTCCTAAGGTAAGGGAAACAAAAGCAAAAATAAACTATTGGGACTTCATCAGAATAAAAAGCTTCTGCACAGCGAAAGAAACAATCAACAAAATTAAAAGGCAACCTACTGAATGGGAGAAGATATTTGTAAATGATATATCTAATAAAGGGTTAGTATCCACAAGCTATAAAAAACTTATAAAACTTAACACCCCCCAAAATAAATAATCCAATTAAAAAATGGGCAGAAGACATGAACAGACATTTCTCCAAAGAAGACATTCAGATGGCCAACAGACACATGAAAAGATGTTCATCTACACTTACCATCAGGGAAATGCAAATCAAAATTCACTGAGATATCACCTCACACCTGTCAGGATATAAAATTAACAACACAAGAAACAACAGGTATTGGTGAGGATGTGGAGAAAAAAGAACACTTGTGCACTGATGGTGGGAACGCAAACTGGTGCAGTCACTGTGGAAAACAGTATGGAGGTTCCTCAAAAAAATTAGAAATAGAACTACCCTATGATCCAGGGATCTCACTACTGGGTATTTATAAAAAATACAAAAACACTAATATGAAGGGATACACGCACTCCTATGTTTATTGCAGCATTATTTACAATAGCCAAATCATGGAAGTAGCCTCAGTGTTCATCAATTGATAAATGGATAAAGAAGAAGTTGTGTGTGTGTGTATGTGTGTGTGTGTGTGTGTGTGTGTGTGTGTGTATGATGGAATATTAGTCATAAAAAAGAAAGAAATCTTGCCATTTGCAATGACATGGATGGAGCTAAGAGTATTATGCTAAGTGAAATTAGTCAGTCAGAGAAAGACAAATACATATGATTTCACTCAAATGTGGAATATAAGAAACAAAACAAAGGAAGAACTGGGGGGAAAAGAGAGACAAATCAAAAAACAGACTCTTCATTATAGAGAACAAACTCTGATGGTTACTACAGGGGAGGGGTGGGAGGATGGGTTACATAGGTGATGGGGAGTAAGGAGTGCACTGGTCATGATAAGCACCAGGTAATATGTGGAATTGTTGAATCCCTGTACACCAGAAACTAATATAATACTGTATTTAAACTAACTGGAATTAAAATAAAAAATTTAAAAGCCAAAAAAATTTTTTAAATAAAAATTTTAAAAAAAGAAAATTTCCCCCAGCTTCTCTGCACATCCAGAGAGCTTTCCTTCCAACTTTTCCAATGCATGTGTTACAGCAAGCCAAGTATTATAGATAGCTGAATATATATCACAGCTTCCCTGTTCACTTGTAAGGCAAAGACCACTCCACTCACCTTCTAAAGTTCATATGACAGTGTTTTACATAAAGTGGGTTCTCAATTACCCGTTGAATGGAAGACAATACAATGGGAGATTATGTTACTCTGTATTGAAATAATTTTAACCAAAGCAAAGGGAGAAATTTTTTCATCTATCCCTTGCCAGAGTTTAAAGCAGGGCATGAGGATGCAGAAGATGCACACCTATACAAAACACCACAAACGATGCACAGCACCACTGTGGTGATGATATGGGGAGAAGAAATACCAAAATTGATCCAGCTGCAATCCTGTCTGCCCTTCCAATTCTTACTTTCTACTACCAATGAACCACTGGGAAACCTAAATGACAATCATTAGATTTGACATTTTTCTCCCAGAAATTCAGAATTCAGAAATGGGGCTATTTTGAAAAACAAAACGAGTAGCTGGAAGTCTTGGCTAAAAGCACATATTTTTATATTACTCTCCCCCAGTTCTCTTTCTCCCTCTGTGCTATTTATCTCAAGTAACTAGGGGACCTGGTTTAAGTGACATCTTGTTATAAACAGTTAAGTAGAATGATGCTGCTAGAAGAAGGCTGGGCCCAAGGAGATCTGGGACCACAGTCAAAACCAAAGGTCTCCTTTGTCTGGTGTAGTCCAGAGAGCTCAGTTTAGTTGGCTTCTCCAATCTGGCTATGACTTAAAAATTAGACAGGAAGCCACAGGATCTCTGAGGGCTGACTCATGTAAACAGGGGACAGTGCCAAAGGCCTCAAGCCAGCCCCAGGTGTGCAGACTGAAGACCTGTATTCACCTCTCACTGACCTCTAGTTGGCATGACATTATCTATGGGCTCCGCCATTTACAACCACCACAACTGCATGGTGTTTGGAGAGCAGATGACTCCTCTCCCGGCTGTCACTTGGAATTCACACAAAGAGTGAAAAGTGTGGCCTCTCAGGCTAGGCAGTGAGATCCTCAATTCTAGTCAGACTTTCTAAATTGATCTCAGCTTTTATTACCTTATCATCTTCTTTCAGAAAATTCAAAATGTTTCTCGTATGTCCCCATCCCACTTGCTCTACTTCCTGGGGAAGCTCCAGCAAGTCATTCATATCTATAAAATGCTCTATCTTTTACCTCTGCAGAAGCTGGTAAGAGAGTCACTGGTATGCAGTTCTCTTTTCTGTCCACATTTTTTTAAGTAAAATTCAATCACAAAGATGGACAAAATTTCACACCTGGGAAGAGAGTCAGTTTAAAGAAATAAAACTTTTATCTAGGCTCCTTTTTGTTTACCTGGACTGCCTCCCATTTTCTATACTCCCCCCAAAAATCATTCCTAATCAGCTTCCTGCCAGAGCCCTAGTATAGGACAGGAATTAGGAAATGAACAGTGCCAGAGCAACACTCTGGGCTCTATTTGTCATTTGGTATCATTATTCCTGCCTTCCCAAAAAGGCAACAATTGCATACATCAACTTGCAGTGGTAGAAAGGGCTTAACTGTTTGCCAGGCATGTAAAGGAGGAAATGGGATAATTTCACTGAATCCAAGGTCAGTGGTCCTAAAACTGAGGGACCTGCCAGCTACCTGAGATCCCTGCCCTCTAAAATGTCCTGTCCTACATTGCTGGTCCCTGGATCACTTCTTGCACCTCTGACACTTCTGGGAACCCTGGTGGCAACTGTTTTGCCTAAACTATGAAAAAGAGTCCCTGGAGACAGTATCATGACCATCCAGCTTTCTCTTCCATCAGCCAGTCCACCACTCACTCTTCCAATTTGGGGGCTGTTCCAACCTAATGTGGGCATCTTGTGTCTGGCTCTGCCTCCTCCCTCCTGCCTGAGGATTCCCTTCCATATGGACACCTGAGCCATATGCCATAAAAACCAGGCAGTTCTGAGCTTCCTGTGATCTCTTCATTGGGGTATTTATGGAGTTGGAATTCACTTCACATATCCTATTACATTCCTTAAGAATTTTGGTATCCAACATGAAAAAGGGAGAAGACTAGAATTTCCAGTTGGGCTCAAAGCACCTCTTCCTCTTAGAAACCCGAGTAGAATATCCTGCTACAATGTCTAAAGCCCCAGGTCCCCAGAGATGCAGGTTGGGAATGCCATACTGCCTGGCAGCACTGACTGAGGGCGCTCTGCCTTGGCTGTATGTGAAATAATCCAGGCACCCCTGGGGTCTTGTAGAATGCTTTTCCTTGTTATTTATTTGCTTGTTTGTATCTACTGCTCCCTATTTTGCAAAGGATATGAGATAGACTCAAAAATACATATAGTAAATCATGGTAAAATAATAAGAGGTGGGGAAAAAAAAAAAAACAGAGAGAGAGAGTAGAAAAATAAAGCCAGGAGAAAGATTAGCACAGAGAAATGTAGGCTATAAAGTTTGCACAGCTCCTAGAAGTGGGTTACAAATTTGGCTGTGAGCTTGTGAGCAGCCAAAGAAAAATATGATATGATTGGTAGTGTCTATGATATAAAAATAACACAGTTGCTATAAAGAAGCCAAGCCTTTCCCAGTACTGAGACCAGAGAGAAACGTTTCTCTCAGATCCACAAAAAGAGAACATTGTGTGATACCATGGACTTTGTAGTAACACTCCTGTGACAAACAGAACAACTTTCAAGTGACCTTGTCTTCCAACTTCCCTTAATCTAGAGGATGACACAACAGTAAAGCACAGTTCAATTAAAGTACCTGTCCAGGGGCGCCTGGGTGGCTTAGCTGGCTAACCATCTGCCTTCAGCTCAGGTCATGATCCCAGGGTCTTAGGATGGAGCCTGCCTTGGGCTCCCTGCTCAGTGGGGAACCTGCTTCTCTCTCTGCCTCTGCCCCTCCCCCTGCTTGTGCTCTCTCTCTCTCAAATAAATAAATAAAATATTTTTAAAAGCCCCTGTTCAAAATCATTCTTTAATATTAAAGTACTAAATAAAATTCAGGAAAAAGTAATTTCCTGAGAAAGTAAAATAAAATGCTTAAACTACCCAGATCTCTTGTGGTTTGAAATGATCTTAAGGGTAAATATTTAAATATCTGGAGAAAAAAGCCATCTGGAAATCCTTCAGGCCATTCTATGAGACAACTATTTCTTTCAGCTGAGAGTTTAGTAAGAATTGGGCAATAGAAAACTTGAGATTATGATTTCAGCAAGAATCTGAAAAGCCAATAGTTTCTAATTAAGAATAGAGCCATAAATTTTGGCTATCAACTAAGCAGGAGGACGGATCGAGTCACCATATTAAGGAAGGCAAAGGAGGAGAAGCAGTTAGAAGAGGGGGAGGAGTAGGAAAAGGAGGAAAGGACTCTTTCCTAGGGTGTAGGGTATGTGGTAGACTAGATGGTCATAAGAAAGTGAGCCAAGTAAGAACAGAGCTGAGACCCAAATAACCAGGAATTAAATGGGCTCCTTAGATCCAAAATCCTTGATTAATTCCAGTTCCAACCAAGAAGATAATACTTCTCATTTTCTATGGCTATGTTTTAAGAATGACTGTATTTTAATTATAGACAAGATGATATTTCAGGACATTTAAGGAAAGATATCTATAGCTCTTACAACTATTCAAGGAAACTTCAAAGTATTTTAGGTTCCTTTGGTATGAAAGTATTGAAGGTGCTATGTAAATGTAGGTTATTATTACAATTTAATGACATTCCCCTCAAGCAAAAACTGCTAAAATCTACAAAATGCAGAAAGAAGCACACACACTTCTTATTATTTGGGGGCAATTAATTAACAAGCACGTAAACAATTTACTCAGTCACAGGAAGATAGAGTAATACTATTAAACATGTGGGCCTAGAAATCCAATTCTAGTAGTTATCTTATCTATCCCATTGCAGGGGAGAAAATCCAGAAGACCCCCTTCTCCACCCAAGGATCCTCCACAGACAGACACACATACACATATCACACCCCTAAGGATACAATGCAGACTCTTTAGGAACTGATACTTTCCTCTAGGTCAGCTATGAATAAAGTCCATGTAAAAACATGAATTCAATCCTTATAAAAACGAGCTTTGTCTGTGAAACAACTGAAACAAAATAGTACATGCAGCACACTGGCTACGAACCACCATCCCTCCTAATGGTGCAAAAGGAGGGCAGACCACAAATATAAGAACGAAACAAATTTCAACTTGTGTTCGACTTTGGAATGCAGGAGTTTTAGAGTTAGAACTGTTTTATCCTAGACACAGCATGTAATTGGGGAAGACAAACTGGAATTAACCAGCCTTAAATGAACCATTTGCCACAGTTAATCTACACAGCAGATAATGAACCTTGGTAGAAAATGGAGAGCCGCCTCTGTTTAAGAAACCATGCAGTTATACAAAGACCTGCAATCATATAGGTATAAATGGAAGTCAGTTACATAGAGCTCCATTTGAATTTGTCTCTAAAAATGTAATGTCTTTCTCCAAATCTAGTTTTTCAAATGTGTTCATCACTGGTAACATTTTCTCCCTCTATTTTGAATGGGTCTATAATAACTGGAACTGGTTTAGTGGTCACCGCATTAATCCAAGAATTAGAAACGAAAAGAATGATTCATTTCCCATTCTACAATTTTAAATACAAATTAACAACAACAAAAAAGGCTCCTCTAAATCTTCCTTATGGATTTCGATGGTTCAGAAATATGCAGAGCACTTGAAAGCAATAAAAGAAATAACCTAAGAAAATTAAGCAAAATGAATTTGCAATTAGTTTGTGAAATTGCGATAAATGCATTTTGAAAGCAAAGAGTAAAATGTAACTTTGTTCAGTATAATTTGAAATTGCCTTTTGTGCTTAATATAGTTCACTTATAATTAGATGAAGATTTTGTTCTGGTTTGAAACATTCAAAGTTCCATCTTGAGATTGCTATGTACTATGTACACAGAACTTTTCAGCAAGAAAGTCTGCTGCTGCTGCTGCCGCATTTGCTTTGACAGCCTTTATCCTAGTTTTATAGAAATGAAAGAGTGAAAGAACACAGCTGGTTTGAACAATGGAGCATGTTCAACATTAGGCCAAACACTTTAGATATTGCAAAATATTGCAGGCTATATTTATAGCTCTTAGCAGGTTTTTGAAATTCATGCTGATACTGCCTTACTCCTGCTTATTGGACCAAATTGCCATTTAATGATTAAATTATCTTTTGGTTAAAAAAAAATCGCTTTCAAAGGCAATGACACTTAGACTAACCTCTTGGCATTATCAAAACAGAGATGACTTGAAATGCTTTCTAAAGTATTTCAAGATGTCTTAAAAATTAAAGATCATTCTGGTTATCAAGAGAGTTTTAAAAGACTTTTATGTTGATATGCCTTATTTTTTCCCTAAAGAAAAGGAATATCTTGCTTCTGATAACCTCCCTCCCAGTCATGAAATTGTGCACTGACTCATATGCCAGCACCTTCCAGAAAACTGCCCAAGGGAAATCCGGGAACAGGCCTTCAGGTAATTGCCTATTGCCTATTTAAACTATCTTTTTCTATGGCAGTTGTTTTTAATAGAATTCTCTTGTTTTTTAATAGAATTCTGTGACTTTGGGAAGTGCTAGCAGGGGCTCATATTCTTTCACATTAATAACATAAGAAGCAGTAAAAAGAAATGGGCAGTGGTTATAAGTTTAGTGACCATAAGCTGATCCGGGCAAAGTTTTGGAGGACAATGGGATTTCTACAGGTTTTTCAAGTGTCTGTCTACAAGTTTCAAGGGCTAGTGCCAACGCTATCCTACCCTTCCATTTCAGAGTGAATGCCACCTAAATTCCCACAGTATCTGTTTGTTTAATACACTGTTATCTATCACCATTGCTATTAGTGAGATGTTTGAACGTGCATGCTTTGCTTCCTAATCTAATAAGAATAATTATAATACTGACCATTTAATGAATACATACCATGTGCCAAACAATATACTATATATTTTATTCTCTAAGATAGTGGCTAAAAGCAAGACTGTTTCAGTTATGTATTGATGCATAACAAACCACCCCAAAACTAAGTCACTTGTTATTTCTCACAGTTCTGAGGGTCGGTTGGGCAATTCTTCTGCTGGTCTTGGAGGGGATCACTCAGGTGGCTACGCTCATCTGACAGCTTAATTGGGGCTGGCAGGTCCAAAACAGTCTCATTTACAAGTAGTGAAACTGGTTGGTTGTCAGTTGAGGAAGCTCAGTTTCCCTCTACATGGCCCCTCATTCTCCAGTGAGCTAGACTGGATTTCTTCACAGCATGGTAGTCTCAAGGTTCCAAGAACACAAGGATAGAAGCTGCATAGTCTATTAAGGCCTAGGCTCCAGAACTCACACAATGTCACATCTACCATATGGCCAGTACAGATCCAAGGAGACAAAGAAAGACTCTCTCTTGGGAGTAGCAACAACTTCATTTGCAAAGGTACATGGACACAGGGATTCACTGGGGGCCATCATAATGATCTACCACATTATAGGACAAATCTTCCCTCTGCAACTTTCCACATGTGTGGAAATGAATTATCTTGTGGGTTTACATGATCCATTAAGGTAAAAAAATATTTAATGAATCTCATTTTTGCTGTTTTATTTCTATGAAGACTTTGAGACCCATGTCCTCTGCCTTTTATTTCCCACAGCATTTGGTATATAGAAGGTTCCCACTACTATTTTTTTCTGATGCTTTGAGAAACAGTTACTTTCACCCATAGCATTTTGAGTTCTTTCTCCATAATCCTTAACTGGAGCAGAGTCATTTGAGTACTTGTCTAACTCCCACTCTTCCCATTAGCAAATAAAGCATGTGGAGGGCAGGGGTTATGTCTTTTTCATTCCAGAATCCTCCACCATAACTGGCAAGGTAACAAATACAGAGGAAGCATTTAGTAAATGTTTGCTGAGTGGTTTTTTGGGTTTTTTTTTTGCCTACTGAAAGTGTTCATAAAAGTAATTCTTTTGTAAAAAAAACACCAGAATATAAGTAGAGATCTAGGAGCAGAAGGTGAATAAAATATAAATTTCTCAGATGTACATAGTAGGCTGTTGTGTATATTGAGGTATTTGTTACCAACATGCAACAAGGCAGGTAGCTAAAAAGAGAATTGTTTCTTTGGGAATTCTACTGAACTTTAATAATCAGAATCACAAATTTTGATTATTGATTGTGTTTTACTTTTCATTTATGTAAATTTTGTCTCTCTTCCTGATCTGCCATATCTTTAGGAGCCAGAATATTTCTCATGATACATATATTATACTTAACACGTAGAACATATTAAGTGGTATTTGATTAAGGAAGGAGATATATGTGACAAAGTCTAGGAAATCTTGCTTCTCTTATTTTGCATAAATAAATTACAACAATATATCAGAATGTTGATATATTAGGACATGGTTCTAGACTATAGTGAAGATTGTGAGGAGGAAGACTGGAAACATGCATATTTATGAGTCTTCAGCTCTACAGTTTATTGAAAAAATTAACAGTAGTTTTTAAACCTAATTCAGTCCATACTTACTCATTCCAAAACTAAGGTCTTGGAAATATTATCAGAGTTTACTGATCAATATTGATGCTATTGTTCACATAAAAGCATTATTATATCATTCACTCACTGATTGAGGGAATAGCTTAAATTATTTTCCTGGTTTCATTTAAGCAGGGCAAAATGTGCACAGCATTTCTGTATATCTTATGCACAAAGCATAATAGTTTAGCAATCTTAAAAACCATGAAATAGAAGCATATTTTCAAGAGTGAATGTATTTTTCTAAGAATTAAAAAAAATCCCCCTGTGATAATCCAAAAAGTAGAGCTCAATGCCACTGTCTTATAAGGAAAGAGCTCAAAATAAAGAATAGATTCACACTAATACTAACATGACTTTACAAATGTCATTCTTTTACCTCAACTGTTTCTCAGCCATTCACTGCCTTCAAGTCTCAGATTAAATGACACCTTCTCTGTTAAATATGATTTGACTTTTACTCTCCACTCAAAAATAACTCAGCATTTCTTTGATGATCCCATATCATATTTTATATACTTTTATTAAAGGACTTCATTAATTAATTTATCCATTTATTCAACGAGCACAAAGGGGCTCACTATTCATCAGGCATCATGCCTAGCATCAGGAATACAGAAAGAAGCATGACGCTAGCTCATTCAATGGTGGTGTAATTGTTTCTCTCTCTCTCCCATCCTATAGGTCCCCTGAGGTATGAAGTGTTTGTTTAATGAGTTGAGCAAGCCAAGGGCAACAGGTGACAAGAGGCCCAGTATTGTGAAGCCCCCAGCTGTGACAATAAGGCCTCCATTTTCTCTTGTTGGGTTCCACTTTCTCCCTCTGCTCCAAAGTCAACATTTCCCCTCCTGCCTCTACTACTGTCTTGCAACCATTCTGCTATACTTTCATCCACCATGCATAAAATTGAGACCATCATTTTCCCTACCCAAGCATCCACCATCTCCCCAGTTTTCCAAGACAGAAACCTAAGGGTCATCATCAACTTCCCTCTTTTCCTGATCTTCCACATGTACAAAACAACTAAAAACTTAAAAGCTATTGATAGCTTTTTATCACCTTTCCTAATAAGGTACTGAGAGGGCAAAGGCTTTCTTATAGCATGTAAGACTCTTTGTGAGCTGGCCTTCCTTTTTGCTGAGCTCTCTAAACTCACTTCTGCTCACTCCGTTTGCACAAGAACACACACTAAGGGGACCAAAGGGACTCTTAGGGAAAAAAAAGAAAGCTAAAATTTTCTCACATGTCATGTACAATGCTGCTTAGAGAACTAATATAAAGGATAAGAACTTTATCAAGCTCTGTCCAGCGGAGAATGACTCTGTTCCTTTTAGACATGGATATTCTAGTCACCGTAGCAGAACAAGGGAAATTTAAAAATCGTAAATTAAGTTGGGGCATTTTCTGAAAACTCTGCTTTCTCCCAGAGCACTCACCTCTTATGTGGAATGTTTTTATGATTTTCAGGTCTGAATCAAGAAACTGAAAACTAGAGGAAATATTAAAATAATCTAATTCAATCTCCTCATTTCACAGATGAGAAAACTCAAGCCCAGAATATTCAGAGATTTGTCCAAGCTCACGTGACTAGTAAATACCCATTCCCTTTCTTTCTCCCAACAAAAGTAAAAGTAGAAAGATTCTTATATTAAACAATAGATTTGTTTATGCATTTTCTGAGGCACTAACTCATTCATATGCTAAAGCCTCTGTTCCAATGTGGTTTCATCTCTAAAACTCACTTCTTATTTTGCATTTTCAATTAGACACAAGGTGAAATGTCTCTTTATGGAAATCTTGACTCACTTTTACCTGTCGCTGTGGGTGTATTAAAGTATATGAAGTTATAAAAAGATATGAAATGTGAATATAATCTAGTTTAATTATTTCCAGCCTCCAAAGACTATGATTGCAGTTAGATGTCAGTGAAATCTCCAGTGGTTGAACTTAATGCCTAGAAAAATAGGCAGAAAGAAAGGCTAGAAAAAAGGGAGCTGATGAAGAGTATCAAAAAAGAACATCTATCTCTACCAAAAGAACATGTACCCATGACGGAGAAACTGCAGCTTCGTATAGCATCAGTGAGTCAAAGATGATGACAATATTTGGCAAAGTTAAACCAAGCCAAGTTCAGTCAATTTATAGATCACTGAGCTACTTTTTAAGTGAAAAAGCACTTGAAACATTTTTATTTGATAACTTACTTGTACTTCCTGTCTGTTCCTTTCCATTAGCCAGGCTAAATCTCAGGTAAACTGGCTGTTGAGGTACAATTCTTTGAACTGGCTAGAGTCAGCAGCCCTCTCTAACATGCAGGATTAATGGGCATCAGTATAATAATCTGCACCTGACTTTAAACATCTGCATTTGCATTCATCATTTTTATTATGCTGATACATTTTGACCCCTGACTCTTCCATGCTACACAACTGGAAGATAAGATTTCCCAAAACTCTCAACAAGCCCACACTGTAGGCAGTACCTTCTGCATCTCTCAGACTGCTAGGGCGGTGGGTTTGATCAAAAGGAAAAGAAGGCTTTTTGCTTATTTCGCCTGGCCAAACACTGTCAACCCTGGTCAAATATCATTTCCCCTGACCAAACAATTCTGCCAACCAAATATTTCTTAGGTATCAACTTCAATGTCAAAGGGTCTTTTCTAGTTTCTGCTTCCTGTGATATTTCCCTTTCTTATGCTGCATACCTGTTCTTTCTTCACTTTCAATTGCATCTTCTCTGCCCTTGAGAATTTTTCCACACATGTACACATGCTTACCACCATCCTCACCCCACTGCACACGGCACAGGCGTGGAGATGGCTTTATATGCCATCTCGTATAAGCTTTGTATGCTAACACAAGTCTCTACTCAGAGCACTGTTCCATGTCCTGACCAAGGAAGAAACTTGGCATGTAGATCTATCTATGTCGAAAGTGTACAACTAGGAAAGGGGAGAAGTGTAAAGGGGAGAAGTGTACTCAGCTATTATCTGAGCTCCAAACTTTGGAGGAAGCCTCACCTATGAGAACTTATTACTAACTCAAGGAAGCAACTGATAGAGGTAAAAGAGTTTATCTGCAGGTATTAAAATGATGTGAGACTCATATGCTTACCCACACCTGACCTACAGATCCTCTGTCATCACCAAGGCAAAATGATAGTACTTTCATATCTCCCTTCCATGTCCCTCCTTTTACATTATTTACTGATTGACTTCTTTTGACTTCTTTTTCCCTTCAAAGCTTTTCTCCTCTTCAGTCATTTCATGTGTATAAAAAAATGTTGAAGGGTTGGCAATTAGTAGCATAATTTTCCTGGATCATGTACGTCTTTATGGATGATCCTGGCAAATGGAGTATCTAAATTGCTTCTCTCAGTATCTTTCCTTGGTACCAATATGGTACAGTTCCTCTAGGCTGGAGCCGGGTGAATGCAAACGGGATTTGAAGTCTGTCACTGTGACCTCAACCCATTATGAGGTGTCAGGAAAGAGAAGACTGAAGGTAAAAACTCCTACCCCCACCAAGGTCTCAATTCTCCTGAAAGGTCTCAACATTCCAGATATCCAAGCCTTTTTTTTTTAATAATAGTTTTTTATTATGTTATATTAGTCACCATACAGTACATCCCTAGTTTTTGATGTAATGTTCCACGATTCATTATTTGCGTATAACCCCAGTGCACCATGCAATACGTGCCCTCCTTAAGACCTATCACCGGCCTATCCCAATCCCCCACCCCTCTCCCCTCTGAAGCCCTCAGTTTGTTTCCTAGAGTCCATAGTCTCTCATGGTTCATTCCCCCTTCTGTTTACCCCCCCTTCATTCTTCCCTTTCTTCTACCGATCTTCCTATTTCTTATGTTCCATAAATGAGTGAAACCATATGATAATTGTCTT
Source organism: Ursus maritimus (assembly GCF_017311325.1). Taxonomy (NCBI): domain Eukaryota; kingdom Metazoa; phylum Chordata; class Mammalia; order Carnivora; family Ursidae; genus Ursus; species Ursus maritimus. The sequence continues at coordinate 7,377,081 of NW_024426230.1, forward strand.
TCTTTGCTTGACTTATTTCACTTAGCATAATCTCCTCCAGTCCCGTCCACGTTGCTGCAAATGTTGTGAAATCATTCTTTTTGATCCAAGCCATTTTTCTAAATTCACTTTTTACTGTGAAGAATTTTAGAAACCAAAACAATGGCATTTTATACTAAGACCTTATTATTTGATCCATTTTTCATAGAAACTCCGTAGGCTTACAATTAACCACAGAATAAAGGAGTATTTGTTTTTATTAAATATATAATCCATATTTTAGTAAAAAAGAAAGATAAATATGATTCTGATTACTCATTTCTGAAATGGGGAAAATAGTATTTGCCTCAGAGGGCTGTTGTGAAGGTTAAATAAAGTAATATATTTAAACTACTAGTGCATAGCATTGGGCCCAGCATATAAAACATACTCATTAAATATCATCTATTTTTATTGGGTCACAGAACTTAATAGTATTTGCTGTCTATCCATACTACAAATAATGGATTTCAATGATTTATGCCTAAAACTCAGAATGGACACATCAATGACTTTTCACTGGATATCAAAATAGGTAGGTGATTGACCTAATTTTTCATTTTCAATGAACTGATGTGGCATTATGTAGATCCAACCTAAGTGGACCATTAATTCCAAAATAACTGAAGGATGAGCCCACACACTTGACCTGCTTTTTCAGCCTCCCTGTTGAGAGTGACAGCAGAAAGTTTAGATTTGAGTCCATTTGGTAGTTAGGCACTCATAAATATTAAAAAACTGCAACCCAATCACACCATCACTTCTCAGCTTGTAAGTGAGTCTGTGGGATTATGAGCTCTGCTCTCAGTGATACAGAAGTTGCTTGGAAATTAAAAGGCTACAAAGTACCTTATTCTAATGATGTTCAGAGCCTCTACATTGTGCAATGCTATAATTTATCTCATGGAGTTGCTTTCTAAGGAGAATTAATTCTATAATATGAGCTCTGTGAAGCAAAAACCATTAACATTAATAAATGAAAATGTTAAAGGATGGCATAACACAAACTGTACTCTCAATGATACCAAAAAAAACTTATATGACTTCAGCAAGACAGTTATTCTCCCTCCCTCTCTATCATACACAAAGAAGATCAGGCTAGATCTGGATAGCAAATAGGCTTCATGTTACTTATCAATTCTGATCAATTGGGAGCATCTTCCCGGAGTGTTAAATTGGGAAGGATTGTGGTGTTGAATAAAGGTTCATCAAGAAAGAGTTCTATGATTGATCAGTGACATATGACACAAGAGAGGAAACAGGGGTCACTCTGAAGCCTAATTGCTGCCCTGAATTGGATAACCTGTAAGTGTTTTCCAACTAAAAAAACCCTATCAACCATTCTTTTAAGAGCCACTAAAATTGAGAAACCTTTCCTCACACCATGCCTCCAGGAGCACTTTAAAAATGATGTATACTCGGGGCGCCTGGGTGGCACAGTTGTTAAGCGTCTGCCTTCGGCTCAGGGCGTGATCCCGGCGTTCTGGGATCGAGCCCCACATCAGGCTCCTCTGCTGGAAGCCTGCTTCTTCCTCTCCCACTCCCCCTGCTTGTGCTCCCTCTCTCCCTGGCTGTCTCTCTCTCTCTGTCAAATAAATAAATAAAATCTTTAACAACAACAACAACAACAAAATGATGTATACTCAAGTGCCACCAGAAGGAAATGGTAGTACTAACAAAATTACTCCTGGAGATACCCAAAGTAGATGGATAGCCTACTGAAAATTGGACTTTTTTCCTAAGCTATAGTGAGAAGAGATGCTGAAAAGTCTCCTTAAAGATCCTTATGAGGAAAATTCACCTCTGAGCCACAAAATTTATCTCCACCCTCCCAACTTCAGAAATGGCAAAGATGGGTAAAACTGGAACCTCTCTTGGAAACTGGATGGATGGTTTTATTGTCAAGGAAAGGGATGTAAGGAGATTTTCAGTGTTTCAAGGGTTGAGAAGGAAAAATTATCCAACAACTAAAGGACAGATCCACATAACAGGTATTTCAAGACCTAAGCAAGAGTAGCTAATTAGATCATCTGTGATGTAGTGTGCCTGGAGTTGTGAGTGCCTTGGAGGGACATCTGTATGGGACTGAAAGAGCTTAACCTCTAAAAGCAAGGATGATCCAATTTGATCCTGGGCATTCTTAGCTAAGTTTAGCCACCCTCCCTCCATCTTTGATCCAGCCTCTCTCCAGGATGACCATCTTCTCTCCAGGGACCATGAGACCTGGTGATAGGACTTGGCTGGTAGAGATCAGCAGTACTGTGGTCTCTGTAGGGCTCATTAATAACCACACTGTATAGCATCACAGGAACCAAACCTCAGATTTATCCTAACTGGATATAGAATTCAAACCTACACCTCAAGGGGGCTGTGTAAACTTCCAAAGAGTGGACACAAAAGAGAAATACAGGGCTTACTGGAAAGAAGAAAAAAAGAAAGAAAGAAAGAAAGAAAGAAAGAAAGAAAGAAAGAAAGAAAGAAAGAGAAAGAAAGAAAGAAAGAAAAAGAAAGGAAGAAAGAAAGAAAGAAAGAAAGAAAGAAAGAAAGAAAGAAAGAAAAAAAGAAAGAAAGAAAGAAAAGGAAGGAAGGAAGGAAGGAAGGAAGGAAGGAAGGAAGGAAGGAAGGAAGAAAAATAGAGAGACAGAAAGAAAGAAATTTGACCATTTGTCCCTAGAGTTTTTGGAATCATTCCTGTGGGTTACACTAGAACCATAATTTAGAGCTTAGAATCATTATTTAGAGGTAGCTCCTGTCATATTTTATTTTTATACATATTTTTAAACATATTTAACTGTTGAAATAGTTACTGTGGAATTAGTATCCACATCTTCTCCTTACCATCCACACATTATGTTAGATCTTTCTTTATCAGTCGAAGTCCTATTCAGCATATGTTAAGGTTCTGTGTTCAAGACTGTTACATGGAAATTCAAAGGAAGGTGTAGAGCTCAGTGATCACAAATTAGTTTTTGTCAGTTGAGAAAAGCCTAATAGAGAACATTAAAACTGAAAAGCAAACATGAAGGCCAGAAGAGAAAGGGCTTCATGTGACGCAGCAGATATGTAGATGTTCATAAGTGAGAAGTGGAAAAACTGTACAGAAGATGGTGATGGGGTTCAGTACAGGCCACCCCCAAATATAGCACCTTGGCACAATGAATATTTGGAGCTGAAGGAATCTGAGAAACAGCAAGTACCTGGAAGATTTTCTAACCTTCCTATGAAGCTGGTTATAAGACCCTCATGTGAGATGTGCCCTTCCTATACTCAGAGGAAAGGAGCAGTGTTATCTCCTTGGACAGAGGGACTACAAAAGGAATCTGAATGAATGGGTCTTGAAAGTTTCCTCCAGTTTACTATTCTTAGCTCATAGCCTTTTTTGTCCTATCACATTTTTCCACGACTCTCCAAGCTTCATGAAGCCCAGCAAAAAAACACTCAGGTTTAACTGCTTCTTTGGGTTATCATTTCTTTACAGAGACTCACATGGCACATAAAAGTTACATTAAATTTGTATGCTTTTCCTTTGATAATCTGTCTTTTGTTAACAGTGTCCCAGCCAAGAACTTAGAAAGGTAGAGGTATTTCCCCCCCCTGCAATGGCAATCATGCTCTGTGTAGGGGAGAAAGCACTGACATCTGACAGATGGTTAAACCCAGTGCAAAGAGTTTCATTTTCATTCAATTCTGGATTCAGAGTTCCCCAGGCCTATTTGCCAGGGTAGTGATATTATCTGAGTAGACTTAAGAAAAATTGTTAAGCAGCATTTCAGTTTCAATTCAATTCAACAAATATTTACTAAGTCTCCATGCTTCTTGGACATCTTTGAAGGCTTCAGTGGAAAAAGAATAAAAGATACAACAAAGAAATTGGATGATTTTAAAATACAAGTATTGATTTCTACCTGTACTACTAACCAGTTTACTATGATGAAATCAGCTTCTTTGCTCTCGTGGCATCTGCTCTACAAAAATCACCTCTTTTCTGCCCAATGTTTGCATTTAAAGTAAATTAATCCTTTGTTTTACCTGTTTGTCATGTTTCTGACTCCTAGACACACTCACTCCTCTCCCACACCCCCATCTCCTCTCCTTCACCCCTCTGCCTTTCTCTTTTTCTTCTACAATCCATGAATTCTGATAGCCTTTACTAACAATAAGAAATATTTCCAGCAAATTTAGTCTCTGTTCCTTCTTCCTTTCCTCCTCTTGTTGGCCTCTCCACCTCCCTTTACTCCCACCCCCTTCCTCTTTGTATTGTCACTGGCTTCTCTGAAAGCCTGTACTTAGGATAAATCCGGTCAGTTCTCTCATTAAAAGGTTCATTTCATTCATAAAGCTTAATATGAAGACTCTCCCAAGGGTATTTGCATTTTTACAGGTGGCGAAATCTTAAGTAAAAAGGACTAAAGCTGTAATGGTAAATTTTCAATCACTGGAAATCTAATGGAGGAAGCCATTGAAATATCAAAAGAGTCTTCCCAAACTCCCTGAAAAACAACTGTATATTCAATTCCATAACACAGAACACTTCTCAGTTTTCTAAGAGGTACCTGCTGGAATTTCTTGGCTCTGATTTGTATCCTACTCTGTAATTTTCCTGGGGCTGTATTCCCTCATCAGAACTGGAGCGGCTGGTACCCAGGAATATGAGTGGCAATAATTCTCCTGGAACATTCAAAAACTTTAGTGCCTAGAAGCCTTGGGAATGAAGGAGTTAATGCTCTTAAGTGCCCATCAAGGCAGAGTTAATGGGTCTTAACAGAAACCTGAGCAGGAGACCAACCACCTGCATTCAGAATGACCACTTTTCTATGGAATCCTGGGTGGTCTGCCTAAACAGGTTTCCCCATGCCCTGGGGGGTCAGTGACTCTGAGAAGAATCCAGTTCAATAATGAGCAAAAGAATGATTAATAGTGCTTCCTGCCCTCAGTTAGAGATGGGGTGGGCAGCAGGGTGCCGGAAGAAAAGCAAACAGCTGGATATTACATTGCAGTGTGGACAGAAATCACTTACATTTTAGACTCGATATCATTCTGGTGATTGAGGAATGGAATCAAAGCTCACGCTTAACTTAGCATGGCAAAGATTAAGCTGCTGTGCCATTTTTATTAAATTTTTATTAATTTGTTCATTTATCATTAATGACCTTTTTAAAACTCAGAAGGATTGCCTTCTCTATTATCTGAAAAGGTATAGTTAAACTATTTGTTAACACATTTATACTTTTAAAGAAAAAGAAAATTTCATGTGTGGGCCTTCTTACTGGATGTATATATTCTCTATATACATACACATGTATGCATATATATAATATATAGTTTGTAAAACACTAATAAATTCACACTTGACATAGGGGTTTGGAGTGGTGCAAAGTGTAACTACACTGTGGGCTCTGTGGGAGGTACTGAGGAGGTGGGGAGAGATGGAGGCTTGATGAGTGAGACTCATATCATTTCTCTAGTTCCTCCTCCAGTGCCCTCTGAATCAAGGTTGCTTGTGACATTACAGTTGGCAGTTTAACTAATCATGAAAAAATTAGATGAGAAACAAAGTTGATATTCCAGACTAAAATTTAAACTGGAAATCAAATTTAAGCATACAGAAAATTCTCAATATATGGAGTGCACATATATGTGTGAGTATTTGTGCTGGTTATCTGCATATTTGTGTGCACACAAACAACAGATATGTGTAGGAGCCAGTTTATTATTAAAAGAGACAGAATTCCTGGATTTAGACCTGGTTCCACTGCTAACTGGCTAGTGAAGTAATTAGGCAATTCATGTCAACTCTAAATCTCCATTTAGTCATCAATAAAATGAGGGAGTTAGATATCCTCATGGTCCTTTACAGTTTTAAGATTTCTAAACATTTGTGTACAGAAGGTCATTATTAAACAATCACAAGAAACCCTTCTCCTTTGATCTGATCCCTGATACTACCCTTGTATACGCAGCTGTGAAGGAACATCCTGGACACTGTGGTTAGTGGGGACCATGCAGCTGTGTAGAGATGATGAAATGCCGTGAGTAGACAGGAGCCACCCCCAGGAGAGTTGAAGTAGCTCCAGGAACACCATGATAAAGTACAGGCCATGTCCCTCAGGAGAGCCCCTTTGGGGCACATGGTGGGTGGAGAAGCAGGGTCTGTCTTCCTCCCTGACTCAATGATGGTGGTTGAAAGCATAGATCAAAGTGTGATGGGTTCATGTTCAAGTCTTAGCAATACCAGTCACTAGCTATGTATCCTTTGTCCAGTTACTATTCTGTTCTAGTCCTCAGTTTTCCTTCCACAGAAAATGAAGACCATAATGTCCACCTTGACAAGCTCCTTTAATGTTTAAATGAGATTGGGGGTGATGTTTTTAATATGGTTCCAGCTCATAGTATTCAAAAATACTGTGTATGTGTATTTCACATAGACATAGCTTACAATGGAGTTACATCTTGGTAAACCCATTGTAAGTTGAAAATACTAAGTCAAAAACACACTTAATACACCTAACCCACTGAACATCATAGCTTAGCCTGGCCTACCTTAAACATGCTCAGAACACTTCCATTGGTCTACAATTGAGCAAAATCATCTAACGCAAAGCCTATTTTATAATAAAGTGTTGCATATCTCATGTGATTTGTCAAATACTGTACTGAAAGTGAAAAAGAGAATGGTTTTACAGGTACAGAATGGTTGTAAGTGTATCAGTTGCTCATGCTCATGATCATGAGGCTGACTGGGAGCTACAGTACCTGCCGCTGTCCAGCATCATGAGAGAACATCACACCACATCTCACTAGCCCAGGAAAAAATCAAAATTCAAACTACATTTTCTACTGAATTATATCACTTTCACCTCATCATTAAGTCAAAAAATCATTAAGTTAAATCATCGTAAGCCAGGGACTGTCTTATATGCATATCAATATATATTTCACATACTACATATTTATTTAAATCTTTGGTACACTTGATTTATAGAGATTTATGGAAGAAAGACCATTGCTATTTGGCAGTAGGAAAATAGAAACCATTCATGAAGGATAGGGTTTTCCCTTTCCGTGGAAAAGATTTGGAAATCAGAAAAAAGAAGTATAATCAGAAGAAATGAATAGAGAACTGAGCACCCTATATTTTAGATATGGTCAACCACTAAGAGTTGTTCCATAGAATTTATTTATGTCATGTTGATTGCCTATATTATAGATAGATGGCTGGAGCTGCCCCTGGATGATCCCAAGGATAAAGCCTCAAAGATTAAGTACCCTATCTATGTATTCATGTATTTATAAATCCTTCCTTAAGACTCTTTCAGAATGAAAGCTCCAGGAGAGCAGGAGCCGTGCCTATCTTGTCCTGTGCTGGATCCTAAAAGCCTACAATTGTGCCTGGCATGAGGTAGGTGCTCAAAAAATTCCAAGTCTATAGACCATACAATAGATTTAGTATTTGTTCTGTTGATTATTCTATCTCCTCTTGCTAATATGCAAGCTCCACAGAGCAGTCAACATTGCTTTGTTCACTGATGTGTCCCATGTGCCTAGAATGGTGCCTGCACATTATGGTTGCTACATAAATGCTTTTAGAATGATGACTGAAGCAGTAGGGAGAGTGATTTAGAAGCAGTAAAGTCTCAATAATTCAGGCTGCTAGAGGAGCTTCTTAACCTTTAGTTTCAATTGGAGGTTTCAAGGAAAATGGCTTCCACTGCCCCTTAAATGCAGAGCATTCAGCTAAATAACCAGACCTTTCAGGAGTTTCTGAGAAGATGAAGGCAAGGGGAAAAAGTCAGTTCCATATCCAAGGTTGCAAAGGCTGTTCCACATTCATCCAAACTCACGCTCTCCTACACTGGTTTGTCAAATCCTTTATTTAAATATCTCATTATCTAAGACAATTTTGTACTTACTGTCATGAAGGCTTATGAAACCTGCAAACCTGTCTTGCTGGAGCAGGTACAATTTAAGCCAGTGATTGTTCAAAAGAGAAAGGAAAGGTGAAGAATGGCACCATTGTGAAGATTTAGAGCAGGAAGGTAGACAGCCCTCGGAGCTAACCTCTGTTCTCTGGGGTGTTTGTTTAGGCTCCTTAGACAATGCATATAGCCTAAAGATAGAGGGGGAAAAATTGTAAGTCTTCATGTATAATTTTTGTTGTTATATCTAAACTGATAGTTGAGGGCTAGGAGCTGAAACAATATTTTATAGAAGTATCATGTTGAAGTTTTTGCAGGTTTCAAAATATTTAAATATGTAAATTTCAATGGAGAGATGTTCAGATTTTTTGATAGTCTAATGATTTTAAGCATCTCATTTCTAGTCACACACTGACAAAAGATGTTCAGATTGCAGTGTGAGATGGTTTCTATGGTTACAGTTGTTTCCTAGCATTTTAGTGACATCTTTTGTGAGCATTGGCTGCTTCACTTATTTGTCACTAATGTATGTGTAGAACTATAGTTAATAGCCTTGGGCGGACAAAATTTTTTTTTCTGAATGGCTGTATTGTTTTTTAGCAGCATTTTTCAATAAGGTGACAATGCATTAGAATACTAATGGTATGTATGGTATTTTAAGATGTCAAGTTTTCAATAAAATGATAATGAAAATTTTGCATTTCATTTAATAGTTAAATATTCATGAATTTTCACAGCATGATGAACTGAGTGAAAAATAAAGAAACTGTATAATGTATAATACTAAACATCATAAATTAAGTTTCTTTTCATAGAAGCTATTCAAGAGTGTTTAATATATGGTTTTTCATGGATTTAGACCAATCTGAGCTAAATTAAAGGCATCTAAAAAGGAAACTTGTTTAAACCAATTTAGCATATTTTAACACAGCATGTTTACAATGTAACAATATAAAGGAAAATGACACATTACAAACAATATATACATTATATAAAACTTATGATGACTAAGTGGGGGATGTAATCATCAGGCAAGAATATTTTGAATAAAGTAATTACGAAGTAGGAGATGGAGGCATGCATGGGGGTAGAGACAGGTGACATAACCATGAGTAACAGAATGAAAGTAGGCAGTAGAAACTGAGAATCTAAAAGTTCTATCCAATGATGATCTGTTTTAGGCATTAGGCTAATTTCTGGAGAACCTAGGAGTAAACATCATGTCTTCCCTCTAGACCTGGAATGATCCAGCCTTAAAGCAAATGTGTAGAGTAAGGGGAAAAAAAAAAACACAAAAAACAAAAAACTTTACCTCAATATTAGAAGTTAAAAGACTTTTTCTCCAAATTCAAAGGTCATTTGTAGTCATGCAGCAGCAGCCACTCCAACTACCTGTTATATAGGATGCATCTATGGTAAGTATTTGGGGCTGCTGTGTATGCAGTTGAGCTACCAGAGAGGAAGTGACTCATGGAATTCTAACTACTGATTGCTGTGATGTGGAAGACAGAAAAAAGCCAGTACTTGACTCTCTATCAAAAAAATATAGTCAATCACTGAATAACCTACAACCTTCTGGCTGGGAATTATTCAGCTCTGCTCTCCTGACTGGCCAGGTATTCCACTGACCCATCGTATTAGAACTGTTAGACGGGATTGAGAGAACCATAAGAGATACACAGAAGACAGACTTGGTTTCTATTGAAGAGCAAATCAAGACTAGGACCAGTATAAAGTAAACAGAAAATCCTAGCCTGGTAGGTGCTGCTGAGCTATTGGAGAATATGGACTTGAGATACAGAATTTTAAATTCCTGCAGATTAAAAGCATCATCAGACTATTGGTCTACCCATATTGGTGGCTAACTTGGTATTACCCCTCTCTCATAGGTCTTATTGTCACTAAGTTCTTTAATGCCTAACATATACGTGTAATAATATTTACAGATATACACAGATGGGAATCACAGACAATTCTTTTTAAAAGTATTTTATACGTGAGAATGTTATTGCAATGCTTATTATTTAACCAACCTAGCATTATCCCTGATTCTGCTAAATGGGTGTTCATTTCATGTATAAAGGAATTGAAATGCCAATGAAAATAGAATGATTGACAAAAGAAAAAAACAGAAATTTCATAGTTTTCCTTAATTTTAATTGACTGTCCAAACCCAGTTCATTTTAACATACTGATTTTTACTTATTAAATATCAACCAGGTAGTGGTATTCAGGGTCCTGGCTCTACCACTTACTAGCTGTACAACCTGGTAGGGGCAACATCATCTTTCATGCCTCAGTTTCTTCACCTATAAATGGGGATAAATGGAGTATCTAAAATGTTGTGTAGACTAAGTGAGATTGATACACATATAACATTTTGTATTGTTTGTCAAATAGTAAGCACACAATAAATATTAGCTATTTTCATCATCATTACAATTAATATCAATTCATTTAGTGAAAGCTAAATATACAGCCAGTAGAGAGATGATGGGAGAGAGATGTTAAAGACTTTCTTAGCACAAATATCATGAAAGTGAATAGAGCCACAAATAGTGTTTAATGAAGAATTTTAAACTGGACATAATGTTTTTTGGGCTAGAAGTCAACAGAGCAAATTAACTAACTTTTACTTATGACCTCTCTTACCCATGAAAGTAGGTTGGCATTATTGATCTCTTCTTCATTTGAATTGTGATGACTATATGACTTTATGACACCAGATGCTTAAAAAAGAATTTATAACATAAAAGGACAAACATTATGTGATTCTGCTTATATGAGGTACCAAGACTAGTCAAATTCATAGAGACAGAAAGCAAAATCCTGGTTACCAGGGGGAGAGGGGAAAGGAGAATGGGAAGTTACTTTTTAATAGATATAGAGTGTCAATTTGGGATGACACGATTTTTCTGGAGATGGAAGGTGGTGATGGTTGCATAACAATGTTAATGCACTTAATGACACAGAACTGTACACTTAAAAATGGTTAAAATGGTAATTTTTATGTGATGTAAATTTTATCACAATTTAAAAAGACAACTATAAATGGCCAATAAACATTGGGGGAGGGGAAAATGAAAAAAGGAAATGCAGAATCAATCCAATATATTGAGGTAAAAAAAAAAAAAATGACCCTTGTCTGTAATCTGTGGCACTTAGTCAAATACTATATTTTGATTTTACTTTCAGTTTGCATGAGGTCCGAGACTCTAAGACTTTGATTTTAAATATTATTTTATCAAAAAGTCCCTCATTAATCTTAGGCAAACTCTTTTGCTTCAGACTTGAGAATAAAACAATTACATCATATCACTAACAAAAGTGTCCACTTCAGTGACTCATGAAGTCTAATGAGAGCATTGTGATCAGTACTTCTAGCAAGGCGATCGTCTTTAGAATATATCTGTATCTTGCACCAGTGAAGAAAGCAACAAAAAGACAAATTGTGGCTAATGCATTCTCCCTTATGCATTTCTGGGCTGATGACCAGTCCCATTAAATATCAGCCCAAATGGGTTGGGAATGGTACTGAACAAGAAAAAAAAAAAAAAGACATTTTCCTCCTGCATCAGTACAGCCAACACAAACATTACCCAACATGAGTGCTGCTCTGGCATTTTCTTCTCCATTCTGAGGTATTTTTTATGTGTCTCAGGAGATGAGGAACTAATACCTGTGTGCAGAGATTCCAAACAAGCAAATGTTCTTCATTATTAGCTAGCATATTTGATCTTTGGTTTCCAAGCCTTATCCTTTCACTCAAAAGTTACCCTGATTTCAAATAGCCCCATTTCTCTGTTTTATCAGGAAGTAGCAACAATCTACTACCACCACTGTTATTATGGCATTTCAATCAACTCATTTCATTGCGGTTTGAGAAAACACTTTGTTGAAACCCAAAGGAAAATCTGCCACGTTTCCATTCAGGCATATGGCCGGGGGAAAAAAGCTTAATAACCAGTAATCAGAGTCTGCCTTCTTTGGGTGGAATCCACTGTGGACAAAAACAATTTATGCTGCACTGGACGAAAATAGTTCATCGATGTTATTTTCCAAGAGATAGTTAAAATAACCCCTTCTCATCTGATATCCCAAAACTAGGAGGGAAAGAGTTCAGATAATGTTGAGATCGATAGAGTCACAAAAGCAGAGTCATATAGGAAATACATCTTGAAATTACTATCTTGCTCTTTTTATCACAGAACTAGCCAAAGAATAGTTAGGGCCATTATGAAGGGTAGTATTACAACAAGTTTTAGTTCAGGGAATCATCGAAATTAAAGACAACAAAGATATAATATGTATCTACCTAGAGTCGTGATTGCAATGATCAACAATCTGAAGTGTTTTTCCCTTTCAGAAAATAGACCTCTGATTATTCCCCAAGGCTTAAATAATTCAGAATAGTAAATCATCAAAATTTATCTTTTTAATATATTTTGAACTGACATTTGAATATGAATATATATTTTATAGAAAATTAATATAAGCAAATTAATGAGGCTTCATTAAGTCCAAACTCAGGTGAAATGGAGAAATATCCCTTTTCTTTATCATGTACCAGAACTCTTTAACTCTTTCCCATAATCGTCTATGCTCGGAATATTTTCCTTTTACTCCATGCCTTATTACCCTCTCAGGCAAAAGTGCCGCTCTATACAAAGTACCCTTTCTGCAACGGGTGCTTTGATAACAAATGATTTCTCTGCCTGAGCAGTGAATAGTGGGAGTTCTATGTCAGTAAAACAAAAAATAGGCAATGCTTGTTTTCACTGGCAATACAGTGATTCTTAAACTTTGCTGCACATTCGAGTGACCCAGAAAGCTTTTTAAAAATCTGATGCTCAGGTCATACTCCACACCAAAGAAATTAGAATGTCTGGGGATGGGACCCAAAAAAATATTTTTTAAAGATTCCCAAGTAATTCCAATGTGCAGCAAAGTTTGGGAAACATTATAGTATATATTGGAAGTCAATATTTGTTATTAATTATATGCCAATAAACTACCTCTTCACACCAATAACCAAAAGTTGGCAATGTCTTAATTTCTTGGCATTATTTAATCTTTAATAACCCTAGGAAAGTCAACTCAAAAGGAAGCTGTCAGGATAAATAGTACAAATCATCTCTGCTTTTTTTATCATGATTATAAATCAATACCATATTATGGCCTCACTAAATATTTTCTCATTAAACATTTTATTTTTATAGTTCTGTTTCTACTACCATTTTCCTAACAGGGCTGGCATAGACTCTACTAATGGGGAAAGGTATATTCATTCCCTACAAGGAATGGATTTTTCCAGGAAGGGTGCACTTTGTAAATGTGGTTTGGTTTTCCAATGTGGCTTAGGTTCTGTGATGTAAGAAAGGAAGACTTAAATAATACTCATTGTAATCTCTTACTTTTGTCTTCAGATTCCAAAAAACTCACTCCCACCTGGAAATGTTGTGCTAAACCCTCATTTTTCACCTTCTATTTGTAGATAATGCAAACATCTTTTCATTCAAAACTCTCATTATCTATAATTTCATTAATGATTTGTATCAGCAGAGCATTTGAAAATATATTTCCATCACTCATTAATTTTTCTAAGAAAAGCAATTTCTACATTCGCATAGAAAATTGAATAAATTGCCAGATAATGCACACTTATTTTTGACCATTTTCCTTAGGATACTGCTAAACTAGCCTGTTTCCTTTGCCTAAATGCCACTGTGCCTTCAAACATATGTATACTCAGACATCTTCTTTCAGGCTTTTTGAGCTAAGACAAATCTTGGAACAGTCAACTTTATCAAAAATATTTTTGTCTTATAGAGTCTAAACAGCTTTATTACCTGAATCTTTCCTTCTTCTCTCCTCACTTTTTCCCCATCCAATAATTGATACATTCACAAGGAAGAATACAAACAGAAGAAAAATCAAATAGCCCTCTTCAAAAATTCCTTTGGTGTCATGAGAGTTAATCAATAACAGATCTTAATTTTTTTTAAATATCAAGCCAACCAAGTTAATTCTTGCTCACATTGTGATTTCTGAGTGGAAATCTACATTTCTACATTTCTTCATTTCTTAGAGTCTCCTTAAGAGATTGTGGAAGTTTCCTTGAAGCTCAGAATACTGTACTTTCCAAATACTTATACAATGCCATATTCATGAACTGACCTATCATGACTCTAACTCAAGTTAACAATAAGTCAACAAATATTCACTAAGAGTATACTATGTGCCTGGCACTATATGAGGCATTAAAGGATGCAGAAGAAAAGGGATCTGAGAATTGCCCCTAGAATTTATAAACTGGTTGAGGAGGGAAGATACTATATGTTACAAAACACAGCTATTTTTTGAACCCTAAGAAAGGAAAAACATGTAGCCAATTAAGTTTTGACACATCATCATCTGTCAAGATGCCCTGACATTTTAAGATGCATTCTGATTTTAGAGATGCTAAAATGAAAAAAAAAAAATAGAAATGCATCTTAGTATCAGCGCAATAGGGTATATACTATAACAACTAGAAAATAATACACAACAGTGCGAAATACAGGGGAGGCTGTACACACAGTGATGGACAAGGGTTAATGTAGCAGATATCAGTGCAACCACTGGGAGGTATGCAGAATGATTAAAGCTAAGTGGAAACAAGAAGTCCAAAGCACTAGTAAAGTCCCTGGAATTTCATATAATGTCAAGGCAGCAAATGCCTACTTACTCACTTTTATAAGAAAGGTATCTTGAATACCACATTCATATCTGGTCCACTGTCATGTCCTAATTACCCTACACCCAAAATACTTTCACATCCATCCCCTCTTCTCCTTTCACACTGACTATTTTCTTTGCCCAGTCTCTCTAGGCAGTATTTAAATTAATCGTGGCTATCCACAGCTCTGAGCACAATGATTCCACAACTGTGGGTATGGCAACAATGGCTAATCAATGATGACTAAACTACTTAGCTTGGCATTCAAGGCCCTGAAAGACCTGACCCTAATATATATTATCTCCTATTTTTCCACTGCAACAGCAGTTCTTTTAACACATTTCTGTTTAATTGACTCATCAGATCAATGCTCTCCATTCCTCTGTAAAACATGGATGATTAAACACTCCAGGCTAGAAAGCTATACAGTACATCTGTGCCCTTCTCCCACCAATTAGCTGTATGCTTGTCCAAACCTATTTATGCCAGTCTTACTTGTTCTTGCAATTATATGATTTAATTAAATATGAAAACTGATAAAATATGAGTACAGAAAGAAAACTGTTTCTATGAACACTAAGTTATATGCTTGATTTAAAAAAAAAAGAAAACACCAACAAGCCAATAAAAAAATGATGTCAAACCAGGAATGGACAAGACAGCAATAACAAATTGAGAAAAAAAGTAATAAAAATCCAGTATACCACACCAGATTGTGTCTCCCAGTTTTGCTCTATTTTAAATAAACCAAACTGGTTTATATCAAATCAGGCATAAAATAGTGTATTATGGATAAGGACTACAATCAGCAGATTCATACTCCAAGAAAATGATTTGGTTCCTCAAGAGATGACTGACAAATAAATACCCACTTGTACATTTTATATTAAAATAAAGGCTTACATATGTTGCTTTTTTAACTATTTCCCCACTTTTTTTATAATAATTTTTTATTATGTTATGTTAGTCACCATACAGTATATCCTTAGTTTTTGAGGTAATGTTCCATGATTCATTATTTGCGTATAACACCCAGTGCACCATGCAATATGTGCCCTCCTTAATACCCATCACCGGCCTATCCCAATCCCCCATCCCCCTCCGCTCTGAAGCCCTCGGTTTGTTTCTCAGAGTCCACAGTTTCTCATGGTTCATTTCCCCTTCTTTTTACCCCCCCTTCATTCTTCCCTTCCTTCTTCTACCGATCTTCCTATTTTTTATGTTCCATAAATGAGTGAAACCATATGATAATTGTCTTTCTCTGCTTGACTTATTTCACTTAGCATTATCTCCTCCAGTCCCGTCCATGTTGCTGCAAATGTTGGGTAATCGTTCTTTCTGATGGCTGAGTAATATTCCATTGTATATATGGACCACATGTTCTTAATCCAGTCATCTGTTGAAGGGCATCTCGGCTCCTTCCACAATTTAGCTATTGTGGACAATGATGCTATGAACATTGGGGTGCATATGGCCCTTCTCTTCACTACGTCTGTATCTTTGGGTTAAATACCCAGTAGTGCAATTGCTGGATCACAGGGTAGCTCAATTTTTAACTTTTTAAGGGACCTCCACTTTTATCAAGTTTTCAATTTATAAACTAGCTATAAGCCCCAGCTCAGTAGAGAAACTTTGCTCCTACCCTGGGCTCCAACCAAACTTTAACCCCCACGCCCACACTATTTCTTCATCATGAAATGAGCTTTTCCTGTATCACACACTGTTCAAATCCTCCTAATTCTCAAGAATCTGTGTGAATGCCCCTTCTCTGTGAAGTATTTCCTAAAGCCTTCCTGCCAGAAATTGGAGTTAGAGATATTAGGTCTAATATCAGCCCTACCATCTGTTGTGGAAATTGAATCAAATATATTAACCTCTACATCTCAATTTCCTCATCTGTAAAATGGGGATAATATCAACCACATAAGGTTGTTAAGAGGATTTAATGCATAGAACCCTAAGCATAATGCCTATAATGCAGGTGGGTTCAAAAAATAAGAGACACCAATCTCCACCCAATGCATCTTTTTTTTTTTTTTTTTTTGGATGCTAATAGCCCCTTTGTCTTCTTTCATGATGCCTCTTGTTTTCTGTTCTGTATTATAACAGTTTCAGTTCATGTCTCTTCCCCCATTAGATATACATTCCTTGACTGTTAAGCTGTGCAGCCGATACTTGTTTGCTATCACTTGCCTTGCTTTTAAATAAATAAACGATTAAATAAAAGGTCAAATTATTGATGAACCTTTGTTGTGGTGAGATAGAGGCCTGGCAAAAGAATAAGGAAAAGAGAAACAATTTAGAATATATTTTTTGTTCTCTACTAGATTAGATAAAATGCTTAGTTATAGCAGCTTAAAAATGGGTGCTTCTATATCTCCTTTTTTAATGGCTTCATCTTTTGTTTTTGTGTTGATTCTGTCTTTCTCCTAAAAATGTTGACGGGGTAGATTACACCTGACAGCAGTCTTGGCAGCCCCTAGAGAATTTCGGTCTTTGCAGTACAATATTCTTTGGGAGAATAGAAAACTTTTGCCGGTCCCCCCAACCCCCACCCCAAAAAGGATTGAAATTCTACATTCTTTTTAGTTGACAATTGACTGGAACATTTTGCAAATAAGTGCCAGGCCTCGATGAGGTGCAAAATACTGACTGTATTAGCTAGTTATTTAGAGAGATGTGAAGATGCTCTTGCCAACATACATTCAATTTAGGCTTTGGATGCTTTGCGTGATCTCCCAGGCAGCACTTGTTTGAAAATGTTAGAATTTAATTTAAAAGTTTTCACATTTGCTTTTTGTTCTTATTTTTAAAAGCAGAAATAACTCCTTAGTTCTTTCGAGCAGACTCTAGAGTTAATCTTTATATGTGTGTATACATTTATATATACATATGTAAAATATGAAAAAAAATTTACCAGCTTTTCTATTCTTTTGCTCTCTTCTAATTTTTGTCATTGAACTTAAACTTTCTCAGTCTCAGAATACTGAAAATGGAACTGCAATGCTATTTTTGTAGAGACAACCTTTTAGGTCCATAGCCTTCTTTGGTTATCTATGTGGATGCATGTGTAATGTTATAATCACAGAGTACAAGATTGTTAAAGGTCACTGAAAGGTTTTTTACCTGCCTTCTATCACTTATATCACGTATGACCAAGACTTTCTCCTCAATCAGGGCATAAGACTCAATGTCTCTTTCTGAATTGTCACAAATTAATATTTATAATAGTAACAACTTATATTTCTTTTTTTTTTAAGATTTTATTTATTTGACAGACATAGAGACAGCCAGCGAGAGAGGGAACACAAGCAGGGGGAGTGGGAGAGGAAGAAGCAGGCTTCCAGTGGAGGAGCCTGATGTGGGGTTCGATCCCAGAACACTGGGATCACGCCCTGAGCTGAAGGCAGACACTTAGCAACTGAGCCACCCAGGCGCCCCACAACTTATATTTCTATATGTAGGAAATATTCATCACTTCTGTTCTCTTAGTAGGAGATTCAGATATGTCTAGTTTAGTAAACTAGTGGGTCTGGCTTAACCAGGGCTTTAGTCATACATTGCACAGGTTATGCGCTTCACAGCTCTAGGGGAGCTATTCACACAGACTATTTCATTATGACAACCAGGGAGCCTTGGCATAGGGTGAAAAATAGGTTCTGGATAGGGAGAAACATCAGCAACAGGGCAGAGGCTTGAGGAAGGGTAACAATAGCATCAGAGTTCCAGCTATTAATATACATAAAAAGAGTATAAAAAGCAAACTGTGGTCCAGGCTGATTCACAAGCAAATGAGACTTCCCCTGGGGGCTTCCCAGAAATGGTTGGAAGAGAGGAAGTTTTTGAAGGGCTATAGTTACTCAAATGTAAGTTCCTCAAAAATATAAGCGACTTCCCTACAGTTACCCAGGTAGACAAACCAAAGAATACTAGTCACTAGGAGTTTCATAGACACGTGCGACCAGGAAGAGTCCAAGAACCTTGACTCTGTGAATGACATGCTTTGCATTCAATAGAGTAGTGGAAAAGAGGGCCACCTCTGAGAGTGTGCCATAATGTTATCAAACATTATCTTTTTTAAAAAAAGATTCATTTATTTATTCCATAGACAGAGAATGAATGTGCATGAGTGGAGGGAGGGGGAGAGGGAGAGGAGAGAGAGAATCTCAAACAGACTTCCTGCTGAGCCTGGTGCCCCATGCAGGGCTTGATCCCAGGACAATGAGATCATGAACTGAGCCGAAATCAAAAGCCAGACACTTACCTGACTGAGACACCCAGGTGCCCTTGTTAAACATTATCTTAAAACTATCTTTATAACACTGGTATGAGAATTACTTAATAGCCACAAGCTTTGAGATATTAATAACAAGAAAAAAATACAAATGTTCATCCCGTCACAATACAACTATTTCACTAAAAGGTCCTTTTATTATGACAATGACTAAATACCATCATATATAGTCCACCAACTATCTACCTTACACCAAGATTGTAGGTCTTGCTCTTCCCATAAGCAGCCTGAGGTAATCTCTGAAAATGGCTGGCTACTCACTTGACCCAGAAAGCCCTACAAAACCATGCAAATCAAGAGGTTCAAATCTTTGTGTTCACTTTAAGAACACATGTGAAACTGCCCAGGCCATCAAGGGTAAGCATATCCGAAAAGCCACCAAGTATCTGAAGGATGTCGCTTTGCAGAAGCAATGTGCGCCATTCCATCGCTACAGTGGTGGGGTTGGTAGGTGTGCCTAGGCCAACAGTGGGGCTGGATGCAGGGATGATGGCCCAAAAAGAGTGCTGAATTTTTACTGCACATGCTTAAAAATACAGAGAGTAATGCTGAACTTAAGGGTTTAGATGTAGATTCTCTGGTCATTGAGCACATCCAGGTGAACAAAGCCCCCAAGATGTGGCATTGAACTTACAGGGCTCATGGTAGGATTAACCCATACATGAGCTCTCCCTGCCACATCGAGATGATCCTTACTGAAAAAGAGCAGATTGTCCCTAAGCCAGAAGAGGTTGCATGGAAGATACAGATATTCCAGAAAAAAACTGAAGAAACAAAAACTTCTGGCCCGGGAGTAAATTCTGCATAAAACAAATGCAAATAAAAGTAAAAAAANATATTCCCCCATGCAACCTGCTGGAATGACTAATAGCTATACTTAGATCCAAAGTTTGAGAGTTCTAAAATCTAATATTGCTACACATGCCTTCCTTGTTTACTTACAACTGCACAGGTTTTGAAACAAACAAACATGAGTGGAAATCCCAGGCTGACACTAACTGTGTGGTCTTAGATGTGTTACTGAGCGTTTCTGAGGCCATTTCTTCATCTGTAAAATGATAATTATAATATCCACCTTGCAGAACTATGCTAGGGCATGGAGATGTCATCTTGATATGGTATCTCGCAGACAGTATTGGTAACTATTATTATTTTTGTTATCTAGATGATTAAAGTCCACTTATTGCTCAGTAATCTTTGACGTAGAAATCCATTTCTTTACTCTTTAAGAACTAAAAATTAAGTACACTGCAACAGAAAGGTGTATCACTTACTTACCAGGTATGAAAAACACGAGCGCTTCATAAAGCAGCCAAGATCACAAGAAGATAAATGTGTGTAAATGTGTAAATATGTCAGGATATCACCAGATCTAAAACCAATTTAACATTCTCCCTAATACTTACAAAATAATTTTATTGGGTCTTTTTTTTTAACCAATTTTACAAATACAATTTTATTTTAAATTTTTAATTTTTTATTATTTTTTAAATTTAAAATATAATTGAATTTTACCAATTCAACCAACATAGAAATATATAAATAAAAACACATAATCTTCCCTTTCCTCCCATTCAGTTCACTTCACCTGAAAAAATCAGTACTCCCTGTTTGATATTTGTCTTTCCCCATATTTTCCTATGATTATAGAAATATCTAAACTTGTCAACCATACTACCATCACTGTAGCAACAAAGTACCTTGGAAATGTCAACTTCTACTGTTCTCTTGTGAGCACTCTCTCTACCCACACCTCAACTATGATATGCCACGACTGGATAAAGGGCCTCCCACTAAAAAAAAAGATCTTAAATGTTGACAGGAACAAGTTGGAATCCTGTGACTGGGGTTCTGTTCACCAAAGAGATGGCCAATGTAGCCCACTGATTAGGTGTTACTTACTCTCCAAATCACGACACCCATGAGAAGGAAAGGGCACACTATCAATAGTTATACTGGACTACAGGCCTAAACCAGGACCATCCTATGCTATCTGGGGTACACTATCTCCCTATATTAAATTCACACTGATATCTCTGCCTTTTTCTCAACCTCCCCCAAAACATGGCTTTAATGATGTTATATCCATCTCAAAATTCTTCAATGACTCTCCACTTTCTAGAACAATGTTTCTAAAATTCTTAGTCTCAGAATATTAATGCTCCTAGTATCTTTTTGTTTGTTCGTTTTTTCACTTAGAAGGGCAAATTTGCAGCCTGTAGATGCAGATCTGTCTCCCTATTGTCTTCACACTACAATATATTCATAGGACCACCCTGGCCTCTGAAGGCATCTGAATTTAGAATCCCTGCTAACTTAATACGCTCTAATTTATTTAATAACAAAATCCTCCTCTCCCACATCCTATCCCAGTGTGTACGACTTCAAACTAAGTTGTTAGCTCCCTATCATCTTTATATGTGCTATCTTCAGAACAGATTCTCAGTAAATATGTATTGAGGGGAGGGGAAGGGAAGGGAAGGGAAGGGAAGGGAAGGGAAGGGAAGGGAAGGGAAGGGAAGGGAAGGGAAGGGAAGAATTTATTTGCTTAAGTCAATGATTGCTTCCCGTGTGTTCCTGCTTAAAATGTTGTCTGAAGTCAGTCTGACTATTGCAGATTTGTGGATACTGGTGATAGGAAGGTTATAAAAGTTTCTAAATTCCCCATATATTTCTCTTGTCACTGGAGTCACTAATGCAGTAAGTAATAAAAGTGTAAGAGTATGGTCCTTAGTGACCCTGATTTGAATAGGACTATTAAAGGCCCTGATTTGGGCAGGAAAGCCTTTTCCTCTAGTGCTTTTCCATGAATACCAGTTAGTTGTAAAATGATAAGGAGAGAGCCTAAAGGTATGCCATAGAAAATGGGTAAGCCCAGTGGTTGGGAAGCTGTTCAGAAGTGTAGCAGGCACTATGAGATATAGTATTAAGGAGTGAGTAAAACTTGAAAAACTATCAGAGGTAGTTGCTTAAGACCAGTTATTTTAAGTTGTTAATTCTGCCACCAAAATTTTCAAAATTTTCATTGTTGTGTTTGGAACAAAGAATGTCGGCAATTTCTTCAAATGTTCTAGAAAGTATGATTTGGGGACACACTGAAATGTCCATCCTACTACTTACTGCTATTGAACAGTTAATGGTAGGATAGGGTCCCTAAAATAAAGTTAGGTGTAGCTGTCTTCCCTGACGCCTCATAACTAAATTAGCTAGGCAACCAAGAGGCAAGTTTGGGGAATATAAAAGCAATACATTGGGGAATGGTACAGTAAGAAAGACGTGGTTATACATTGAGATCTGCCGGTCTTAGAAAAGCTACAATAGGGGCGCCTGGGTGGCACAGCGATTAAGCGTCTGCCTTCGGCTCAGGGCGTGATCCCGGCGTTACGGGATCGAGCCCCACATCAGGCTCCTCCACTATGAGCCTGCGTCTTCCTCTCCCACTCCCCCTGCTGTGTTCCCTCTCTCGCTGGCTGTCTCTATCTCTGTTAAATAAACAAATAAAATCTTTAAAAAAAAGAAAAAAGAAAAAAAAAGAAAAGCTACAATAGTCAGAAAAAGAAAACTGATGATAATGATGATAATGATGGTGGTGGTGGTGATCATAATAATGTGATGATGATTTGGTAGGGTGAAAGGAGCACATAACCAAAAGTAAGAATGCCTAGGTACTAGCTCAGATCTGCTATGTACCTGCTCCATGGCTTTGAACAAATCACTTAATTACCCTAAGACATTGCTTTCTCATCTCTATGATGGGAAAATTAATACTTCCCATTGTGTCTCTTAAGGTTATTACATGGGCAAAGCAAGAAATAGATGGAATCACTCTGTAATCGGCAATGCGTTTAAATAATTAATGTGCAGATTTGCTCGATTGCCTTTGCCAACCAAGTTATCCTGGGGAACTGCTAACCAGGTTGCTAGCTTTCAGATGGGATCATGTGAGGCAAAAAAAAAAAAAAAAAAAAAAAAAACCCACATGCAGAGTCTGTTAAACTCTGGGAGCTTTGCATGAAAAAATGCAACAAAATATGTGAAGTTTTAATAAGTCCAAGGTTCGCTGTCCTAATTAAATTAACCCTTTTTAAAAAATGAAGTATAGTTGACGTACAATATTATATTAGTTCCAGGTGTATAACATAGTGATTCAACTTTTATATACATTAGAAAATAATCACCACAATTAGTTACTAAGTTATCATACAAATTACTACAATATTATTGACTATATTCCATGTGCTGTGCTTTACATCGCCATGACTTTTTTATTTTATAACTGGAATTCTGTACCTCTTAATCCCCTCTACCTATTTCACCCACCCCTTCACCCCTCTTCCCCTGGCAAACACCAAGTTTGTTCTCTGTAAGGAGTCTGTTTCTATTTTGTTCTGTTTGTTCATTTGTTGTTTAGGTTCCACATATAAGTAAAATCATATGGTATCTGTCTTTCTCTGACTTATTTCACTTAGCATAATACCCTCTAGGTCCATCCATGTTGTCACAAGTAGCAAGATTTCATTCTTTTTTTATGGCTGAGCAGTAGTCCATTGTATACATTCACCACATCTTCCTTATCCATTCATCTATTGATGGACACTTGGGCTGCTTCCATAATTTGGTTATTGTAAATAATGCTGCAATAAACATAGGGGTGCATATATCTTTTCAAATTAGTGTTTTCATATTCTTTGGGTAATACTCAGTAGTGTGATTACTGGATCATAGGGCAGTTCTATTTTTAGCTTTTTGAAGCACCTCCATAGGTCTTCCAAGGTAGCTGCATCACTTTGCTTTCCCACGAACACTGCATGAGGGCTCCTTTCTCTCCACATCCTCACCAACACTTGTTGTTTCTTGTGTTTCTAATTTTAGCCATTTTGACAGGTGTGAGGTGATATCTCATTGTGGTTTTTATTTGCATTTCCCTGATGAGTGATGTTGAGCATTTTTTCATATGTCTGTTGGTCATCTCTATGTATGTCTTTTGGAAAATGTCTAGTTAGGTCCCCTGTCCACTTTTTAATTGAATTGTTTACTTTTTTGCTATTGAGTTATATGAGTTCTTTATATATTTTAGATATTAATCTTTACAGATATATCATTTGCAAACATCTTATCCCATTCAGTAGGTTGCTTTTTTGGTTTATTGATAGTTTCCTTTGTTGTGCAAAATTTTTTTAGTTTGATGTAATCCCAATTGCTTATTTTTGCTTTTATTTCCCTTGCCTGAGTAGATAGATACAAAAAAAAAAAAAAATTGCTAAGACCTGTGAAATCTTCTTATACAAAATTTTTAAATAACACATTTTTATGGCATTTGTATTTTCAAAGTGTTTTCTAAAATAGTTGACCCATAATAGAAAAGAGGTATTCTGCTATATACTTTAGGATGAAAGGGGAAATACTATAGGTTAGAAGGAAGTGCTGACCAGCACTTAGAAAAATCTAAATTCTAGTCTATTGTCAGCATGGGGCTCTGAGCAAGGACCACAGTTTCCCTATGTGTCAATTGAGGATGTAGAACAAGATGATGTCCGGTCTCCTTCCCAGCTCTAACATTTGATAATTTCTATGAAATAACCTATACTTTCCCCAGGTTATCAGATGAAGTGACACTGAATGGCGCTCTCTTTTCAGCCAGCTCTGCTGTTGACTCTGCTAGCTTTGGTTCTCCTAATATCGATGGGCTGTGACACACAAAGAAGAAATAGAGAAATGTGCTTTGAAAACATTTCTATTTCAAACAGGCAAATTTCTGTTTACACTTTGCATGCAATTTGCAAGATGTAAATGTCAAAGCAAGAGCTTGATAAAGTTAACACACAAGTAGTTGGGTTAAACTGAGAACTAGACATGAACTTGGCCATCACACTAGTGAATGGGCTACCACACACAGGTTGGATCTGAGCTCTCCAGCTCACAAATGGTTGAAGACAATCTATAAGACAGGGATAGTATTGGAAGTCAGCACCTATCACTGAAGACAAACCAAATGTCCATAAAAATCTAGGCTTTCTTAATGCACAGTTTCCTGAACTGAGTGAATTCTTGCTTCTAAAGGTTGCAAGGATAGCATGTTAGAATTTACTATAGATAATTCAACTGCTTTGGGGTTATTAAATAATTTTAGTTCATTATGCCACAATCACTACCTTAACACTGAAATAACCCTTTATAAGATCCCATAATGTATGCCTGCCACTAATATTTTGTAGCACTTTGCAATTGCATTCTATGCTGCAGCCTTCCCCTTCATTAATCTTTCCTATTCCTTTTAGGCAATTTTGGAAATACAGAAACATTCCAAAGTTGAAAGAACTCTTGATTTGTTTCCTTACTTTTTACACCACACCTTTAAGAGAAGGAAATCTCTTAATCTTCCCCCATGACTTCCTCTAAGCTCTAACCAGTTTTGTACTAGGAAATGCTTTATATGTACTCTGATTCTCTCTTGCCATGAAAGAACTTTACCTCCCAGTTCTCAATATTCTATTATCAATACAGATCCAAAGAAACTACTGAATAAGGGATCTTGTGGTTCTTGGTTGCCAGGTCTTTCTCTCCCAGCACCATTTACACCATGTACTCCATGAGTGTCCCTTTCATGAATCTAAGCTTTTGCACATATTCTCTCCAGCTAGAATGCTCACCCATGCATCCACTCACCTATTCCTCTGATGCATCCTTACTCATCCTACAACATCTATCCAAACATCCCCTTCTCCTGGAAGCTTTCTTTGACCAATATCACCCTTCTCACACACACACACACACACACACACACACACACTCTTTATCTCAGCTCCCATTACAACCTTGGCTTAATTCCTACTTATTACCACAGCACATTGTAATTGTTGGCTTATTTCACCCTCCAAGTGTAGATAATAATGCTCTTGAGGGCATGGCTAATCTTATTAATGTCCATATCTCTGTCACCTAGAATGGTACCTGGACTATAGAAAGTAGTCGACAAATATTTAGTAAATGAATAAATGCATCCATCCCAAGCACTGGTCCCTCCCACTACTTCTCTAAAGCGATCTTTTCTGTTTCTATATTAAAATTATGAAAATTTAACAGCCTCTTGATGACAATTTGGAAGCCTCACTAAGACCTCTCAGGCGGCATTTCTCTTGTGTTTGAGAATGTGTCTGCTTTGCATGACAGTCCAGATGTCAGCCTTTCCACATTTCCCCAGAAGTACCTTGAGTCAAATATGTCCCTCCCGTGTAGTTCCAAACCTTCTATCTGGGCAGGCAGCTCTGTTGTTAGCTAACTGTCGGTGTTACACTGCTGCATTCATAAAGGATTGTCAGCACGGTGCAGTATTACTATGCGAGATCATTTGCTCATATAAAGACATATTAAACCTAGCAGTTGCTTTGTCTCTTGTCAAGGGAATTGTGCACTGTTACACTAGAGATGAGAGTTTGCAACATCAACCTGCTATTGCTGTTTTGCTACCCACTTCAGAAGAATCAACAATTCATGCTCATTTCCTTATTTCCCTTCTTTGGTAACAACTTAGCCACCATCCAAATAGGAATCTTATCAGTGCCAGGAAAATAACATCCCATGGGGCAAGGGTCATTTCATGCAAGTTTCTCTACTGAGGGCTTCAGTCCTGTGCTTTATCCTCAGTTCAGTGACTGGAGCACTCCCACTCCCGACCTTTATACCACCTACCACATGGGCTTCCAAACCGGCATTCAGAATTTCCCATTGTCTCATTTTGCCAGGATTTCACCAGGTTTCATAACAAATGCCGTCTCCAACACATACTTCTTACTTGAATTACCACCTGTTTGTTAAAACTTTCAGAAACCTGTTCTGCTGGCCAGGCTAATCATTACCTACACATGCAGCAGGATTCCCTTCCAGAACTGCACACACCCAAAGGGCAGTCTATTTCCAAAGTTCTATTCCTCGTAGTCGACCCCATTCTGTAGACGTTAACTGTGCCATATCCCAAAACATAATACATGACAGGATTTGATATACAGGATATTTCTACTTAAAAAAAGAAGGCAGGATTACTGAAAGCAAAACAAAATCCAACTTCTGCTTCTGTTTCTCCAAGATTTTCTTCCCTCTCTTCACTCCTTATTTGTTTCCAAAATACCTCCTAGAAAATGAAATATCCAAGCCAGGCAAAACAACATGAAGAAAAAGTTTAATGGCTCTTGGAGAAAGTTGGAGTCTTTGCAAGTAGGAGAAGGTGTTAATGTTAGCTTAATCATTGGTCAGGCCTACTCTTTTTTAAGGCTTACTTTGGTAGCCTCTATTATTACTAAGAAACAGCACATTTTCAACACTACATTTTGCCTCAGCAGGTCCCTTTCAACAATATATTATGGCTCTGTTATAGACTGGCCAAATCGCATTAATCACTTTCTTCAAGATGTGAGTTTTAGAGGATAATATATTTTTAAGCTTGCTTTCCTGCAAGAGCTTTCTGACAAAGGGATAACCTGTAAAAAGTCATCCCTTTCCATTCTGAGCCCAACAACACAGCACATGCCACTTATCTTTCACAGTCTCATGCTCTCAGTTGCACACCTCCTTATTCCTTCCTGTCTTGCTTTTAGTCTCAGATTCCATAAGGATTCATCCAGTATAATCTGATTGTCGGACTAGCCATCATTCTGTCTGTCTGCATTTTTAAGGTCCCAATAGCATGATCGAGTAATTGTTTTATTGTTTTTTGGTTCAACTCATGAGAAGCTAGAATTTTACAGAAAATAAACTCTTGCCTCCACAAGGACATGTCTGACAGAGGTGGCTTTCAAAGACAAAAAAATATGAAATATAAACTGATTTTTCTTAATGAAGTCAAATAAATGTTCCCTTTGTCATCCCTCCAAAATATGTCTCAATTAGAAAAAACTTAAGCAATATGTGTTCATTTGTAAAAATTAAAGTGTAACTATATGCATCTTGATCTAATCCCGCAGCCCAAATTCATCATTTCAAATATCTATATTCTACTAATCCTGAGGTTTCAAAGAAGTTCTAAGTACAAGTTTATATTTTCTGAAGAATTCTTAAAATTTTTATTTAACAAAATTATTTGAACATCTATTCTCTTAATGTTATTTTTCTTAGTTTCCCCCTTAGGCCCTCTGCTGTCTTTTTAAAATATCATGTTATGGGACACCTGGGAGGCTGAGTTGGTTAAGCGTCTGCCTTCAGCTCAGGTCATGATCCCAGGTTCCTGGGATCGAGTTCCTCATCAGGCTCCTTGCTCAGCGGAGAGCCTGCTTCTCCCTCTGCCTGTCATTCCCCCTGCTTATGCTTGCTCTCTCTTGCTTTCTTTCTCTCTGAAAAATAAATTAAAAATCTTTTTAAAAAATCATGTTATTTTTTAAAAAGTCATTATTCTCTCTTCCCAAAACTACCATCATTTTTATGAGAAAAAGCCACCTTTAAATGGTATATTCCCATCCTTCTCTTGTCAGTTAACTTGCCCAAGTCCTGCCACCCTGATTGATTATTGAATTGAATAATTAAAGTTTGCTGATTCCATGGTACCTGGTTATATGCAGCCCAGAAAGGAATTCCAAAGGCATCAGGGATAGAAACAAAGAAGGAATCTGGATATATATGGTGATAGAGAAAATGAGGAATGCATTACAATGAAAAATAAAACTTATCTGAGAATTTTATGCACTTTCTCTAAAACAGATTTTTCGGCATAGGAGTCATAATTCAACAGGTAATGACAAAAATGGCATTTAAATATATACATTTTATAACTAAAAGGGTGAAATTAATAAAGAAATGCAAATTGAAGGAACACTAAGATATAATTATTTTGTCTATCATACTGGGGGAAAAGTACTACAAACACTGGCAAGAGTTTGGAGAAACTATTGTTCTTATTTGCTACAACTGGAAGTGCTTATTGGCTAACTTTTTAGAGGTCAATTTGAAAATACGTGTTTAAGTTCAAATACTGCATATCCTACAACTCGGCAATTTAATCTTTATAAATGTACCATGCATGTACACTAAGACACATATACCAAAATATTTGCTAAGTGAGTGTTGAGCTTAACTCTGGAATCAGACAGACTTGGGTAGAAATCATAGCTCCATTACTTTCTAGCTATGTGAGCTTGGGCAAGTTACATAGCATGTCTAGATTTCACTGCCTTCATCTATAGGATTATCTTGAGAATTAAATGAAATGATGTCTACAAAGTGTGTTACAAAATGCCTGGCACCTCATAAGTACTTACGAGGCATTTATTACTCTTTATAGTGATGATATTATTATAAATATTATGCACCAATATCATTTATAATAGCAAAGATCTGAAAACAACCCATCTATCAACTGGGGTATTAGTTAAGTAAGATTAGGTTCATTCAATGGAATGCAACATAGTCATTAAAAAAAAAAAGATCAAACTATATGGAAGTAGAGCCAAGATACACTCAGAAAAAAATCAAGTTTTGGTATTCATAGAATTATTCCACCTGTGTGAAAAGACACAATAATATATTTTTACTACTATGTGTTGAGAGAGACAGAGAGGGAGAGAGATAATATGAACCAATATATTAACAGTGATTATCCTTGGGAAGTGGACAAATGGGGTACTAATTTTTTTCTCTATCATAAATTTTTGAAATATTTTGTTTTTACAGTGAGCATGCGTTACTTTCGTAATTAATAAAAATTATTTTTGAAAGTAGAAATGAATTCAAATGTAATATAATTCTTTGTACTGAATCTCAAATTAAATAAAAGAAAATAAGTTGTATATTCTTGCCAACTCTTAGTAAAGAGAGCTGTCTCAAGATAAAATGCTCAGGTATAAAAGGAGCTTTATTTTCTTCCCTCTGCCTTAGCTTAGGCCTACTAGCTTGTTTCAGTGTATTGAGTATGTACAGCATGGAAATAAAAAACCAGGGAAGATAGATCTATATAAAATACATAGGAATATTTTTAAATAATTCAACATGAGTAGAGAGATCTAATTTTTTAAGCTAGCTACCTGTTTTCTACTTTTCAATTATATATATGAAGGATTATCCAAATCAGTTCCATCCTCAGATTCCCAGAACCTAGTTTATAGGAAGTATTTGATAAATATTTGTTGAATGAATGACTGAGGGCAGAGTCCTGGCTCTCAAAAACACTTTTAACCTCCGAGTAGCTGGACTTACATGTCCTCTGTTGCCAAAATTAGACAGCAAAGATATGTGGTGGATAGGGTAAAAAGAAATGAATCCAGAGGATCTCCTGGAAGATTCCAAGAGAGAACATACAGTCAGAGAACTTTAGAGCTAGAAAACAAAGATGAAACTATCCAATCTAACTCCTACTTCTATGAGGAAACTGAGTCCCAGAGAAGGGGAGTCATCCCAGGTGGTCTGATCACTGGTTAGTGGCAGTCAGGACTTAACTCAGATCTTCCACTTCAATTCAATTTCCCTCCCTACCCAGGTTGTTACTCCCAAAAAGACAGTTTTTAAAGAAATTGGCATATATTCTTCGTTCCTTATGAAGGAGGTGACAATGGGGGAAAAGTTTATTCCAGAAAACTATATACTTTTATAAGTTTATTTCATCTTAACCTAAATTGTTGTTTTTTCCAAGTGAATATTTACAATGCAAATAGTAGACAATTGGAGCATCTCAACTCTACTATTACTGTGTCCTTTTAAAGATGTTTCTGCCTTTCCACCTTTCTTTTGATACATGATCAAAACTTGGGTTAAACCAAGGCTGTTTGATATCTTTGTGTTAACTCTGCCTAGGAAAAAAAATGAAAAGGCAGGATACTTTCTCAAAATATAAACTGAATGAGAATACCATATGAATTTGGAAGTAACAACCCCTTCTGTGAATGGATTCTTCAACTATCTTCTGTCCATTCAAACAAATTCCTTCTCAGTTATTATTTAATAGCCCTCCTGCATTCGCTATGGCAGCACTTACCACAGGGGAGATAAAATGTCAAAGCTAAAGAAAGGTAAATGGCTGGAAATGAAAGATCCAAGCAGAGGGGATACACAGTCAATGCCAACCAAGGAAAAAGTGGACTCTGACCAGTAGAAGGAATTTTACTTAGCTGAATTTACTTAATGTGGCAGCAAATGTGAGCCTGGAATAATACATGAGATTTTTAGGAAATTCTATTAAAGAGCTGATATTTTATGAGACCTGGTATTTTCCCTTAGATTTTTAGTCCATCCGAATTTAAGCAGGCAGAAGGGTGATTGATTCAACAGTATATCTTTTACTTACTCCAGCCCCACTTAAGTTTTTTCCCCCATTACCATGTTACACAAGGGCAACCCCACACTGGCAGTTGGTTGTTAATTACATTTGATGTGCAGTAACACAAGCGAGCTAATTAACTTGCATCAAAAAAGCTTTATTTACTGTGACAAATTAAACAAACTCATAAAGTGTTCAGCCACAATGGCTCTCAATTATCATGCAGTCCAAGTAATGTGGTGCAAACATATTCCCAGGCCTCTCTCAGGTATCACTTCAGTCTCGCAGCCCTTCTGCACATGTACAATTATAAATGGATCTTTTTAATGAATAGAACTGAAAGTCAACTGCTCTTTGTTTTGCTTTGTTTTGCGTATGTATGTGCATGTGTGTGTTGAGTGTGTATATGTCCTATAAGGTATGGCTGGATACGTTGGTCATATTCAATTTCTTAATTCTTAGTCCTTGCTTACTTCACAGTTCAACAGAGTTTTCCTGGCCTTTAGTCAGAGAATTACCATAAAACAAAAAGGGAAAATACTGATTGTTCCAAAGTCCATGCTCTGTGTTAAGCATGATTGTCTAAAACTGGTCATCTTCAGACTCTTCTTCTAGACAGTGTTAACTCTTTGATTTTTTAGAAAGCGTGAGGGGAGGGACAGAGAGAATCTTAAGCAGGCTCCATGCTCAGCATGGAGTCCAATGGGGGACTCGATTCCACGACCCTGGGAACATGACCTGAGCCAAAATCAAGAGTCAGATGCTTAATCAACTGAGTCACCCAGGCGCCCCAGTGTTGACTCTTTAATAGAAACATCACTACCCCCTGAAGACTCATATATAGTAGGTATATAACAGTGCCTTTCTCTTTTGATAGAGTAAAAGGATAAGATTTGCACCCTCAGCCAACAGAGAGCACCAGAAGAATAACTGCTTGTCTTTCAAGCAACTTTTCTAACTTTGAAAAAAACTGGTTATAATTTCTACCATTCTTTGCAAAACAGGGTCTAAAATTCACTGCCTGTGCTAAGCATTTAGGAAAATACATTACCCTTCTATTTAGTTAATTTGTAAGGTTGTGATTTGAGGTTGGTAGCACAGTAAAATGGAAGAGACACTGAACTTGAATCCAGATGAAGAAGAATCGCAACTAGCTCATGAAGGTAATAAGTGGCAGAACCAGGACTGTCTAACTCAAAAGCTTAAACTCAATTACTGCCAACAAAGAGGCTTTCGCCAAGTTACTGAACTTGCATTTCCTTATCTGCCAAGTATAGATAACATGAGAATGTTTATAAAGGGGACCTACAATAAATGAAACTGTAAACCGTTGATATCATTATGAATATTTGTTGATTGGCCTCACCAAAAAAGTTCATAATGGAAGTCTCCCAACAGTCACCTTTTACTAGTCGAGTTCTACACCGACAGGCCAACAAAATGAAATTTCCTGGAGGACAACAAGTTTCCTTATCTACATGACAACTTAGAGTATCAGTACATCTTGAATGTACTGAAGAGATTGTTATTCTGAGCACTCTGAGAAGAGAGGAGAAGCACTTGAGAAATAGGAACAAGTTCTAGGGAAACAGTTTACTCTTTAATAACCCCACCAGTATTTCTGAAAGTGAGCCATTCTTGCTTGAGTCCCTCATAAAACCCTCCAAGAGAAATAAAGGCAAAAGATAGCCTTAGAATTGATTCTTTTAAAACTGAATCAGAAAAAAAAAATGAAAATTAAAAAAAAACTGAATGGGAAAAAAATAAAATAAAATAAAATAAAATAAAACTAAATCAGAGTGGTCTCTACAAATTTAGCCCAGCAATCATGTTTGGTCATTTCCCATTAAACTTCAATCCATAAGGAAGTCATGCTTCCCAGAGATGGATGGGAAGGCATCCCTCAAGAGAGGATGTACTAGTCCTCACCTTTTGACTCTTGGCATTTATTAATAAGAGTCACTCTGTTTCTGAAGGACTTTCATCCTCCTTCTACCTAATCAGTGTTTTTGTCTTCTGGACAGACATCAAGTTCAGACAAAAAAAGGCTCACCAATATTGCATTGTATTTGGCAATAGGTCACAGCAGGGTCTGGTAAAGAAATCACAGCAGGAAATGCAGCTGAGTGTGGGCATAACAAAATGTCCTTTATTTACAGGAGCATAACCCGTAATATGCAATTTCAACATTGAGGTACACCATAGTGAGTCTAAAAGACTGCTGATTCTCTAATGAAAACTTTGAGTGATTCCAGAGGTCTAGGGTCTTGTGCACTGGGTGATTATTATGTACTAACAACGCAATGTGATTATTCCACCTCGGAATATTCACATAAATCAATGGCACACTTCTACCTCTGCCAACATTTCCTGTCCAGGGCACTATAGTTCACAACTGTCACATAGGTCTCCTAATTGAAAGAATGACAAAAGACTGAACAACTTTATTTTTCACTTACTGGCTTCTTCATAAACTACATCTCACTTAAATGGCTCTCAGAGACCTATATTTCACAAGCAGAATCCATTTGCCTCCTCCTCCCTCAGGACAATTATGAGATAAAATGAAAACAAAGACTTGAAACAGAAATAAAGCCTGAAATAAATCATTTGGGCAAATGGAGAGATACAACTAGTAATATTGAAAATCTTACAGCCTACTCTACAAGGAACAATCTTACAGTTTTCGATCCCATCAGGAAAGATAGGCACATAAGAGGCTGACCAATTTATTATAAACAGGTCTTTTTATGCGAGACTGATTGCAGAGATGTTACTATAACGGAGAATTCTGAAGAGGACATTAAAATACAGCTACAATGCCAAATGGAATAGTTGATTTTTTAGAGCTTTATTCAGACTGAACTTCTGCGTATGGAAGTATCCATGGGTGGCCATTAAATCAAACTGAGCATCTTACAAGTCTATTCATATTGACCAGAATATGGTGGCTCATTTAACCAATTCTGTGAGCGCATATTGCAGGGAGCTAGAGGGGATGTAAAGACCCTTCTAACACTGTACAGAGTTCTCCTTGATTACAATGCTCCCTGTGGGACCACAAGAGTTACTCACCACTCTCCAGCCCCAATTTTTCATGTTAAGAAATTCTGAAACAAGCAAGTGACACTGCTCTTTTCTGCTTGGATCACTTCAGTGAGATTCAAAGTTAGTCAAATCAGTATCAGTTTGTAATTTCCCCCTTGTATTTTAGGGGAGAAACCTGCAAGGAGACCCATAATTCTGATTCTGCCTTGATTCTTGGCACAAAACTTGCTAGACTCTATTATGAAGAAGTGCCTTGATCTCCAGTCGACATTCCAACTTCTCAGGGTTGGGCTTGAAAAAAGAATTATATGACTTCATGGATTTTTTGAAGACTTCATGGATTTTTTGAAGACTCCCTAAGAGTCTATAAGGCTTTCCACTATTGATGAAGCAGGAGATGTCCATATTCCTTTCCTTACAAAATTCCAAATGAGGTGATTCTCCTAGTCTGAAATATCCCTGAGAATCAAAATAAGGCTCTTACTCCTCTCATTTTCTCATCTTAATGGGCTATGATGTATCAGTCTACAATTACAATTGTAATTGTATTTCTGGGAAGTCTATGGAGTAGGCAAGGAAATAAATAGTCTGTTCATTTTAAGGACATTCTAGAACTTAGAAGTTTAATGGAGTATTGGAATCCAGTCTCCATCAAAGGACCACAGTGAGAGAACACAAACTCGTTCCATGCCTGATGTCACTATTCAATTCATTTTGGGAAAGGTCTTTGAATATTTTCATTAGAGCCAAGTTTTCATAAGTAGAGGATGGATTTTCTAAAACAATTTTAATTCATTGATTATCATTTTTAATGAATTAGGTAATGAATCAATTGTCCTTGAGAATATTATTTTTATTTGGAAAAAAAAGAGAGATGGGACTATAATATTCTAGTGCTAATTTTCTTATGCAGTTTTAGAAATGATTCTGAAAGCAGTATGAAAACTTGCTTGAGAAAAAATGTTATGCACCCACACAAATTGTCTGCTTCTTTGAAACACACTCATTTAAGGTCTTATATACTTATTAAAAATTGGCCAGTCCCCAGATTGTAGAATAGTTTACAACATGCAAGAGATATTGATTGTGCACCTACGACATGGCAGCCAGACGTTGTGTTACACTGGGAATCCAAACATGATCAATATATATCAAAGGGATATTACTATATAGAGAAGAAAGCCATGGAAACAAACAATATCATAATGTGGTTGATTTGGGGGAGTTGTACAAAGTGTAGAGAGTACTGAATAATAACTGCTAATATTTACATAGTGCTTTCTATGTGTCAGGCTCGTACTAAATAAATTAACTCATTTAATACTCATAGCACCACATAAAATCAGCATTATGCATATGAAAGTGGCAAGATGAGTTTTCTGAGGAGTAACATTCAAGCTGAGGCATGGTGAGTTGAGCTGGTGGGACATAATTGAGAAGTACAAGTAATATATCATAAATGATGAGTAAAGTGCTGTAAGCAAATGGGATGGGAACCAGAAAGAGGCTGGGTATATATTTTATCTATCTATCTATCATCTATAATGTGGTATATACATTAAAAAAAAAAAAAGGAGCCAGAAAGAGGCTGGGTATATATTTTACCTATCTATCTATCTATAATGTGGTATATACATTAAAAGGGCCAGGTCATCGAGGGTCTTGAGTGACACCCAAAAGAAATTAGGATTATGATGTAGTAATGGGAACTCTGAGAATTCTGAGCATTTTTTGAGTCAAATCCCACCTCAATAGCCAACCAATTAATGGGGGAGACTTACAAAGACAAAGGTAAGAATTAAGTGCTGAAATAGTCCATCGAGGCATCACAAAACGGAGTAAGCCTGAAAGACCTCGGAACACAAGTGTTTGCCTAGAAGAACACAATGAATATCTGAAGCCTTGGCTCTTCTGGGAACCTAAGATAGTCCATTTAATTCTCCCAAGAGAGCCAGGCAATATGGCCTTTGACTCAGCCTCAGCACTCCACTGAAGGCTCTTGGCCCTAACCATGGGAACTAATTCCACTCAGAACCAAAGCTTGTTTGTACAGTTAAATGAATAAATGTTTTTAAACCTAGACTCTTGACTTTTTACCAGTCTGTGTTGCTAAAATACCACAGAATAATTATAATAGGATTTCTAGTCAATGATTTTTCTTGGTCTGCTATAACATTTAAATTAGACTAAATTCAGCTGTTTGAGTGCCCTCTGACAATATTTTTTCTCTCAACTCCATGACTGTTTCATCACTCCTTACTCACTTGACCTAATCGGCACTATTCTGCACTCTAAAATGTTTATCCTGTTAAATGAATTTTTAATCTAACTTTTATAGCATTCAATTTCAGTTTCATCAGCCATCCACAGTGTAATATCTAATGTTTTAAAATAATCTAGACAGTTTTAAAAAAAGCGGGGGGAGGGGGACGAATTGCCGTGTTATGAAGCAAATGATTAATTAAAGCAAATTAGATTCTGGCAGCTCTTGCTATCATTATCATGTGTTCCCCAACTCGACTAATAAATCTTTGTTGAGAATGTGTGCTTTCACAAGGTTCAAAAGTCACCTGGGAAAGGACATTATTGACTAATATTTTGTATTGCTGTTAGTTTTATATTCTATTACCCTATGGAATAACAACTAATATTTTTCAAACATTTAGAGTACGTTCAGGAGTCTGACTTTGCTCACTATTTAGAGGGAGGTTTGAGAGCGGGGTGCGGGGGGGGGGAGAAACCCAGCAATTTCTCTATCTACTCGAGTAAATTACAATTAACCAATACAGCTAATATGTCGGCAAATGCTAGAAAATCTAAAATATGCGACCCTGAGTGCCTGCCGCATAATACCGTCCTTGCTGTGGCACGGTCCCGGGATTTCAGCAGCTGCAAACATTCTCTAAACCACACAGCACAGCGAGAACAGCACAGCTCGCCTCTATTTCAGAGGTTTGCCTTCTTTCCTTTCCTTGTCTCTGGCACTTCACATTGAGGAAAGTAACAATGCCGAGGAAAACAGCTCTCTCTAAATCCAACCAAATGCTGCTGCCATGCAAACTAGACAGTCTGCGTTGTTTCTGAAGGCACAGAAGGGAGATACTGACAGCTATTTCAAGAAAGGGACCACATACTTGCCTTCATTTAGACTGCTCAAAGTGTTGTCACTTAAATCAACCTTTAATAATTTTTTTCTAAAATCAACTGTTGCATTTTTCAAACTTATACTCTTTATTGCCTAATTCTGAATGTTTTAAAGTATATTTCCTACAACTTTCCCATTTGCTTTACTTCAAGTTTAGCCAGCTGTGTCCCTTTTGCCTAAAGCCAGGCAAATGCCACTGTAAACTGTAAGCTCCGTTCTTTGCGGTCTAGTCATCGCGTGTCACATTGTCTTAAAACTTATCAGGAGACAGTGCAAATTTATTTGAAGTCTATGATATTGTGACAGGAAAAAAAAAACAGTTTTGAAACAATAATATAAATACCAGCAACAAATTTATCTGGAGGTTTGTTAAACAGGGCGGAGGAATGGGACATAATCCCCAAAAGTGAAATTTTAGATTGTAATAAATAATCACACACAATTAAATATTTGTACTGGTTTTGAAATAGTGCAACCCATAAAACTCTGAGATATGGCCAAATGAAACTAATGTTGCTCCAGACAATCCTACTATGTTTAACCTCTACCCCCTGCCGTAGCTTTGTAATAATTTACATGACTAAGTGAGTTGGGTATGCCTATAAAACAAAAAAACAAAAAACTATACATTTAAATATGTATATATAGGTACTCATTTTTTGTTCCTTTAAACTGCAGATTATGAAGTGAGCTATGATTACCCATCAAAGTAATTTCCTCGACCCACTCCCTCTATCATCCTCCCACTCTCCACATTTGAACATGTTTCTCTTTTCCTTGGGGCTCTTTTTCTTCTCTCTGCAGCACAGCTTCCTGGTGCCTCCGCAGACTGGAAAACAGCCTACATACAGTGCTGCTCAGTATGGCAGCACATCCCCACGGCTTGGGTGTTTTCTCAGACAGTTTTTAAATGATCCAGTATTGCATGAGTTAAAAAAAATTCCCCCTGGAAAAGCTAATTATTGCATGCAGATACTTCTTTGTGTGATCAAGGAGGGGACAATTTAATAGGCTCTGTAATACAACCAAGAACAAAATTGCTTTAAAGGAAGTCTCTTGTTGAGTGACAACTCTGTTGCCTGAGCCAATTAGGTCCCAATAAAGAGTGTTGAATTGGCTCCTGCTTTCTCATTAATTATGTTCTGTCACAGACATGGGGCTTGATTTAGCAATTTTGTATTACATTAAGATACTGAAAGGCCGGGAACAAATGGCTCACTCTGATAATAGGCATTCTCTACACGGTGTGACATTTACTATCCAGCTGTCCGTAAGGCAGCCTAGCACTTCAGTTCAGGGGTTTATTTGTCATTGCTTCAAAGGGACACTCAGCTTTTCACAAAAAAAGAAACAGAGAGGCTAATAGATAGGACAAAATGTACTGCTGATATGCTTTATTAGAGATAGGATGCTAGGGTTTTGCTAACAAGCTCATCCGTTGGGACTCAGCCGAGTTTGCTGCCAATCATCCTACACACAAAGGCACACTAGTTAACAAGGAGAAATGAATTACAGACACTTATTCTGCCGGTGGGATCACAAATACACCAATCTGTGAAAGAGGCACAAACTCCAGAGACAAACTACATATTTGTCAATAACCTCCTAGAAAGAACCCTAGTAATTCTTTGAAGACCTTTGATTTAGCTTCCCTCTAAAATACATGTATAGGAAATGTTTTCATTACCATGACATTCTCTCTTTGTTATTTGTACAAATTTTCATCACATTAAAAACAGAAAACTGAGGAGGTCTGCAAATGTTTTAGTAGGTATCTATACACTACTTTTCATATCCCACCACAGGGAGCTACTATTTGGTTATTTCATTAAGAATAAGAGAAAATTAAATTTTTAATCTTTAGGTTTGAGTTGTGATCTACCAATGCACCAGAATATAATCTATAACTATGTATATACAAAAAATGTATACCAGTCTTGTGTGTGTGTGTATATATACATATATGTAACATATGTATGTAATATAAGTATGTATACACATATAGATATCTATTTAAAAAACAAATCAGAGACCAAATGAACATCAGATCCTTCTGGTTAAATAACTATATGACTTTCTATCATAAATGTATATATATATATACACAACACAGATCTATAAAATCTTCATACAATACACATTTATATAGACAGATATGATTTCAAAATGCATAAACATGAGCCTAAATCAATTTCTGTCTATTAAATATAGTGAAAGATTTTACAGATTTTATTAACGAAACTAAGCAAAATCTCTGACCTCAGCATTCATCAACATTTTGCCACTTCTATTTAAACATTCTCCTACAAACATATCATAAAGAAGGGCCTATTGTTGATTATAAAAAACAGTAACATTCAACTCAAGTTTATCTACTGACCACATGAGATTAATCAAATCTGAATATGTCATTTGCAGGTTAATTACAAAGCAGCTCTCCAAAATAGTTCCTACAGACAGTACACTGTTCATCTGATTGCAGGCTGCATCAATTCATTTAATTTATTCTGGCCACCATTTTGGATTGTAGCAACTCAAGGCTCAACTATGGAACGTATAAAAGGACAGAAAGAATAAACAAAGATTTACCAGACTCTCTTTCCTCAGACAGAATCTCAAAGGATGTGAAGATCTCTTGGGTTCAGTTTCAGCCTCACGGAGAATCCATCCCTCCATCTTCACTGCTTTTACTCTCTCATGAAGCTCAAAGTATCCTCTACCAACTGGTAAAGGCACCAAGGGAGCAGCATGGTGCCCCTATAAGGAAGCTTCTTTTGTCTTTTCCCACACAATTCCCTAAATGGATCCTTGGCCTCCTCTATTTACTTCTTAATTCTTCTGAATTTGAGATCCTAAATAATTCTTTATCTTTATTGACCTACTAATAATTCCAGGGAAAGGAGACCATGAAGCAGAGATGTAGGACAGCTATAAGCCCCAGATGTATGTGTGATAGATCCTTTTCTTCTTTTTACCCTCATCAGCAGAAAGGTATGGGTAAAAATAATTTGTTTAAAGAAGCAGATCTTATCTAATGTAATCACTAAACATTTTTTCCAATTTCGAAGTATTAAAAATTAATTTTTAATAAGGCATCCTCCAAATCATTTCCCTCATTTGAAAATAATGCCTTAAAAATGGAACAGGAGGGGAAAAAATCATATGAAAATACAGTGCTGATTTTCTTTCCATGTGTCCACTCTCCCCCAAAAAAATCATACGCAAGAAAGCACTTGCACATTATTTCTCAACACCAATAATACCTATGAATTATATATATATTTTTAAAGTGTGTACTGAACACAGACCTAGTTGGAAGAGCTTAGGGAACCTAAGGCAACCATGAAATATTTTTTTTTTCTCTCTAAAATTTGCCATGTTTCTGTTTTAGAAAAGCCTTTGCAATAAATAATGCACATAACAGAGGCACAAATCATTTTATCCTCATTTAGTAGGAGCTTTGTCTTCGCTATTCAGGTACTCCATAAGGTTGAAACCTTTCAAAAAGCCTGAGCCCTCCTCAGGCTGAAGCAAAGGTACTTATATAGACATTAAGTATTTTTGCCACAGTTTGTATTTTCAAAGCCCTTTGTAAGCATTCATTAGTTCATCCAAATAACTTCCTTCTGAAGTATGTGAATGCTTTGTTTCCCAGGCAGAGAGAGTTGGGTTCCAGGAGGTGACTGACACATGGCATGGAGGACTTAGGCCATACATAAAGAATGACTATATCTCACAATGGGTTTCCTAAGGGCTTTGTGGAAACTTCAACTCTTTAAAACTAGGTTGGACCCCTACTGAAATGCTTTAGTTATGACTTCATTGTGGTTTACCTGCAGGCAGAGGAACTGAGTAAATGATTCCAGCTCTTACAGTCCTAGCTTTATATACTCTTGGGACATTTATGCCCACAGGACAGTTTAGCAGCAGGCTACAAATCAGAGGATAAAACTAATATCTGCACCTAAGGAATCATGTATTAACATGAGATATTATAAAAGGATAGATGGGGGAACTGTGTCTTTAAAAAGGTTTTCTTGAAGGGAGGTGCCTAGGTGGCACAGTCAGTTAAACATCTGACTCTTGGTTTCATCTCAGGTTGTGATCATCTCAGGGTTGTGAGATCAAGCCCCACGTGGGGCTCCACACTCAGTGTAGAGTCTGCATAAGACTCTGTCTCCCTCTCTCACTGCCCCTCCCTGCATGCATGCTCCCCCCCTTCCCAAATAAATAAGTAAAATTTTTAAGGTTTTCTTGGAAATGTACTTCCCTGGTTATGCCAAGATAAAGGTAGACAGCAGACCCCTTGCATTAGACTACGTTTATCTTGAAAGATCCTACTCTGTCACACCCATTAGTTTCCTACTAATATGCTGATTCTACATCTACTCTCTCACTTAACAGTATCATAGCTTGAGTCCAAAGATGGCTTCCACAATTCCATTCTTCCTCCTATGTTGATGTGATCTCTAGCATCTGGGTTGCCTGCAACTGCTCTGACCACTAGATATAGAATAAGTGATGCTGTGCCAGCTTCAGACCTAGCCTTTAGAAGGACTAGCAACTTCCTCCTTCTCTCTCTTAGAACGTTCACTCTTGGGGCACTCCCTCATGGAGCACTCAGCCTCCTCTGCAAGAGAAAAAGAGACCACTTGGAAAGCATGGAGGCACTAGACAAGTGAGTAAAAACAAAAAACATTTTGGACATTAACTCTATCAAGCCTTCAGATGACTCTATCCCCAGCCACCATTTGATGACAATCACCCAAGAGATCCCCAAGTTAGACCCGAGCTGAGCCTAATCAATTCCCAGAACTATGAGATCATAATAAATTATTATTATAAGCCAATGTTTTTGAGCGGTTGGATTTAGATAACCAGAAAAACCAATATCAATGCTGTCTTCTCCATTTCCCTGTGGCTTCACAAAGGTATGACAGAAAAATAGGAGCTGGACTGAACTAGGCTAAGCTAGAAGAACAGGGCTATTAAGAATTGGCAGCATAGTATAGATGACTAGAATCAGTCTTGAGAAATCTTGAGCAAGTTATTTAACCTCCCCAAGTACCAATTTCCTCATCTATAAAATGGGACTAATAATATGACATCAAAGGACAGTGAAGATTTAATAAACCATAGGATGTTAAGCACCTAACACAGTGCTAAGACAGGCAGATCCTCCATAACTTGAACTATTATCATTGTTATCCTTATTAGCATTGCCTAAGCATGCTAGACTCTTTTCTGAATATCTGCTCAAGCCACAAGTCATTACCCTTCCCCCAAAATGCCTTCAGACTCATTAAAGTGGACATCCAGAAGACATGATCCCACTCCTAGACCATAATTAATTGGACTAGAGGAGACAAGAGAAACCAATTTATTTCTGTGTGTAACTATAATGACAGTGGCTTAAGAAAAGAGCTAAAAGATGTCCAAATTTCACTCTGTGGACTGAAAACAGAGAATCACACCAGAGAGAGACAGAATATAAATATAAATACAAATTTCCTAAAACCCTAATTGTTTTCCAAGTTGTGTTTCATGGCTCTTTCTGAGACCCAACTGCAATCCTTCTTTGGGGTATTGCAGGATGCATCTATATCCTTATGATGTTCCAACTTTTGTTTTGAGCCAACTTAAGTTGGGTTACTGTCATGCATCCAAAGAATCCAAGCAAAAGAAGAGGGAATAAAGGAGGAAACTTTAAATTAAAGACACTGTCAGTGGCCTCCCAATGGCAGAAAGCAATCAGGATCTAAACTGGATCCACTGAAATACCGCTTAAGCTTTACACGTCTCCTTTCCATGACAAAGGCTCTGCTTATCATTGGTAGAATGGTCCAATGTTGTCTTCTTCTTCTTCTTCTTTTTTTTTTAACAGCTTTATTGAGATATAGTTTGTACAACATACAATTCATCCAGTAAAAGCATACAATTGAATGGTTTTTAGTACATTCACAGAGTTGTGAAGCCATCACCACAATTAATTTTAGAACATTTTCATCACCCCTAAAACAAATGCCATACCCATTAGCAGTCACTTTCCATTTTTCCTCCCACCACTAATGCCACTCAGTCTAGGGTAACCACTAATCTAACTTTCTATAGATGTGATCATTCTGGACATTTCATATAAATGGAATTATACAGTACTGGACTTTAGTAACTTGTTTCTTTCTCTTAGCATAATGTTTCACAGCTCATCCATATTGTAACATGTATCAGTACTTCACTCCTTTTCATTGAGCAATAATCTTCCAAGGTATGGATATGCCACATTTTATTTATCCATTCATGAGCTGATGGACATTTAGATTGTTTCCACTTTTGGCTACTATGAATAATGATGCTATGAACATTCATGTACTAGTTTTTGTGGTGATATATGGTTTCATTTCTCTTCAGTATACATCTAGGAATAGATTTGCTGGGTCATATGGTAACTCTATGTTTAAACAGCCAGACTATTTTCCAAAGTGGAGGCACCATATTGTATTCTCTCCAAAAATGTAGAAAGTTCACATTTCTCCACAACATTTGTTATCTTGTTTGTTTTTTTAACTATAACCTTCCTAGTGTGTGTGAAGTGGTATCTGCTGGGTTTTATTTGCATTCTGTGATGACTAATGATGTTGAGAATATTCTCAAGTGTTTATTGGCCATTTGTTTATCTTTTTTAAAGAAATGTTTATTCAGATACTTTGCCTATATTTTAATTGAGTTGTCTGCCTTTTTGTTGTCGAGTTATAAGAATTCCCTACATAATCTAGTTACAAATTCCTTATCCAATAAATGATTTGTAAATATTTTCTCCCAATCACTGAGTTCCTTTTCACTTTCTTGATGGTGCCCTCTGAAGACAAAAAGGTTTTAATTTTGATGAAGTCCAATTTATCTATTTCTTTTTGGTTGCTTGTGCTTTTGGAGTCTTATTTAAGAAAACTTTGCCAAAACTAAGATCAAAAAGTTTTCCCTCTATTTTCTTCTAAACGTTTTATAGCTTTAGCTCTCGTACTTAGGTCTTTTATCCATTTTGAGTTAATTTTTTTATATGGAGGTAGGGATCCAACTTCATTCTTTTGCACGTAGATATTCAGTTTTCCCAACAGTACTTGTTAAGAAGACTATTCTTTACCATGTTGGACTGTTTTGGTATCCTTGTCAAAAATCAATTGACCATAAATATGTGTTTGTTTCTGGATTTCTTATTCTATTCCACTGATTTACAGGTCTATTTTTATGCCAGTATCACACAATCTTGATTATTGTAATTTTGCAGTAAGTTTTGAAATTAAGAAGTATGAATCCTACAACTTCGATATTCATTTTCAATAGTGTTTGGTTATTCTAGGTTCCTTGAATTTCCAAAAGGAATTTTAGGATTACTTTCTCAATTTCTGTTAAGAAATGAACTGGGATTTTGATAATAATTGTGTTGAAGCTGTAAATCA
Organism: Ursus maritimus; assembly: GCF_017311325.1. Taxonomy (NCBI): domain Eukaryota; kingdom Metazoa; phylum Chordata; class Mammalia; order Carnivora; family Ursidae; genus Ursus; species Ursus maritimus. The sequence goes on from NW_024426230.1 coordinate 7,421,909, forward strand.
ACTTAGAGAATACTGCCATCTCAACAATATTAAATCTTCTAATCTATGAACATGGGATATCTTTCCATATATTTAAGTCTTCCTTAATTTCTTTCAACAATGATTTGTGGTTTTCAGAATTTAGTTTCACATTTATTTGTTAAATTTATTCCTAATTATTTATTTTTTCATGCCATTGTAAATGGAATTGCTTTCTCAATTTTATTTTCAGATTATTTATTGCAAGGGTATAGAAGTACAATTGATTTTTGTATATGGATCTTGTATCCTATAACCTTACTGAGATTGTTTATTAATTCTAATAATTTTCTGTAAATTCCTTAGGATTTTCCATATGTAAAAAAAAAAAAAAGATCATATCATCTGCAAATAGAGATAGTTTTACTTTTTTCTTTCCAATTTGGATGTCTTTTATTTCATTTTCTTGCCTAATTTCTCTGGCTAGAAGTTCCAGCACAATGTTGAAGAGAATAACAAGAGCAGATATCTATTTAATTTTTTCCTAATCTTGGGGAGAAGAATTCAGGCTTTCACAATTAAGTATGTTAGTTGTTGCTTTCCAATGTCTAGCCAAATATTCTAGTCACAGCACATATTTTTGAGAACTTGATATCAAATCTTCATGTTTACAAATATAACTAAATATTGTTCATTTTTTAAATACAGTCTTAAAATTCTTCAATACTCTTCAAATTCCACAATACTCATACAGATATATAACAGCAACAGTTTATTGTGTTATGAGGAAAAGTATACTGGAGTGAGTCTTATAACACAGTCTTGGCTATCCCTTTCATTCTTGGGTCTACTCTGAACCTCACTCTTCTGCAAACTGAAGATACCAGTCTGGTTTCTTCTACCTCTCTGTGAGAACCATGTGAGTAAATATGAGAAGTGCTTTAGAAAATGCAATGCTTTAGGCAAAGACATTATTGTTTATTTCTCCTGAAATATATCAAGTTTTTTCATATATATCTACCAAATACTGTTGAAGAAATCAACTCCTTTCCTCTCTTGTATGTATAATCAGTGATTGTCATGATTAATATAGAAAAGGGTTTTTTTTTTATTTCCAAGCGAGATAAATTAAAACTTTCTTCAAAACTAAGTCCCCTTATTTTTAATGAAAAACTAGAACTCAACCTCTACACATCTTTAAATGCTGAAGATTTTTTTACCTAAATTAAATTTTTTTTTAATTAGGTACAAATGACATATAACATTATATTATTTTTAGGTGAATGACATAATGATCCGATATTTGTATATACTGCAAAATGATCATGATAATCAGTATAATTATCATCAGTCATCATTCATAGTTACAAAAATACTTTTTCTTGTGATGTGGACTTTGAAGATCTACTCTCAGGAGCATTAAAATATGCAATAACATATTATTAACTATAGTCACCATGCTGTACATTACACCCCCATGTCCGAATTATTTTATAACTGGAAGTTTATCCCTTTTGACCCCTTTCACCCATATTGTCCACTCCCCTTTCCTCCACCTTTGGCAACCACAAATCTGTTCTCTGTATCTATGAGCTTGAACTTTTTTTTTTAGGTTTTATATATAAGTGAGATCATATGGTATTTGTCTTTCTCTGACTTGTTTCACTTAGCATAATTCCCTCAAGGTCCATCCATGTTGTCACAAATGGCAAGATTTCATCCTTTTTAATGGCTGAGTACTATCTCATTGTATATATATACTGTACATTTTCTTTATCCATTAATCCATCAGTGGACAATTAAGTTGTTTCTATGTCTTTACTATTATAAATAATGCTATAATAAACAAGGGGGCACATATATCTTTTCAAATTAATGTTTTCATTTTCTTCAAATATCCAAAAGTGGTAGATTTGTAGATCAGAATGGTAGTTCTGGATTTGTAGATCAGATGGTAGTTCTATTTTTAATTTTTTGAGAAACTTCCATGCCATTTTCCAGAGGCTGCACCAATTTACATTCCTACCAGCAGTGCATGAAGGTTCCCTTTGTTCTACTTCCTCACCAACATTTGTTATTTCTTGTCTTTTTGGTACTAGCTATTATAATAGGGTGAGGTGATGTCTCATTGTGATCTGATTTTACATTTTCCTGATGATTAGTGATGTTAAACATCTTTTCGTGTACCTGTTGGTCATCTGTATGTGATCTTTGGGACAATGTCTATTCAGATCTTCTGCCCATGATTTTTTGATATTGAGCTGTCTGAGTTCTTTATATATTTTGGATATTAACCCCTAATTGAATATGTGATTTGCAAATGTTTTCTCCCATTCAATAGGCTGCCTTTTCATTTTGTTGATGAATTCCTTTGCTGTGCAGAAAATAAGTTTTTGAAAGACTCATCAATATTTTTCTGAAATATTTTTAGACTTGTTTTATTGATAGAAATATGTCTGCTAAAATCTTTACCCCTCAGTTTCATTATTTGTAAATTGAGGGAATTAAAGAACACAACTTTAAAATCTCTTCCAATGATAAAATTAACAACTTTCAGGTTATGAAACAAGATCTTATGAACAAGACTACATAAGGTTTTTAAGCTGATATGAAAATTTTCTAAGGATTAATTCAAGTAACTGTCTGCTTTATTATATTGCCTTTCTATTTCAAATATTTTTTGAATTCCCCATGAAATGGTGTTAATTTTTTCAGAAATCAGCATAATTCTTCCTTTAATGTTAAACAAATCACTTGCTTTCCAACATTTAACTATTTCTATCATAAAAAATACTCAAATCTTTTCACTTAAATTATTTAAACATGTGATACTGGGGGGAGCGAAGATGGCAGCACGGTAGGAGGAGGATCCTAGGTTTGTCTTGTTCCTCAAACACAAGTAGATAACTATCAAATCATTTTAAATACCCCAGAAATCAACCTGAACATTGACAAAACAAACTCCACAAGTAAAGGAAGAGAAGAAGGCACATCAAGGAAAGTAGGAAGTGCAGAAATGTGGTTTGGGGGAAGAACAGATTGTGGGTGCTGTGAAGGAGAAGGAGCCATGGCTGTGGAGAAAGGAGAGAGGGAGAGAGGAGTACACAGGGGAATGAACAAGGAGAACATTTCCATTGACTGGGAAAATGAGAGGGGCTGATTTTCATGAGTTCTTGCAACCGGAGGGGCTTAAAGACTAGAATTTTAAAGGTCAGCAGGCTTGGCTGAGAAAGCACTCAGAGGGCATTGCCCTGCTCCTGGAGAGAAGGCAGGCAAGCAACCCAGGAGGCAGATGGTACAGAAACACTGATATGAAGAATGCCTGGGGCACACAGGGAGGAAATTATTTGCTCTTCTCAGAGTGCTTCCCTGAGAGGCAATGTTCTAGAAGATGCCTTTCTAGGAAACAAAGGAGCTGGCTCCCATCATTTCTTTCCCCTGTCCCTCAGCACAAACACAGAGCCACCTGCAGTAAGCAGTGCAGCACCAACACTGGCTGCCTAACCTGCTTACATGAAGTCCCACACCCCTGTACTCTGGCAGGACTGCTCCTCTCAATCAAGCTTGCCACAGTCCTAGTGTGGTGGGCTCCTTCCCCAGAAGACCAACACAAATCCCTGCCCACACCACATCTCCTGACCATAAAGTTCTGCAGGGCTTCAGTTTTAGTGGAGGTAGTAACAGGTCTCTTTTAACAAGCAGACCAGAGCATACCTCGTTAAAACTCACCACATTCTGTCCAAGGACCAAACACTCCCCATTGTAGGCAAGTAGAGCCTCTACAGATGACTGGCTTGAAGGACAGAGCAGCCAAAACACAACAGCAGAGTGCAGACAGCACACACCAGAGACATTCCCTGAAGCACCATGCCCTGGACACTATATGATCTCTTCTTCATAAAACCTTTACTCACAGGAGCAGAAAATATAAGAGGCTTTTCTAACATACAGAAGAAGGCAGAGACTTAGACAAAATGCCATGATAGAGGAATTCATCCCAAATGAAAGAACAAGATAAGGTCATGGGCAGAGATCTAAGCAAAACAGACATTAGTAACATGCCTGATGGACAATTTAAAGCAACAATCATAAGGATATTCACTGGGCTTGAGGAAAGAATGGAAAACTTCAGGGAGACCCTTACCACAGAGATAAAATTTTAAAAGAATCAGAAATGAAAAATGCAATAACTGAGACTGGAAACAAGTTTGATGCAATGAACACAAGGCTGGAAGAAGCAGAGGAACAAATAAGTGATATAGAACACAACACAATGGAAAATAATGAGGCTGAACAAAAGAGAGAAAGAACTATGCATAACGAGAATACACTTAGGGAACTCAGTGACTGCATCAAACATAATAACATTTGTATTATAGGAGTCCCAGAAGAAGGAGAGAGAGAAAGAGGGGGCGAAAATTTATTTGAGGAACTAATAGTTGAAAACTTTCTAATCTGGGGAAAGAAACAGACATCCAGATCCAGAAGGGACAGAAAACTCCCATCAAAATCAAAAAAAGCAAGCCAACACCAAGGCATATTGGCATTAAATTTGTAAAATATAGATAAAGAAAAATTCTTAAAAGCAGCAAGACAAAAGAAGTCCTTAACTTATAAGGGAGGCCGCATGACGTTAGCTGCAGATTTCTCAACAGAAACTTGACACACCAGAAGAGAGTGGCAGGTATATTCAAAGTGCTGAATGGGAAAACCCCGAAGCCAAGAATACTCTATCCACAAAGGTTATCATTCAGAAGAGAAGGAGTGATGAAGAGTTTTTCAGACAAACAAAAACTAAAGGAGTTCATGACCACTAAATAAGCCCTGTAAGAAATATTAAAGGTGACTCTTTGAGTGGAAAGGAAAGACAAAAAGTGAAAAAGACAAGAAAGGAACAGAGAAAATCTCCAGGAAAAAATGACAAAATGTGTAATAAAATGTCACTGAAAACATATCAGTAATTACTCTGAATGTAAATGGACTAAACACACCAATAAAAAAACAGAGGGTGTCAGAATGGATTTAAAAAGCAAGATCCATCTACATATTGCCTGCAAGAGACTCACTTTTGACCTAAAGACACCTGTGGATTTAAAGTGAGGGAACAGAGAAATATTTATCATGCAAATGGATGTCAAAAGGAAGCTGGAGGAGCAGTATTTATATCGGACAAACTAGACTTTGAACCAAAGTGTCTAACAAGAGATGAAGAAGAGCACTATATCATAATAAAGGGGACAATCCAACAAGGATACCTAATAATTATAAATATTTATGCACCCAAATGCGTACACTGAAATATATAAAACAATTAGTAACAAACATAAAGCAACTTATTGATAATAATATGAAAATAGTAAGAAACTTCAACACCCCACTTACAACAATGGACAGATCATCTAAATAGAAAATTAACAAGGAAACAATGGCTTTTATTTATTTTTTTAAAGATTTTATTTATTTATTTGACAGAGAGAGAAACAGCCTGCAAGAGAAGGAACACAAGCAGGGGAAGTGGGAGAGGAAGAAGCAGGCTCCCAGGAGCAGGGACTCCGATGCAGGGCTCGATCCCAAGACCTTGGGATCATGACCTGAACCAAAGGCAGCTGCTTAACAACTGAGCCACCCAGGAGCCCCAGCAATGGCTTTTAATGACACACTGGACTAGACGGACTTAACAGATATAGTCAGAACAATTCAACCTAAAACAACAGAATATACATTCTTTTCACCTGCACATGGAACATTCTCCAGAATAGATCACGTACTAGGTCACTAATCAGGCCTCAACAAGTACAAAAAGACCGAGATCATATCATGCATATTTTCTGACCACAACACTATGAAACTTGAAATCAACCACAAGAAAAAATTTGGAAGGACCACAAATACAAGAAGGTTAAACAACAGGCTACTAAACAATGAATGGGTCAACAAGGAAATCAAAGAAGAAATAAGAATGTACGGAAACAAATGAAAATGAAAACACGGCAGGCCAAAACTTTTGAGATGCAGCAAAAATGGCCCTAAGAGGGAAGTACATAGCAATACAGGCCTACCTCAATAAGCAAGAAAAATCTCAAATAAACAACTTAACCTTACACCTAAAGGAGGAAGAAAAAGAACAACAAATTCTAAAGCCAGCAGAAGGAGGGAAATAATAATGATTAGAGCAGAAACAAATGACACAGAAACTAAAAAAGCAAAAGAACAAATTGATGAAATCAGGAGTTGCTTCTTTGAAAAAAATTAATAAAATTAATAAAACCCTAGCCAGATCTGTCAAAAAGAAAAGGGAGAGGGCCCAAATAAATAAAATCATAAATGAGAGAGGATAAATAACAACCAACACCACCAAAATACAAACAATTATAAGTGAATATTGTGGAAAACTATATGCCAAATAATTGGACAAGCTGGAAGAAATGAATAAATTTCTAGAAAGATATAAACTACTAAAACTGAAATAGGAAGAAATAGGAAACTTGACCAGCAAAGAAATTCAATCAGTAGTCAAAAATCTCCCAACAAACAAAAGTCCAGGGCCAGATGGCTTCACAGGGGAATTCTACCAAACATTTAAAGAAGAGTTAATACCTATTCTTCTCAAAGTATTCCAAAAAATAGAAAAGGAATGGAAACCTCCAAATTCATTCTATGAGGCCAGCATCACCCTGATACCAAAACCAGATAAAGACTCCACTAAAAAATAAAACTATAGGCCGATATTCCTGATGAACATGGATGCAAAAATCCTCAGTAAAATACTAGCAAGCTGAATCCAATAGTACATTAAAAGAATCATTCACCACAATCAAGTGGGATTTATTCCTGGGCTGCAAGGGTGGCTCAATAGTCGCAAATCAATCAACGTGATACACCACATTAATAAAAGAAAGGATAAGAGTCATATGATCCTTTCAATAGACGCAGAAAAAGCACTGGACAAAGTACAACATCCATTCATGGTAAAAACCCTCAACAAAGTAGGGTTAGAGGGAACATACCCCAACATAATAAAGGCCATATATGAAAAACACACAGCATATCATCTTCAATGGGAAAAAAAAAAAAATGAGAGCTTTTCCTCTACAGTCAACAAGACTGGGACGTCTACTCTCATCACATTATTTGAAATAGGAATGGAAGTCCTAGCCATAGCAATCAGACAACGAAAAAGAATAAAATCCAAACTAGCAAGGAAGAAGTATTTGCAGATGATACGATACTCTATATAGAAAATCCAAAGACTCCACCAAAACCTTGCTGGAACTGATAAACAAATTCAGTAAAGTCACAGGATACAAATTCAGTGTATAGAAATCTGCTGCATTTCTCTACCCAATAGGGAAGCAGCAGAAAGAGAAATCAAGGAATCAATCCCACTTACCATTGCGCCAAAAACCAAAAGATACCCAGGAATAAGCCTAACCAAAGAGGTAAAAGATCTATACTCTGAAAACTATGAAACACCTACTGAAAGAAATTGAAGATGAAAAAAAGAAATGCAAAAACATTCCATGCTCATGCTTAGAAGAACAAATATTGTGACAATATCTACATTACCCAAAGCAATTTGCATATTTAATGCCATCCCTATCAAAATACCAACAGCATTTTTCACAGAGCTAGAACAAACAATCCTAAAATTTGTATAGAACCAGAAAAGACCCTGAATAGCCAAAACAGCCTTGAAAAGGAAAGCAAAGCAAAGCTGGAAGCATCACAATTCCAGACTTCAAGTTATATTCCAAAGCTAGAGTGATCAAAACAGTACAGTACTGGCACAAAAATAGACACATAGAAACAGAACAGAATAGAAAACCCAGAAATGAACCCACACCTATATGGTCAATTAATCTTCAACAAAGCCAGGAAAGAATATCCAATGGAAAAAAGACAGTCTCTTCAACAAATGGTGTTGGGAAAACTGGACAGCAAAAGGGAAAAGAATGAAACTGGACCACTTTCTTACACTGTACACAAAAATAAATTCAAAATGGATTAAAGACCTAAATGTGAAGATGAAACCATTAAAATCCTAAAGGAGACCACAGGCAGTAACCTCTTTGACATTGGCCCTAGCAAATTCCTGCTAGATATATCTCCTGAGGCAAGGGGAAAAGGCTAAAATAAACTACTGGACTACATCAAAATAAAAAGCTTCTGCACAGCGAAGGAAACAATCAACAAAAGTAAAAGACAACCTCCTGTATGGGAGAAGACATTTGCAAATGGCATATCTGATAAGGGGTTAGTATCCAAAACATATAAAGAACTTCTAAAATTCAACTCCCAAAAAACAAATAATTCAATTAAAAATGGGCAGAAGACATGAATAGATATTTTTCCAAAGAAGACATATAGATGGCCAATGGACACATGAAAAGATGCTCAACATCACTGATCATCAGGGAAATACAAATCAAAACTACAATGAGATATCACCTCACACTTGTCATGATGGCTAAAATCAATAACACAAGAAACAACAGGTGTTGGGAAGGATGTGAAGTAAGAAAAACTGTTTCTTACACTGTTGGTGGAAATGCAAACTGGGGCAGCCACTCTGGATAACAGTTTGGAGGCGCCTCAAAAAGTTAAAAATAGAAATACCCTATGACCAAGCAACTGCACTACTAGATATTTACCCAAAGAATACAAAAATACTAATTTGAAGGGATACATGGACCCCAATGTTCATAACAGTATTATCTACAATAACCAAATTATGGAAATAGCCCAAATGTCCACCAATTGATGAATGGATAAAGACAAGGTGATATATACATAAATCATGAGATATATATATATCATATCTTATATATAATGGAATATATATTAGATATATGTATGGATATGGATATATATGGATAATGGATATATGTATCTTATACATATTTATGTATCTCATAAATATGTGGAATATTACTCAGCCATAAAAAAGAATAAAATATTGCCATTCGCAATGACATAGATGGAGCTAGAGAGTATTATGTTAAGCAAAGTAAGTCAGAGAAAGACAAATACCATACGATTTCACTCATATGTAGAATTTAAGAAACAAAACAAATGATCATAGGGGGAAAAAACGAGAGAGGCAAACCAAGAAACAGACTCAACTATAAAGAACAAACTGATGGTTGCCAGAGAGAAGGTAGGTGGAGGGAATGGGTTGGACAGGTGATGGGGATTGAGGAGTACACTTCTTGTGGTGAGCACTGGGTGTTGTATGTAAGTACTGAATCACTAAATTGTACAACTGAAACTAATATCACACTGTATGTTAACTAACATAGAATTTAAATAAATTCATGGTAACTGGAACTTTAAAAAAACTTAAAAAAATAAACAATGTTATATTAATGGAAAACATTCTTCTCAGGATTAATTCCTAGATTACTTTGATGTGTACTTAGTTGCATTTATCATAATGCACACTACTGTCTTATAGTACTATGATTTACAAAGCAATTATGAAACATAGGTTTACGTTGAACATTTGAATAAAATAAGAAATGTCAACGTCAACTTTCTCTGAGAAGCCTTCCCTGATTCATCAGCCTAGATCCAATCTAATATATGTTTATAGTTACATACTTTTTCTTCATAATATTAAGTATCTAATATCATATTTCTTTGGTTAATAATTAATATCTATCTACCCACTAGAGACCCATTATTTCCCCATGCTTGGTATGAATGAATCAATGAAGTAATACATCATTACCAGAGTATATCTCTACTACATTCCACTTACTCCTTTTTTGCTACTCTTTTTGCCATCAATAATAAAAAACCTTAAGTTCCTTAATGATAGAACTAAGATATTTCTCTTTGGGCCCATAACAGGACCTGGCACTTAAGGATTAAGTGAAGAGAATGAAAAGAAGGGATGAAAGGACAGGGATTTAGCTGAAAATTCTGAGTCAGAGCCTAGATCCACAGGAACAAGGCTAATTATGATTAGATAGGGTCATCAAGGGAGTCCTGAGCCACTGTCATGAAGGGTTCACCTGGCCTCCAGCTTCAGCAATAGTGCTTCTACTTCTTTCCTACTTCCTTGCTTCTGTCTTGATTTCTAGGATGCAGCCCACTTGTTTTGGGAATTTTATGGTGACTTCTTTCTCTGGACCCTGGCTCCTCTCATCTCTCTACTTTTGGCTCCCCTAGATTACTCACTAGGCACCTTTTCATGTGAAGAAGGTTTTCCCAAGCCTCCTGAGCTCTAACTCTCTGCTGCCCCTACCAGCAGCAATCACCTGTGGTCACCTCCAGAGAAATCCACCTGCTCAAACTTGGCCATTCTGATTTGGCTCAAGATAGAGTCCTCAATATTTCCAACTTGTTTGCATGTATAAAAATCATATTTAACTCAAATCTCACATATTATTTTTAAAGCCAGTTTAAGCAGCGTAAGAAGGGTTCTTAGAAAGAGGTCCACTGAAGCCACTGAATAGTCTAGATTTACAAGGAAAGCACTGAAGATACTTGTTTCCAACTGAGACTGTTCTTCCAATCCAAGTAATGGCATGCAGGTGCTTGTCAGTTAAGACAATTTATGTACATTGATGGATTTGCTTGTCACCCTAACTAGAGTCATGCACACTTTGATTTTGAGCACATCTTATTTATCTAGAAAAAAAAGTTCTTTGTTAAAATAACAGAATCCATACTATTGAAACACAAATTATACATCTTTTACATTATGATTTAAAGTAAATCAAGGAACCACCACAAAATCAATAGTTAACTTGGGAAGAAATGATTCAGGAGAAGGCTATCACTTTTTATTCTTTACCTTTCTGATCACTTGGAAATTTCTAAACATGTACATCTACAACTTTTATTATTCTTAAATATCAGCATGGGCTAGATTGGAGAGCATATTTTCAATACCTTTTTGTATTTTTGCATTTAAGAAACTAACACTCCTCTTAATAAATAAATAAGGCATAGATCTTTTTTTTAAGATTTTATTTATTTGACAGAGAGAGAGAGAGACAGCCTGCGAGAGAGGGAACACAAACAGGGAGAGTGGGAGAGGAAGAAGCAGGCTCCCAGCAGAGCAGGGAGTCCAATGCAGGGCTCGATCCCAGGACCCTAGGATCACTCCCTGAGCCAAAGGCTCAATGACTTAATGACTGAGCCACCCAGGCGCCCTGCAGATTTTTTTAAATTAAGGAAATATTTAAAGGAATATGAAGCAATAAAACTATGTAGGTATAGATCAGGCATGTCCTGACCAATTTAAAATGTGTTTATTCACTACCTAGTGATCAAACATCGAAGACCTAGGTCACATAGTCTCCCATTGAAATCTTGCAAAGCAGTATGAGGCCTCAGTCATCAGAGGTCTTGCTGAGAGCTAGGGTGGCATTTAGATGAAGTTAAAGAATAATAAGGATCCCAACTGCTTCAAGAAAGCAGCTGTTTACACAACAGTAAGTATTAGGCCAGGTGCTGGTTTCGTGCTATCTATACAAGTATGACAGTGGTAGTTCCTGTACCTAAGTCACCTACAGTTTAGTGGAGGAGAAAAATGCAGTAAAACAAACACCTAAAATACTCTATTACAATCCCAGATAATTCTATATAATTAAAATATTCTATGTATAATATGGGTGTACAAAAAGAGTGCACAGAAGAGCCATCTTCAGGGGAGAGGACAGAAGACAGTACATTGAAAGATGCTGCCCAACATCTTATGATGAGGCTGGAAATCAAACTAGTTAAACTGGAAACAGTTCAAAATGTGCTAACATAAGAGCAGACACTCAAAATCTTCCCCCACTACCCTCAAGCTCTGTTTCCAACCTCATCTCCTACTACATGTGCTCATAAATACTACGTTCCCACCACATGAAAATACAAGGGTCGTCAAACACGCCATGCATTTTCATGGAATTCTTTTGCTAGTACTTGTTCCTGGTGTGTTGAATGTCCTTTTTTTTTTTTTTCTGTCAGAATTCCTTATTATTCTTTAACTTCATGTCCTTGCCACCCTACCCGATGCGGCCAACTAAAGTTTCTCCCTTCTTCTAACACTTACTGTATTTACTAAGTGCCAATCATTGTTCTAAATCCTTTACAAGTATCTAAAATAACCATTTTAGCTAAATACCCAGATTGCTCCCATTTCACAGCGTAAGTAAGTGACACATAGCAAGGTTAAACAACCTGTTCAAGGTCATAGAACAATAATGACTTCCATTCGTTGAGAACTAACTGGTTTACACAGTTGACTTATTTGCTTTACTAATCACAACAACTTTTTGAAGGAATTATTGTTTGATCCCTTTTTAAAGTGAAGTTAATAAGCTTCCACTGCTGTAAGTGGGTAGAGTCGGCTTCACAACCTCAACCCCACCATCCACCTCACTCCTGCCACTGACATGACTTTCCCTCTTTTTACTCCACTTCTTAATCAAGTTCAAAGACTTCTTGGACCAAGGACTCCCTCACTATATAGATGTGAAAACTGAGGCCCAGAGTCTTGCTCAGGTTTTATTCCCAGGCCATGTTTCTCACCATCATAATGCCTTGTCTCCATCAAAACCTAGAAGGGAGCTGATTATCAGTCATTCTAAGTGCTGACTTCCATTATTACTTCCACATTATGGGTGACTGCACTCTGACTATTCCTCAGGGCAAGGTAGAGCCTCCTAGAAAAGAAGATAGCAGATTCTACGGCAGATGGCCAAGAATCTGAGACCTGCTATTTAAACATGCTCACATACATGTGCCAAAATAATCTGTGGGCTATCAGGATAATTAATTTTAACGCATGAATAAAATAACATACAGATTTATGATAAAGGTGAGTAAATAATCATATTGTTGAGCCAATATAAAATCAAGAATATGTGCGGGGTGCCTGGGTGGCACAAGGGGCGCCTGGGTGGCACAGCGGTTAAGCGTCTGCCTTCGGCTCAGAGCGTGATCCCAGCATTATGGGATCGAGCCCCACATCAGGCTCCTCCGCTATGAGCCTGATTCTTCCTCTCCCATTCCCCCTGCTTGTGTTCCCTCTCTCGCTGGCTGTCTCTATCTCTGTCAAATAAATAAATAAAATCTTAAAAAAAAAAAAAAGAATATGTGCAACACAATGAAAAAAATACGAAAAGATCATCTGCATATGCCTCCGTTTCAAGTGAGTTGAGTTGCAAATCTTACTCATTCTGTCAACCTGCACAGATGATTTTAATTTTTTACTTCTCCTTCCTCTAACATAATGCCTTATTTTTAAAATGTAAATTCTTTTATGATTTCCAAAGCTAAATAAAATACCACTGTTAAACCCTCAGAAATTCTTTAAATCTCTTTCATCAGCCTTTAAGTGGATTTACTGCACCTTATGGAGTGGTATTTTGCTATTGGAAGGAGGGTTGCTTGACACCCTAGTATGTCCATAAACTTGTTTTAAAATGAACATATGATAAAGTGAGAATGGTTAAATCTTAGCTTCTCAAATACTATCTAACACCACATTCAGGTTACACAATAATATGAATATGGCATGCCTAGGTGGCTCAGTCAGTTAAGTGTCTGACTCTTGATTTCAACTCAGGTCATGATCTCAGGGTCATGAGCTTGAGCCCCACATCAGGCCCCACGTTCAGTGTGGAGTGTGCTTGGAGATTCTCTCCCTCTTCCTCTGCCCCTCCCCCCACTTGTACACTCACTCTCTCTAAATAAATAAATAATCTAAAAAATATGAATATGTGGTTAGAATAAATGTAAAACTTAAATAGCATCTTAATTTTCATAGCACTTCACAGTTTATAAAATACTTTCATAAATATTGTTTCAATTTGATTACCACAATAACCCTATAAGGCAGAGAAAGCAGGATTCATATTCTAATATTACGTGTGTGTGTATGTATAATGATTGTCCTGATTTACACAACTAATGAAGTGGCAAAGCCACTGAAAATTACTTTAAGTCAGGTTTGTTTCCACATGCTATTTATCTTTCTAATGGCCATGAGGGATTTTAGAAATCATTTAAACCAATTCCCGCATGTCAGATATGAAGAAACTGAGCCTCAGAGAAGTGACTAATCCAAGGTTATTGACCAGTCAGTGGTAAAGTCCTAGAAAACAAAGCTCCCTGGTCTTTGGAGCATTTTTACTGAACCATATTAATTCAACCTGAGGGCATCCCATTATGACAGAAAGTAGAGAATGTTACTGATTTGGTTATCCATTGCCTTAGAGTTCCACGCCAGGCACAAGTCTTTGGGTGTGACCACATTTTACAACAGTCCTACAATGTCTTGTTGGGCTTCTCCTAATAATGCTAAAGATGCAAGTGTATTAGGAAAGAAATAAACTGTAACCCCCGTCCACCCCCCACCCCCTATTATCACCTCCTCCATGAAATTCTAGGCCCTACCAGCATCTCCAGATTCAGAGGGAGCTCACTTGGAGAGGTGTGGCAAGAAGAAAAGATATGACAAGGCTGGGAGAAAGTTGAAAGAAAGAAAGAAAAAGAAAGAAAGAAAGAAAGAAAGAGAGAGAAAGAAAGAAAGAAAGAAAGAAAGAAAGAAAGAAAGAAAGAAAGAAAGAAAGGCAATTGTCTTTGTTGTGCTTACAGAGATCCCATGTCTCCACACAGACCTGACTGCCTACAATGAGCCCTGCTTTTCAGCAGTGTTCCTGAGCTCACCACCCCCACCACAACTCCTCTGCTCCCCAGTTAAAATTACACTCCTGTCCAGCACTGTGGGAATGAGACCACAGCCTGTCCTGTCTGACCAGATGGGTTGAGAGTCTCTGTCAACACCAATAATATTTTGTACCATGAACTAAAATACTTTCAACATTATTCTTAATTTTTTTATTACACAAGTAAAACTCTGAAAACTTAATAAACTGTTTATTTAAAATTATTGGCCTTTTTAAAAGAGTCTTATTCACTATTCTGTGTATAGTCAAGAGAATGGGCTTTGGAGTTTAACAATTCTGGATTATATCCTAAATCTTCCATTCATTTCCTATGGGATCTTAGACAAGTTACTGGACTTTCCTAAATCTCATCACCTGGAAAATAATATCTGCCTTTCAGGGCTATTGTGAAGACTTTTTAAAGAAGACGATATATGTAAAGCTATTAGCATAGTGTCTGGCATTGGATGGACACCAAGTAAATAATAACTATTGTGTTTATTTTTCTATAAAGTGTCAGGGTTCACAAAGATATGATGATTTTTGGTTTTACAAATGACTGAAGCTAAATATGTCCACTGGGTAGTTAACTGACATTTATTCATTCTTTCATCTGACAAACACCAAGAACAGCCATCTCTTAAGCTTTATGTTGGCTGCAATGATGACTAACACCCTCTCCATTATCAAGGGGTTCAGAGACTAATGGATATTCAATTCAATTTTATACATTGAAGGCAAATCCCTTGTGCATCACTTCCATGCTTTATAAACATTTGTCTCCCCCACTACCGCAAAGTTGCTGACAGCAGACTCCATCTTATTTGCTCAGCATCACAGTACCTAATTAATATGCTCTCTTACACTTAGTTGGAACTCAGTAAATATTGCTAAATTGACTTAAATGAAATGGAATCATTGTTCCTAGGAAGCATTAGTATTTATGATTAAAATATTTAGGTAATATTTTGGGTCCATATAACTTCTTTTTAAGTCACTCTCTTCTTCTTATGTGATTTCATTTCAAACAAATACCTCTTTAGGAAAGATAGGAGTTGACATTATTATTATATATAATTTATATATTTACATATAAAATTCACTAATAAAGTTAAATTGGTGAAGAAACTGACACGTTTAATTTGATAATGTAGAATAACATGAAACTCCACTGTAGGATATTTGAGTATTCAAATTTAATAGTATACTGATCATCAACCAAATGGCATTCTGAACCAGGTATCACATTTGTCACCTACTGATAATCTAATTTGATTCTACTGACCTAGGTGGCCAAGAGGAGTCCTTTACCCAGAATTACATGGATATCACACTGCAATCAATGACCTCCACTGTGAAGGATGACTGTCCCAGTCAGGTGGATTATTCAACAAAGAACTATTCCTGGCCATAAATTTATCCCTTGATTCTATTTCTTACAGGTCTTAATCTTTAAAGGTCTCTCCCCCCCTCCTGCCAATACAGAAATTAGTACAATTTCAGACAAAAATTTCTATGGCTAAGAGACTATAAGGTAACATTCTATTTTAAAGCTGTGTGTTAGTAACACAACTTCTAGGAAGGGGACTCACACTCTGTAATGAATGTGGCCTGGTTCACTATAGCCACAGTACACATACACACTCTACCATGCAAAGGAATTTTTAAAAATTAGAAATTAAAATCCACTGAAAAAAGAATATAATTCTACTGGGTACCCAAAGCCTCTAGCACTTGATTTCAAGTAGATGCTGACTGATTGCTTCTCACTTTATTTATATGCTGAAATCTCAACTTCAACTCATGTTAACGGCAATCTTATTTGCATGACTGCGCATCCTACATTAGTGACTTTCTTCTTGGCTCACTGTGCCTCTAAAACTAACTTCATGATCCACAAAGTGGAACATGGGACTGAAGAAATGGTCTCACTGATTCTGGCAACATCCCAAATTTTGCCACTTTCACTGTAGATGGTGTAACAAATATACATAAATATATATATTCTGGTTACATAGGAAAACAGTTACAGGAAGAAAACTAATTTTCATAATAAGAGAAATGCAAGGAAGACATAGGGAGACAGGATGAAAATCTGATTGGGGCAAATCCCACAAAATGAAGGCTTACCCTTTGGGAGATTAGGAGTTCTCTTCTGAAGAACGCATTCCTGTTTCTCTGCCATTGTCTTTGGGTCCCAGACTGAGGGCTTAAACTGAACCTAAAGACATGAAACCCACACTGGTTATGGGTTTCTAGGCATTCCTTACATGAATGGAGACACCTGAAGTAGAAAAATGAATTTAAAACAAGTGCACACACTTGTTGCACTGGATCCTTCTTTTTTTAAATGTCCATTTCAAGGGACTAGAAGATATGAACAAGAGTGTAGGTAAGCATTATGAAACAAAGAAATGTAATACCTTGAAGCAAAGAACAAGTGAAACGTTTAATCTATCTTAGAACTTTTCCTGGAAGTGTTTCCAGGATGCTTTATTTGAAGCACAAGTGAAGGGGAAAAGTTTCAAAAGGTTTAGCAAATCCCCCTTGTTATTTTACTCATAATTTTAAATTGCTAAATAACTCTGGTATGGAATTAAAACTCAAAACATGCACTGAAGTCCAATGTAAAGTAATGCTAAAGGATTTTCTTAAAAGATGGCAATGAGGGGTGCCTGGGTGGCTCAGTTGGTTAAACATCTGCCTTTGGCTAAGGTCATGATCCCAGGATCCTGGGATTGAGCCCCTGGCCTGGCTCCCTGCTCAGTGGAGAGTCTGCTTCTCCCTCTCCCTCTGCTTCTTCCCCCACTCATGCTGTCTCTCTCTCTCAAATAAAAATAAACATCTTTAAAAAAAAAAAAAAGATGCAACTATAGTCTACCACAAATCATTTAGAATTTTTTTTGAAGTGTATTAAATATTTTAGTTTATCTGAGTTGATTTCTGGGTTTGGAAATGAACTTTTATTGTTTTCAATAACAACAGTTAATTCCAATAAACATTAATTAAATATGGGACATCCCTGCTAGATGCTTCAAGACATAGGACTATGACCTCCTTGAGAGCAAGAATAGAGCCTTATTTATTTAGTTGAGGAATAAAAATAGTAGAGAAACTAAATTACCATGCATGGTATATATAGTGGGAGAAATGTAGAAAACAAATTACTATGCTGTTCAAAGCAGGGGAAAATCACCACTATTTGTGAAGACCAAAATAGGCATCATTGAAGGCAGCACTTATATGGGCCCTGATGGATAGTGAGGATTTTGATGGGCACCGAGGCATGGTTAGGAATTTGACAAAAAGAGAAAGCAAAAGACCACAGCGACAAAGAGCACGGGCTCTGCCTGGATTCCAATTCAGGTTCGACTATCAATCAGCTATGTGATTTAGGGCAAGTCATTTAAAAAACTCTTTCCCTTTAATTTCCTTATTTTAAAATGGAGCTAGTAATAATACATACCTCCTAGGATAATTGTCATAAGTTATTCTAAACAAAATGCTTAGATTATTGCCTGCAACATATTAAGTCCTGTAAAAGAGTTAGTCATTATCATTCTGTGCAAAAGCAAAGGCATAGTTAAAAGAAAATGTGTATAGAATGATGAATAATTGGCTAAGAGGGATGGCATAAATAGGAGAGTAGTAAAAGAAAAACTAGAAAATAAACTGACAGTCCATCAATTGCCAGAGAAGAGTTTATTCTAAATTATGTAGGAAGTAGGAAGCCAATGAAATTTTGCTTTTGTTTTTGCTTTTAACCTGGGGGCCAGGTTAAATTAGAGTTGCACTTTAGGAGGATTAATCTGACCTTAGTGCAAAAGATGGATTAGTGGTGGGGCAGACAAGATGTGAGGAAAAGCTATTGTAGAAAGGTGACCAGAAGTAATGAGAGACTTAGCGAGAGGAATGGCAGTAGGGATAGAAAAGAGAAAACAGATTTTCTCATCTGTTCATGATAAAAGTTTTTAAAAAGGGAGAATTTTTTAAAGGTTACTTGTGACTCTTTTATTTTTCTTTTTAAGATTTATTTATTTGAGAGAGAGAGAAAGAGAGAGCAGGAGGGAAAAAGGGAGAGAATATCAAGCAGACTCCATGCTGAGTGCAGAGTGAGAGCACAGAGCCCAATGCAGAGCTCAATATCACCACCCTGAGATCATGACCTGAGCTGAAACCAAGAGTCAGACACTCAACTGAGACACGCAGGTGCCCAATGACTCTGTTTTAAATCTAGGAGACTTCGAGGTCATTATATAAGATAGGAAAGGCAGGATAAGAAACTCTAGTACAGTGACAATGAGCAGCTTGCCTTTTTGGATATACGGAGTTTAAGGTGCCCAGAGGACAATCCCATTGGCACATAAAACAATGTATCTGGAGATAATGATCCAAAATTATCAGCATAGAGATAACAGTTGAAGAAACAAGAAACAAAGACCTCTGGGAAAGAGTAAGAGAAAAAGAGAAATGACCCCAAGAATGAAACCTTGGGAAATCCCATTATGTAAGGAGCACTAACAACTCAAAAGTAGGCAGGCACCAAGGGCATAAGAGGACACGACAGGTATCGGTCCTTTATCACCGTCTTATTTCCTGTGGAAATAAACCCACCTAACTGAAATTTCATAGCTTTGAGAAAAAGAGAAATATTCTTCCCTAAGTTGATACACTTTTCATGGCTTTTTTTTTTTTTTTCCACTGAGTAGAAGTCATAAATATCTTCCCTGAATGTAAAACTTAGGTTGGTCTCAGATTCAAACTCTGAACCTGTGAAAACTAAATTATAGAAGCATCTCTTACACTTATGCTTAAGAACACAGACATCACTCACTCTGCTCTGCATTAAGTTTATTACCAAATGATGATGATGGGGATGGTGATGATGATGATGACGAACAGTATCTAGAGAGGTTGACTATCTATGTCTTACATGCATCTGTTTTTAAGGTCATTACATATAAGCTTTCAAGAAGAAATTATTTCCTATACTTTAACCTTCTGCCTTTTTGATATGAGGAATGTTCCCAAAGCAGAGTCTGTAGAATTAAAGGAACTAAAGTTGAGAAAAATCCTTTTCTTCAAGGAAAGTAAATTGGATGTGCCAACTCTACATTGGCTTTGGTAGACCCTGCCTTCTCTCCAACTTCCTCCCTCCACATATTCAACCTTTTTTTCTGACATTAAAATTGATCCTATTACATAGGCTTCCTATTAACCTCTCTCCGAATCCCACCAATGTCTACCTGTCATCCCAGACCACTTTTTTCATTAACTCATTACTTCTAGCATCTTTGAAGTACTGAGCCCACAGAATTTATGCTGAAATAACCATAACTCTTGTCTTTTTCCCTTCCCTTTTCCCCTTTTTACCATCAGAAAACGACTTTTCATTTTAACACGTCCACTGGATCATTTTATAAACTAAATCCTTGCTCGTGCCCTATTACCCTCGATCAGTTCCTATTTGTGTGATTTTTTAAAATTTACTTTTCTATGCTTACTCTCATTTTTATTCAACTGGAATTTATATAACATTCTTGTAATAGACATTTATTGCTTTTACATCTATTCCTTCTCTTTGGGGCCCCCTAATTTCACTTTGAGAGAACAATTTAATTCCTACTCTTAATAGAAGCAGTTTGGATAGGGTCCCAGGGATAGAATATGTGACCTGGGCATATGGCATTCATAGCATGTCATAACCTGGAATCGCAATCACTGGTACAGGGATGAGCTTAATGAACCAATTCAGGCCAGTAAGAGCATATCCAAGAACTTCTGTGGGAGTTATAAAGTCAGTCTTTGTTCCTAGGGGCTGAATGCTGTGATGATAGGAGTCTGAACTTTCTTAGAGTTAATCCTGAGATTTTCAGGTAAATCAATCAATATATTCCATTAAAAAAAAAAAGAAAAAAAGAATCTGGTTTGAATTGATTTTCTGTCACTTACCCCTAGTCCTACTAATGTATCTACTATGGGTCAAGCACCACCTTAGATATTAGAGAAACAGAAATGAAATACATGTATTTCTGCCCACAAAGAACTCACAGTGTAGTAGATAAAACAGACAAATGTAAAGATCATAAATCACCAAAAAGCAAGGTCTAGAAGAGACTAAGCCTTGGACTCCAAGGCTTAAGGTTGTTTGAACTACTTTGTTTTCCAGGTGAAGATGTTGGGTTATATTCACATGCAAGGGAGCTTTTCCAATTGGTATCATTCCATCAAAAATGTAAAACTAAAAAAATAAACTCCAAACTGGACAGGAGAATGCATAAAATGTAATGTAGTCATAAATTGGACTCTAATTTGGTAAAGAATTAAAGAATTCACAACTATGTGAATAACACTGAATGAAAAAAGTAGATCACAGAATACAGACAGTATGATACCATTTATAACAAAGTTCAAAAACAAACTCTAAAAATAAGTAAGTTATAGATAAATGTACATGTAGTAAAATTATTTTTTCAAGCACAATTCAAGATAGTGGTTACCTGGGTGAAGGGTGGACAGCAGTGAGAGGTTTGCAATGAGCAAGTAACATACTAACAAACAACAACAACAACAAAAAAAAGTAACCTAGATGGAACCTCAATAACATTGACAATATTCCACTGCTTAAGTGTAATGGTCGCCTCCTGGGCATCCAGTTTATACTTATGCTTTGTAACTTACACATAATATATATTTTTATGTAGCAAATACTTTTTAAAAAATATGCTCTTAAAACTATCTCCCAAATATGTTGACTCCTTCCTATTACTTCCCACATTTATAATTTAAAAACTAGTACTAGACATGCTGACCCATATATGCTAAAGTTTTAATAAGTCTTACTATGATTAATGATTTGAATCCCTCTTCTAAATTTACGGAACTATAGTAGAGGATGACTTTAAATCCAAATTAACATGTTTTCTTCTTAGTTCTATATTTCTACAATATGATTTCTATTTCCAGGGGGATTCAATTTTGAATACTGAAAAGGAGACTCAGAAAATGACGTTTACATCATTAATTCAAATAAACATACAAACATCCTCAAAGTACTTGTCCATGAGTTCCAGAATCCCTTGAATAAAGACAATAGAGGAATGATTTGACGACAGCCACAGCTGCAGCTATGTTGAACTCCTGGGTTTGTTTCATTTGAGTTTAATTATTTCTAATGAAACCTCTCCCTTTGTTTGGCCCTAACCAAGGTGTAGGATCACTTGAGCTGTGCCGGCAGGTCTCAACTTGTAAGCACAAGTGGCCTCTTTAGCCCACAGGCGTGCTGCCTTACACCTGGTACAGACAGAGAGAGATTAGGGCCTGTGGGTGTAACTCAATTGTGTCTGTCAACATCAGTCAATGACAAGCTGTGGGGACAATTGTCGAAAATGTAGGATCAGGTCCTGCTCATGAATTAGCTTTTCATCATTCAATCATGTTACCGAGTACATACCACATACAAGGCACTCAACCAGGTGTTTGGAGTAATTAAAAGGATGAGACCCAGTTTCCACTTTGAAGAAGTATTCCTGAGGTATATGTTAGAGCAGTGGTTCTCAAACTCTAGCTTGTATCAGAATCACCTAGAGTGTTTGTTAAAGCACCTGGACCCCACCTTCAGAGTCTCTGATTCAACAGGTCTAAAACGGGGCTCAAGAATTTGCATTTCTCACATGTTCCCAAGTGATGCTGATGCTGCAGGTTCAGGGACTATATCATGAGAACCATTCTGCTAGATTGTTTCAGAGGTCCAAGAAGTCTCTCAAATTGTTGGCATACTTGATTAAATAGTCACTGAAGAACTGAATTGAAAGAATTTTTCTTCTATGTGTATACCCAATATGTTTTTTAAATACTGGCACTATTAATTGTAACAATAATGATTACTGCTGACACTTAGTGAGTCTGTATTACATGTGCCAAGCGGTGCTAATTGCTTTACATGCACTGCATCACAGATCTTCACAGAAACTCACTAAGGCCGATAAAACAGCTCCATTTTACAGATGAGGAAACTAAGGACAGAGATATGAAGGAACTTGCCCTAGACCACTATTCCTCTATCTAAACCCTGGATACTTGGGCCTGGATGATTCTTCACTGGGGTTGGAGGGGTGGGGGTGGGGGACTGTCCTGTGCACGGTAGGCTATTCAGCAGAATAGGAGTTCTAAAATCAAATCATCTAACCATTAGATGCCAGGAGCACTCCCCCTCAGTATAACAACCAAAAATGTCCCCAGACACTGTCAACTATACAGCCTCTGGATAAAAACTACTACCCTAGATAACACAGTTTAGGAAACATCTAACCATTTCGTATTTTCACCTACCAGGAGTTGCATGTATTTTTACTTCAGAAGCACAAACTGCTAAACTGGAAAGAAAGTTAGAAATTATCTGAACAAATTCACTCACTTTCGGATAGGGAACCGAAAGACCTCAGAGGTATTTCAGCGCTCTGCCAGGAGCAAGGAGGAATTCAGATCAATACTGACTTGTTCAACAATGCACAAACTTTTCCTCATATTGCTGCTCCATTTATTCTCAAGAAATCTTCCCAGCCCATGTGCACTCATGACAAGTGTGTTTTACTCTCTGCCAGCAAACACTCAAAAAGCAAATGGCCTGGCTCCTTCTCAATGCATGCCACAGAATGGATGAGAAAACGTATTGGAATCCCTAGGGAAGTTTTGTAAAAGGGCAGGTCCAAACAGAACAAATCGAGGAGAGCCGAAGACACTTATGTAAACCTTCCTAGGTCTGCCTTTCAAAAACACAGCTCTGTCAGTGAAAATACAGAGTTTGCCCAATACGAAGAAATCTGGTAATCATATACAATTACAAAACCTGTAAATGTTAGCAAGTTGAATCACTCATCCAAGTAGTTTTCCTTGTCCAGAGTGCAAATTGTAATAATTGGATGAAGACATCTGCACTATTTTAACATGTCATGTTAAATATCTATATTTTGTAACTCATCTTGATAGCTAATTTTCATGGAAGTATGTGTTAATTGAGCAAAAAAGACATCTTTAAGATGGTTATCATAAGATAATCACACCCTAGGGCATTGTAAGGCAAGAGGTACTGCTCTGAATCTGTGATTCTCCAAGGATATGATTATCACATGATAGCTGCCACAGCTCCTGAAGCGCTACCTCTCTGAGCTGCCTCCATCTGACTCAGGTGGCTGGTATCCAGTCCCTTCGCTTCTCACAACATCACATTCATCTCTTCCCAGGAGGTTGTGTAGTTTCTCAAAAATAATACCTTAGGGCAAGGTACAGTGGGGAAAAAAATGGTACCCTTCAGAACAAGATGATCACAGGAAAAATTAAACTTGGTTTTTTGGAAAATACACACACACACACACACACACACACACACACACACACACACACACAGATTCTGATGCCATGTCAGTGACCACCTTTACCAAACCCCAAATGGTCACTCTTGCTTTACATGCCTTCATTCCTCCTTAACTTTCACCAGGTCCTTGCTACCCAATCACCCTCTGTTTATAAAACCTATCACTTCCTTAAATGAAAAACCTGTTTGTTTTTAACTAGCCATATGTTTCCCATGCAACTAGTCAAGTATCAGGATTTTATTTTCCCCCCAAAGATTCTTGCTTAATATAGTGCATTTTTCCTGTTCTAAAACTCTGATGCAAAAGACAACTTAATGGATTAAATCAAATGAATCAACTTGCAATGTTGAAAATGACCCTTATTCAGTTATGACAGTTAACTCCTACATCCAGTCAATTTGTATAGAAAAGATTTGGAGGTGTTAGCAGGTTACTGGGTTATATACTCTGATGAGTAGCAACAGAAGATCTGTTCTACTGATATAAACACTAGCCTTAGGAGTTCTAAAATCAACATATAAGACACAGCAATATTTCTTAAGGTGGTGCAACAGAAGTCAATATGAAATGAAAACTACATTTTCTTTATTTAAGCTTTTCATTTTTTCCAAATGAAAAGTTGCTATTATTGTAATGTTTACTTTTGAATACATAAACTGTGAAATAATGGCAAAAACACTTGAAAGGTAGCCAGGAGATAAGAGGAAAAACTCCCTATCTACTGTATCCTAGATTAAAAAAAAAAAAAATGTCAACTGTTTTAAGGCTGTTCTTGAAAACTCCAGTTAGAGAAAGGAAGGAGACTGTCAATCTACAGTAATGTATAAAGATTTCAGGTGCTGATGTATTTTCCTGCTTTGAGTGCATGAAGTCGCCTTTGTTTCAGGTTTCCTTGGCAACCCTTCTCAGAGTATTTACAGGAAGAGCAGGTCCTAAATGGAGTCTGGTCTGAAGAGGGCCTTAAAAAAAAAAAAAAAAAAGAGTTGAAGTTCCCTATTTTTATTCCTTCAGAAGTGCATGTGTGTAAGGAAGGATGTACAAGAATAGAGAACACATCATTTTCCACAGTCGTGGCTACCTTTGTGAGAGTGAGGTAACAATGATTTTTGAAAGCCTGTGTTGTTTTCCTGGTTAGGAGACATCTAAGGAGACATGGACTTCCTAGAAAGTTCCTTTAAAGACCATCTTCATCTCACAGCCGCCTCAGTAGTCAAAGATGAGTGGGAGTTATTGCTTTTGGTGATACTCTAACTCCAAGTGATTTCATAGGAAATTTTCATGATGTCATCCTCAAGGACAAAAGCTTATTAAAATTGTTAATAACTGGCTTTCTCATTTACAAAAGCAATACCTTACTTAATCATTGTCTACATCTGTGGCCTCCACTTTCTAACCTCCCAGTCAGACTTTACCTCTACTAGATTACTGCTGTTACCATAGCTTGCCTAGCACCAGACCCAATGACCTCTACTCAGAGCTTATTCTATGCTTCTTCTGTTGATGCCCTTCTTAAAACTTTCTTCTTACTTGACCAGGACTAGGGTAAGGTAAATGAGGCATTTGCCCTGGGCACAAAATTTAAGGGACCATCAAAAAACTTAGTAATAAAAATAAATGATTTTTTAATGCAATATTTCTTTAAATCAAAATTAAATGCTAAAAAATCAAAGTCCAAATTATAAACAAAACAGTATCCATATTGATTAGATCAAGTCACTATACATTAGAACGCTTTTACTTCCCTCTTTCACTATCTCACTCTGTCACACCAAAATCCTAAAGTTGGCATCATTAAGTCATATTATTTACATTTCAAAAATCCTACATAGTACTTATATTACATGTCCCCATCATTCTAACACTATCCATTCATACACAGATACATGCACACTTACACATATATATTCATCATCTTTTTTCATTCAATTATTACCCGTCAGAGGTTTTCTTGAATATTCTCCCTAGATACAATGTGTAGATAATACATTCTCTGAATTCTTATGCATCCCCAAATACTTTTCTTTTGCCCAAACAAGTGAGGAGTATCTTGGCTAGATTTAGGATTCTTGGATCATCTACTTTTCTCTTGGTAATCTTTAGATATCACTCTATTGTCTCCTATTTTCCAGTGTTGCGTATGAGAGGTCTGATTGACAGTTTGATTCTTTTCGAAAAGTTTGTTCTTTCTCTCTGGAAGTCTATACGATCTTCCTTTTATCCTTTGAGCTCAGAGAAATTATCAGACTACGCCTAGGTTGTTTTTTCTTGACAATCACGCCTGGAATTCAGTGAGTCCTTTGAATCTCTAGCTCAAATCTTCCTTCAACACAGGGAAATGGTCTTCTATTATGTGTCTAGTTATTGCCTCTTCTCCACTGATTCCTATTTCTCCTTACGGAACTTCTATTTTGAGTGCACCTTGTCTGTCCTCAAAAATCATTCATCTTTTCCCTCCTATTTTCTCTATTTTTATTCTCGGGTGGGTTTTTTTTTTCCACTTAACTTTCCAAGCCACTGATTCAGAATTCAGGGGTGACTATCTTCTCTTTCAATTTATGTATTGATTTTATTAATTCAAAAATTATGAGTTTTTAATTACCAGAATTTGAGAGATTTTAAACTGTATTTGAACCTCAAGTTCTCTTAGCAATTTTTGTTCAAGTTTTTCTCAGTCACACCAGCACACTTACATATATTTTTTTTAATTAATTTTTTTTTAGGAACTACATATTATGTGTCCTACTCTTCCTCTATCGTTACTAGATCCCCTAGTTTTCTTTGCCAGCTTCTGACTCACTCTCAGATCTCACATCCAGAGTTTGGGTGCCAAAACAGAAGCATTCTGCTTCCACAGGTCACCCCCAAAAGTCAATTTGCCAGTTTGCAACCCGAGCACTGGAAGAAGATCCTCATTTCCCCTCTCTCCCTGGCAGTCAAAGTTAGGGTTTCTATAGCCTCCAGAGTAGGGACCCTACCTCCTCAGCTCCCCCTCAGCTCCTGGGAGCTAGTATAGTCACTTCCTGGGGGACAAGAGGTTGTTCTTCCTTAGAAGGCAGGTGAGGGTGACCTAAGGATGTCCACAAGATGAACCTTCTTCAGGATGCAATGCATTCTGGTCCTCATTCCTGAGTGTTCTGCTGTAATTCGCAGGCTCTCCTCAGACTGAGAGAGCAAAAGGTTTTGTACTCCCCCCCCCCCCCCCATCTAACCCTAGAGGAGGCCTTGCTCACACCTTCCACATCCTGCATGCAGCAAAGCAACTCCTCAATGTGGCAGAGGTGACTAGACTGAGAATGGAGTTGGACAAGGAGGCTAGTACCTATTCATTCCAGCTACATATTTCCAGAACTGGCTAGATGCTCAATTTTTCAACTCTTAAAATGTTTCTTTTCTCTCTTTCCTATTTCAGTTACTGTCAACAGGATCTCCTATCATGCTGATATAAAACATGAGTCATTTTTGATAGCTGCTCTTACTTATCATCCTCTTTCAATTGGCTTGCAAGTATTTTTTTTAATTGTATCCCCATATCATCTCTTGAATCCATTTCCCCCTTTACACTTGCAGCTGCCATATCATTTTTCAAGCCTTTATTGTCCCCAGCCTAAATTTCTGCATTAACTTCATAACTGATTTATCTCACTCTAATTTATTCTATATACTATTGGCAGGTACTATACTAAAGCACAATTATGACTGAGTCATTCCCATTATCTACTGAAACCAAATCATCCAAAGTTTTCTACCATACATCTTCTTGAATTTATCACACATGTGCACATACACGCACACACACACACAGCTTTTCCTCCTCCTAAGACACTTTTTTTAAAAGATTTTATTTATTAATTATTAATTTGCGAGAGAGAGAGAGAAAGAAAGTGAGTGGGAGGGAGAGGGAGAGAGAATCTGAAGCAGACTCCGCGCTGAGCACAGAGCCTGACGAGGGGCTCAATCCCACAACCTCGAGATCATGACCTGAGCTGAAATCAAGAATCTGACACTCAACTGACTGGGCCACCCAGAAACCCCCCAAGACACTTTTTAAATTATGGTCTAGCACTCTCCTAAATCCTGGATAGGTTTATCTTGTTCCTTTCTTCTCTTTCCCACTCCATCTCCACTCCAATTTCAATTTATCCTCCAAGGCTCAGCTCAGGTGTACCGTCCATGAAGCCTTTCCCTGTCCTTTATCTTATTTAATAACCACCACTTTCACTTCCTGCAGCATTTTCTTCAAACCTTTATTATAATTTGCATTTCACTCACTTGAACTTGTAAACTCTTGACACAGTGCGTGGCTTACCTTTACTTCCTAGAACTTACCTAGAACTTGGCAGGTACCTCTTTAATAGTGAATTGAATACAATTGAATGTTTAGATCAACATTTATTTGGCTTCTCCAATATGCCAGACAGTGAGCTAGGGTTTGAGATAAAAGATGAAATAAACACAGATCCTGTCCTCAGTGATTCAAAGGCCAAGTTCTATACTGCAATTAAATGACCTGATATGTATCAGTGTATGTATATGTGCGTTTGTCTATCAGATCATATACAGATATCTCCAACTAAATGGAGAAATCTTGGGGCACGTAGCTGGCTCAGTTGGTTAAGCCTCCGACTCTTAATTTCAGCTCAGGTTGTGATCTCAGGGTCATGAGATTGAGCCCCGCTTTAGGCTCTGCACTCAGGCGAAGTCTACTTGACATTCCCCACTCTCTCAAATAAATAAATAAAATCTTTTAAAAATAAATTTTAAAAAATGGAGAAATCTTCCAGAAAGTGTTGCCTGACTGTTTTGCCTTGTTACCTAATTTGCCTTTGGAGAGCAGTTGTTATACCAGGTCCAGAGATCACATCAAGGCAGAGGAAAGGAGATCCACAAAGAAAATTAACATTCAAGACAATGCTGAAATTGCAAATCAGGTAAGCAACACATTTCAAGTCAACACAAATAATTAGACTTTAGGAAGAGAGGGCTGGGAAGAAGCAAGTAAGAAGAAAAATAATCTAAGGCATCTTGTTGGTATACCCATAGCTCCCTTATTTTGGTTCTCACCTAATTGTAGGTAATTCTATTTGGAACTTCCCTAGAAAATGGTGGGGGGTAGAGACAGACAATAGGTATATGGTGAACATGGGGCTGAGGATTAGATAAAGGCCTTTTTCAAAGAGCAAACTGCTGAACTAAACTGCTCTATCAGCTCCAAACAATCCCCCTGCATTTCCCCCCAAAAAACCTATGAACAAGGAGAGTTTATTTTTGGCCAACTTTCCCCTCACCACTGCCCTTTCAGAATCACCCTCAGACACTGTCTTAGTATCCTTAAGGTTCAGACACTTCTTCAACTACCTCCATTCAGCACTCACAGACCTGAACACCACCCAAACCTTTCTTCCTGCCACCCCATTGAAACATTTATCTGACTGTCCCTTGGGATCCTGTACCTCTCCACTTGGCAACATGCAAAGATGATTAGAAGACTTCAATTCTCTTAACTTCAGCGAGCGAAATATTTAAATCCAGATAATGTATAAGATTCTCTCTAACAAATTTTCTTATTAGATATCACAATGCCTTAAGCCAGTTAAACTGTACAAAAAGAGCTTTAGGAAGGATTATTAGCAGTGGAAATTTCACATCTCAGGGTTGGCTAACAGTTGGGGGATTATTTGTTTGTCTTAGCGTCACAAATACCACCACAGAGTATGGTCCAACACTAGCCCTGACTGAGCCTGGCTGCCCAGCCCATGTTTTCAGGCAGTGACCAATGTTTCCTTCAGTCTCTTTAGACTGGGAAACCGAAGATGTCTTGGGTTCCATGCCAATAACACCATCAGTTCCTACTACCCTGGTTCACAATCTTTTGTTCTAGATAAATCCTTAGGATGTACTTCTCTATAGATCGTCATTGCTCTGAGTTGCTAGACTCACTGAGGGTCTGTATTAGTTTCTAATTCTGGCCTCACACTGTGAGCCTGACAAAACTATGCAGATACTGAGATGGATAGGCAAACATGTAGTTTCTGAGAGCTCAGAGGAAAATCAGGACTCTGAAGAAGGAGTAAAGAAAAAATTTCCTCTTACTAATATTGTTGGAGACAAACTATAGGCCTGGATAATACTTAGATCTGATCAAGTATAGAACTGTTATTTTCAGGCCTGTCTAAAAAGTAATATCATAGAGGTCATAAATTCCCGCTTGAGAGGAATTAATGATAAGCTGAGGTCCACATTACATTACGTGGAATGAGTTAAAATCACCTGCTTCTGAGCCATCTGATTTGAGGCAAAATATTTAGCTTCTATGGTTCTAGTTTTCCCATTTGTAAGATGGAAGACTAAAACCACTGACCTTTTAAGCTATAAAGAGTGATAGGCGGTGGTTGTGTAATATGTTCCAGAATTAGAAAATGTTGGTTAAACATGAATCTGCTAAGGACAGTAGAAGGGAAAGACAAAAGGTAGTCAAAATTCCATTTCAGATATTTGGGAGGAACTGAACGATGAGGCAGCTTGTTAATTGCTGACTATATGGCCATAGGAGACAGAATTCTGGATTCTTTTATTTACCATTCACTGCCTAATGCACCAGGCTGTTTTTTTGAACACACATGGATTAGTCCTCTAACTTCACTCAGGCAGACATGATAGAAGATAATACCAAAAGTACCATGACTGCATTTGTCAAGAAAGAAATGGGTTAATGTCAAGAAGCCACTGACTCTTTTGAATTCCAGGATCTAAATGGCTATTGTTCCTCTCAGCACAGAATTTTCTAGAAGACAAAACACACACTAAAGCTCTAAAAAAGAAAATATCCATTAAAGATACAAAGAGGCTGGGGCTCCACTAATGTAATATGAAAATTCAACTTGCAAGTAAGATGCCAGAGTTGGATTGATTGCTGTGTACAACAGTGACATGAATATAAAGACTCCCTAAGGTTAAATTGGGCTCCTGCATTGAAATTCTAATTAGAAATATGAGTGCCCCAACTCTGTGAAAGTACATGTGTGTTTAATTATTCTCCTTTTTCACCTTATCTCTTCTATTATTTTATACCCTCTTCCCTCCTCCTTTCTTGCTGTTCTCAAGCAACCCGTGCTCCTCACTTAATCTAAGTGTAGGGCCTTTCTTTAAGTTGGCATTAATTGACAAGCAGTGTTTAATTATTATTTTTCATGTCTGAAGAGGGCTAATATTAACTCTCCATGGGCCTGAAGGCGACCTCAGCCCCCTTGTTTCTGGTGGCACCACTCTGCCATCATCACTGGTGTTTCTTTAATCAGACAGACATGCCACATATTCTTCCTTATCTTAATGGTATGTACTTGTATTTGTGCTAATTAAGGCTGCTGGAGGACTGACTTGTCTTCTACCATTGTATTTGTAAAATTGGCACTTTGAACAACTAAGATTAAGTCATCTTTACATGACCCAAAAGGTATGAAAAAAAATGTAGCCTTGAGGACTACTACCTGGAGTCTTCTTAACACCAGCAATGTGCCTTGTAAGACTGGCATCCTCAATTGGCAACCAGCAACTGATATTGTAACATTTTTGACTGACCAATAACTAATATCTCAAAGGACCTGCAAATCATTTGCTGATGCACTGGTGCCCTGGATTGAGTGGGGACCTTACATATTGCCATAATTGTAATAATCTGCCTTTTCCCTAAATTCATCAGTCACACTAGAAATCTAGCCCATCTACCACCATAATGGTCAACTTTCTGAATTAAAGCTGGAGAAGTCTCTGTTGATATTAAGTAAGAGAATATTTGCTTTTCAAAAACAGGCATTTTATTCTATGTTGAGTTTTAACCTCAAAAGTAGACTTATTCAGGGGACTTTGTGACTCCAAAATTAAAAAGCAAAGAAGTTCATGGCCTGAAATCTGAGTCTTCTCTTAAACACTTCCTGGTTACAACAAGACCTGAATTACCAGACAGAAAGGGCAAATGAAAGTTACCCCAGTAAGTTAGAAATCAAATCCAGGGGCGCCTGGGTGGCACAGCGGTTAAGCGTCTGCCTTCGGCTCAGGGCATGATCCCGGCGTTATGGGATCGAGCCCCACATCAGGCTCCTCTGCAATGAGCCTGCTTCTTCCTCTCCCATTCCCCCTGTTTGTGTTCCCTCTCTCGCTGCCTGTGTCTATCTCTGTCGAATAAATAAATAAAATCTTTAAAAAAAAAAAATCAAATCCAATAAGGACAGCTAAGTAGAAAAGTGTCAAAGATTAGATATAAGGAATAAAGGAATAACTAGGAGCTCTAGTCTAAGATCAATAGGCACTAACCCAGGAAATTCAGGTAGGAAGGGTCAAAAACCAGATAGGTTCAGAGGCTGGGGCTTCCAGCACAGTCATACATTCCCAGAGTCTCAAGGTCTTAGGTGACACTTAGAAGTATCATGCAAGTGGAAAGGGCATGGGGTCTAGAGACAAAGAATCTGGATTCCAATCCAGACTCTATCATATACTGACTACATGACATTATGCAGAACATACCTTTAAAGTTATTATAATGAAGATCTTTCTCATAGGATTTTTGTGGGGATTAAATGAGATATACATATGAAAGCACTTTGAACATCCTAATTTGCTTTATAAATTTTAATTATTATTAACTTGAAACACATATTTCCTTAGAAGTAGTGGAAAATAAGAGTTCAACTGGTACTGTGGTTCAGACACATATGGATTTAATACGCTTTTTTTTTTTCTTTTGCTAGTTAGTTCTGCCATCTGTGGAACATTCAAAAAGAAACAACAAACTTTGGAAAACAAGCCATTCATAAACCAGGAACTGCATTTGTGATTGAAAGCCTTCGACCTATTAATACTCATAAGGGGCAGAAACTTGGAAAGTATTCTATGTTGAACATTCTTCTTTCAATCTAGACCTATTAACTTGCCTTATTAGTCATCAAGTAAATAAATCACAGACTCAATTTATCTCTGCCAGGCTCCACAAATACCAACTTGTGTGCTAACAGCATCAACTAAAACAGTAACTGTAATGCAAAAAAAATTCATCAGTGGTTCTCAAAATGTGGTCCCAGAACTGCAACAGCACATCACCTGGAAACTTGTTAGACAAGTAAATTACTGAACCCTATTCAGAACTACTGAATCAGAAACTCTGAGAATGGGCCCAGCAATGTGTGTTTTAATAAGCCCTCCAGGTGATTCCGATGCTCCTTGGGGTTTGAGAGCCACTGAATTTGGCTGAGAACAGAACTAGCATCCTAAGCACAGTGCTTTTATTTGCAGATTTTTGTGGGGAACTAACCAGTTTTAACATGTTTTAATATGGCTGAAGTTTCAATACAACATGTGCAATTAAAAATCACAACTAATAAATGCATGAGCAAGACTACATAGATCTTTAGTTTGTATCCACAGACCCACTGTTTAAGGAAGTTCATTTCTCCATCCTTAGTCTGAATAGATGAATGTCTTGGTCAAATCTAATTTCCTGTAATACTTGAGCAATTCAAACACTCAAAAATTTAAGCATATTTTTATTTACTAAGAACTCTAATCAAGGTGGAAGATCTCACAATTAGTCTTGGTAATAGAAATGTAAATTGAACTTGGTTCATTAATTTTAGCAATACTCTTCCTTGTTTGGCTTTTAATTTAAGTCTAGCTATTATGTTAATACCTTCCCTTGTAAATTTTACAATATAATTCAATATAGATAATAAAATTGCAATTTAATATGGTAAGGTAAGAATAAAACAGATTTTCAGGAAAAAATATAATAATTGAAAAGAAAATCTTATTTGACTGATTGGAGGTAAAAGGTCAATTTTCCTCCTCCTAATCATTTTAATGAAGTCAGCTATACAAGTATCAATGAGTAAAAAACTAAGTACCAAACACTCCTTCTTTCATGAATAACATAATTTTAAATGTTATATAAAAATTAAGTTTCAGGGGCACCTGGGTGGCACAGCGGTTAAGCGTCTGCCTTCAGCTCAGGGTGCGATCCCGGCGTTATGGGATCGAGCCCCACATCAGGCTCCTCTGCTAGGAGCCTGCTTCTTCCTCTCCCACTCCCCCTGCTTGTGTTCCCTCTCTCGCTGGCTGTCTCTATCTCTGTCGAATAAATAAATAAAATCTTTAAAAAAAAATTAAGTTTCATTGTACATATTACAGCAACATTTACTTTGCATCATGTTTAGGTGTGAGGGTAAGGACCCACAGCTCCCTGCTCTAGAATCCTAGCAGTCTCCATTATACTTCTGGGTCATTGGAAACAATGCCCACATAGTTCCTCAGGAAGCGTTGTATAAATATTTGTAGAATGAGTTACATTTTCCTGAAATTCATCATCAACAATTATCAATATTAAATGCAAACCATAGTTTGTGAAGGTAAAAATAAAAGCAGACCAGAGCAATCATGCCTTTAACCTACTCTCACCTACCCTCCTTGTTATATAGGAAACCAACGTCAGGGCTTCCTTCTGTTTTCCTATTCCTCAGGGCCCAATAGCATCCTCTTGGTAGAGCCCAGCCACACTCTCCAGCCCAACCATCATTTTGGGTCCATTGAAACTACAGTAGAATTTCTAGCCCTTCACTATTCTACCTTATTCAAAACATAGCTCCACACAGCTTGGTATGACACTTCTTGCTTAGAGAAAGTTCTGTTTCTTCCCAAATGAAAACTGGAAATCACAGAACAATATTTCTAGCCTTAGGGAGACTACTGATGAGAGAAATGGAGATCTAGGATTTAACATGTAAATCTTAGAATTATGGTATTCAGAAAAGGGGAGTGAGCTGCTAAATTTATGAGAATACCACATATCATGAATAATCTAGGCATAAAACTTAACATATCTAAATATTTTTAAATAACCCTTTATAATAGCATTTTATAATTACAGTGGGCCCCTCTGGTGTGTGAATTATGGTGTATTCATGTTTAGTTGCATTGACTGTACTCAGCTTTTAGCCATGTGCCTAGCAACACACTGGGTATGAATTAATGTGCAATAATTCATGGCCTGTTGTGCCTTATTAAATATAGCATTGATTCAATTTTAGAACTGCAACATAATGACTCAAATATTTTTCAGAATGCTAAGTGCCCCATACAATTTTCATTTGAGAGCCTGTTTTCACATTTCAACCCTCACTTTCAATAGTAATATTTTCCTACTGCAGAGAAAAAAAAAAAAAAAAAAAGCAACTGCCCACCAAAAAGTAAAATCAAACACCATGAGAATTACCTCCTGAATGGCCCTGTTTCCCCAATAAATATGAGTCTCCAAAATCTGCTTTCAATGGGGAAAAATGTATTTTTTGTTTTTCAGGCCATTTGAAAAACTACTTTAAAAGACTCTCAATTTCCTTGTTCTCCATTATTCTGTGATTCAAAGCAAAATAATAATATATCACATTTGGAGGGGACAGTGCCCAGCAGCAGTTTAGGAGAGCTGTGGTCCAGTTCTTATTCTACTAATTTACTCTCTAATTGCCAGTAAGTCACATAATCACTCAGTGATTCAGTTTCCTCACCTGTAAAATATTTTTCTATTTCAGGGGATGTTGTGAGAAATAAAAGTATATAATATAAATCATTGAAGATGCTATATAAATATAAATTAGTATAGGCAATATGCCTAGTCTCACACTAAGTATCCTTTTAGCTAGCTAAAGAGCTTTCATATCCACTATCTCACTGATAACTCCCAATAACGCTGTGGGTAGATAGGTACTATTACTCCCACTTCACAGCTGAGCTTCAGCCACAGAATGTTCTTCCTCTCAGTGACAGATACACATGAAGCAGTGAAACATATAAATTGAATAAACCATGATTTCCAATTTGACAGTTAGAGTGCCCTCATATCCACTCGACAGAGCAAGAAACAGAGACTAACTGGCAAATATAACTTAGTGGCAAAGTTAAAACCCAAATCCCAGTCTACTGTCTTTCAGGCAGACTAGAGACTACATTTATGTTGAATAGGTTGAACAATTACCTCACCTTGTAATTTCAGCTTGAGCGAGTGAGAAGCTTCTCACCACACAACCTCACACAGCATTGAATGCAACTGAATCACTGTTTCAAAAACAATAGTGTTTAGTCAGGCCAAACCTCATACTGCAATATTTTTCCAGTGGGCATCCTTCCATGCCTTCATGTTCAGAATAACATTATTAAATGATTGTTTGTTTGTTTTAAAAGTATTAGAAGATCCATATCTTATTAATTGAAGTTATGCAACTTTTCTTTAGTTACTAGTTAGCCGTCATATTGTTTGCTATATGCCCTACTCCTTCCAAAATTCCAATGTTCTACAAGGATGAGCTATAAAAAAGCAATGACAAAACCAGTATCCCATACCCAGCTCGTGCTTCTGACACTGCCATTTTTACCATGAAATCACCTCTGGCACCAATAACTACAAATAATTTTTAAATTTTGGCCCAAGACAATTTCATTATTTCTTTCGTGACATGAGGAAACCTGAGGAAAAATAGTTTTGGGTCACAACTCTCACCAGCCTTCTCACAGAATGTGCTCTACACTAGGGGTCAGTGTATCTTGGTATATCCATTTCAAACATACAAACATGGAACGTAGTAACATGGAATTCCTTTAGAGTAAGTCAGACCCAGTTTCTAACTCCAGCTTCATCATTACTAATGCATGGCATTGAAAAAGTGGCCTACTCTCTCGAAGCACATTATTTCATTGTAGATTGAGCTAATAACAGTTTCTATCTCTATAGTATGAATACTCTATAACCACTGAGGACAAAACCTGACACGTAGTAAGCACTCAGAAGTGCCAGCTAATATTAGTTCGGAGAAATGATTGTGGTCCAGATTTCAGATAAGATATGGATCCAATGCTAGTTATTATAGGCCAAATATCTCTCAAGCCTCATCTTTGCTCCCATCTTATCATGGTCATCATCACAC
Source organism: Ursus maritimus (assembly GCF_017311325.1). NCBI lineage: Eukaryota > Metazoa > Chordata > Mammalia > Carnivora > Ursidae > Ursus > Ursus maritimus. The sequence goes on from NW_024426230.1 coordinate 7,458,869, forward strand.
AATTTTATTAAATATATGATTGTTCTTAACATTCTCTTATGTTATCATTATACGTAATTCCCACTGCACTCAACATACATCTACATCACAGTTTGCAGTCTGCCTTATACTAAAATTACTTAACACTTGTCTCCTCCCCTAGACAGTAAGCATAAGAGAGAGAGAAGCACAACGGACTTCCTCTCCACCAAGTTCAAGGACTAGGATGGTGCTGTGCATCAATCTAGCTGGAGTCTAATAAAGACCAGTTGAATTGTATCAAAGATGACTAGTCTAACAAGGTATTTAAGGCAACATTTGATGTTGGGACACCGCAGAAAAAGGCATCCACCAGCCAACACTTTCTCGCTATATCAAAGAACATGCTTTTGAGTAATGCAATTATTGCTTTCTGTTATGACTAGTACCACAGGTGCAAGTGAAGACCATCTATGAACATAACAAACATGGGGAAAATTAGACAGCTAGCCCCGTTCAACCCTCAGTGAGCAGTGAATGTTATTTCAGGTCAGGCTTTTTTAGAATTCCAAAAGATTCTTCTGAACCCTGGAAAATAAAGGGTTAGGCTCTCCATGATTCTGAAAACACCAGTGACTTTTTCACTCTTCAATGTAAAATAAAAGCCCATTTAGACTTCCTTTTGCAATTATCACCTATTTGAATTCTGGTAACACTTATTTAGTTAGTAATCTAGCTCTTTTCCCTGTTTAAAAAAAATAAATAGCTGAGTGGGGTTTTTTTTCTTTTAATACATTGAAATGACACAGCCATGATTTTGACCTTCTTTAATACAAAAATAGAGACTTGTTTAGCTGCAACAAGTCTTTTGAGACCTGATCTCCTCTCTCCACTGAGTGCGCGGAGAACAGAAGGCAGGTAGACCTCTTGGCATCAGGCATAAGGAAGCAGGCCCTGTTTCTGAAAGCTCGGGTAGGTGAACTCCATCCAGCCTGCCCAGTTACAGTGAGAGAGAACAATGGGGTGGGCAATTGCAGAAGGGGTGATGTCAACCCCTGAATAAGTGGGTGTCCCTTGTTTCTTCTTTACAGGGAACTCCATGTTATTCCTGCCACTCTCTTTCCTATCAATCTTATCAACCTGCTGGCTTGATAACTGTATCAAAATCTAACCACACAGACTTTGTTTTTGTGGACCATGCTTAGAGATTTTCAGAAGCAAGATGGACCAAGCTGTCAATATTATCCCTGCCTCAAAGAAACCCTTACGTGTGTAACATGGAAATTCAGCTGTCATCACCCTGCTCCTTAGAGAAGCCTGTACCCTATTCTTCAAAGCATTGGAGCACATATTAGGCAGAGAAGCTAGTAGCATTGCTAAAACACTCTGACAGGTGTGGATAGACTTTACTGCTTTTCCCACCACACACACACACACACACACACACACACACACACACACACACACACACTACTCACCTCTTCAGACATCTCTATTCATCGAAAAGATTTTTCCAGTGTTCTGTCACCAAATCTTAGAGATCTTGCTTCCACCTCCATTTCAGGTGCCACCATTCTCCTGACTTTCAACTGGACCCCCAAGCCAAATACCACTTCATTCTTCTTCTGGAAGTTATCCCATAGGGTTATCAGAAGCAATGAAACATAATGGCTATGCATATAGACTCTGGACCCCGACAGCTAAATCTAAATCCTGGCTCAATCACTTACAAGCTATTTGTTTTGAGACAAATTTCTTAATTTGTCAATGCTACAGTTTCCTCATTGGGATGAGAGTAATAGTGCTAGATCAGGTTATTGGAAATATTAAATAAATTAATATGTGCTGAGTACTTAGAAAATGCCCGGCACACCATAAGTGCTCCATAAATTTTCTCTCCTAATGATGTTCTATCTTTTATCATCTCATATTCCACTTGATAGGACTCTGTTCTTAATGTTTTATTAATCTTAATTTAAAATTCTTAACTTCAGCTTTCTTTCCTTTGTGTGATATATTTCTAGAAGGACGTTCTCTTTCTTTCTTTTCAATTCAAGGTACTTAATTTGCAAGGACTTCTTATGATGGAATATGAGACAGAGAGAGAAAAACATAAAACTGCAACTACCCTGAAAGCTTGATTTTCAGACTAAACTCACAGATTTATAATTTTAAGGGTTAAACAGGGCCTGTTACATAACAGGCTCTCCATAAATGCCAAAACAAACAAATACATTTGCTCCCCCTTTCTCTTTGAGCACAGAATGGCTAATTCCAGAAGAGGAAAAAAAAATGTTCTTCTATTCTTTCCCCAATTTCTCCACCACAACTCTCAAGGAATGTTCCAGTCAAATGCGATTGACTCATCTCCCCAAATAGGCACATGGACATAATATCATATCTCATAACTCCTTGGGTTATTTGAGTGCTTCATAGATTCTGGGGCCTAATTCGTTCATTCAGCTGCAAACAGAGATGATCTCTCCCCATTTCTTGGAACGTTTTCTTGCCTGGGCTCCTAGCCACCAAACTTTTCTGCTATTCCTCCTACCTCCAAACACTCCTTTTCAGTCTCTTTTTCAGATATTCCTCCTCTACTCAAACCCAAGGGCACATCTTCTCCCTCAGCACCCTCCTCTTCATATCCCTGTATACTTCCTATATTATCACCTCCCATCCCATGGCTTCATAGGCAGTCTACACCTCCAGGACAGGCCTCTCCCATGAGATCTGGACTTCTGTACCCAATTGCCTCTCACCCTCTCCATTCAAATATCAATCACACATGTCAAGCTCAACCCACCCAAAACAAGTTTTGATTACCTACCTAAACCTGCTTCTTCCTCAAGCTTTGCACTGAGTAAATGGGAACACCACCCTCACAGTTACTTGGACCCAAAATTTAGGCCCCGTTGCTGATTTCTGTATCACACATACTCCACATTCACATCACTTCAGGAAGTTTTCTTCACTTTCAGTATATGTCCCAAATTTAAACTCCTCACTGCTTCCTCTTCTACCAGCCTAGTCCAAGTCACCATCATATCTCATCCAAATTGATGCAATGGCTCCCTAACTGCTCTCTGCTCCCACCCTTCCCTCCTGTCCCACCCTAACAGTCCACTTAATGTAGCAGCCAAAGTGGTATTTTTCAAACGAAAGTCAGATCAGGTCACATCCCTATTAAAACATCTCAACTTTTAGATTTTCCCACTTGAACGGAAGCTCCAAGAAGACAGAAATTTTATGTCTTGTTCACCTAACATAGGATAGGTACTTAACAAGTATTTGTTGAATAAATAGTGACTTTATTAAATACTCTGTGAGTGTCTACTTGGTATTTGGCCATGTGCTGAGTTTGGGGTACATATCAAAAACATAACAAACAAACATGGCCCATGTCCTCATGCCTAGTGAGGACTGCAAACATTCACATGCATAACTAGTGACAGATAAGATAATGTTACTTGGGTGTGATGGTTAATTCTATGCATCAATTTAGCTGTGCTATAATACACAGATATGTGTTCAAACATTATTTAGGACACTCCTGTGACAGTATGTTTTGGAAAAGATTAACATTTTAATTGGTGGATTCTGAGCAAAGTGGATTATCCTCTATAACTTGGATGGGACTCATCCAATCTGTTGAGCAAAGACTGACCCCCCTCAAGCGAGAAGGAATTCTGCCAACAGACAGCATTTGGACTTGAACTGCACCAGTGGCTCTTCCCTGGGTCTCCAGCCTAACAGTCCACCTCATCAGATTTTGGCTTCCTCAAGCTTCCATAATCCTGTGAGCCAACTTCCTTATACTCCCCACCACACATGTATCCCTCTTATTAGTCCTGTTTCCCTGGAGAGACCTGACTAACACAATATATCAGGGGATCCTCCTAAGTTAGTCTGGGAAGTCAGTGAAGGTGTCCTTGGGATATGGCATTTAGGCCAAGATTTCTACTGGGGGTAGATGTCAGACAGGACCAGTTTTACACTGGTTTCAGGGGAACCAGAACTATTCCACACAAAGGAAATCACATTTTCAGTGGCCCTACAGTAAAAGAAGTGCTTTCTAGGCTCTAAGAAGTTCGGCATTGGTTGGTTGATTGCCCTTATATGAGAGGTGTGACCTAGATGCTTTTTTGGCAGGCCTCATGCTAAGAAAGTCAAGCATACTGTCACACAATCCCTCTCAGCAGAGGTCGCAGTCTGCCTGATCCAAAGAAAAACACCATACATATTCATCCCTCCTGTTGGCAAAGTTCATGCCCTCCCTCTCTACACAGGGATATAATCAGTGAAGTCTGACATAACTCCAGGCTGCACACACCCAAGAAAATAGCAAAGTCCTTACAAGGAGAGACCTAATTCAGCCTCAGAGTAGTCCAGTCAGCAGTCACTCCGTTCTGAAACCTGTCAGACTGTGATGCTGCTCAAGGCTGTTGTTTTGACATTAGCTTGACACATTCACATGTCACCCTCATTGTGTGAACTCCTACTCAGTGTTTTGTAATAACAGCAAAGGCATCAATATTTAAAAACAATCAAATGTATGTTTGGTTTAAATAGGCAGTTGAGCCACAATCACTTATGAAAAGTCTTCTATGTGTATTTGCCTGTTATGTATATTTTAAATTAATCATTCATATGGGAAGTCTCTTACCTGCTTTAACTAACTACGAAGGGTCAATAATTTAGTGAGTCCTCTTAAAAATATTATAATCTAAATTACTTCCCCAATTCACACCCTGCTTCCATTATCTCTTTAAAGATGACACAAGATTTTGTAGATGAATGCTCTGAGAGCTACTCATAAGGTACAAATACCTTAATAGACATTTCCTTCATGGAGGCAAACTGCTGAACTCATTCACTTTGTTTTCACTCTTCTCTCTGGCCAGTGGAGATGAGGACTTACAACAGGTGCTTAGGGAAGTGGCTCAAGTGCCACCCAAGTCCCAACACCTATTTCCTCAGGCCCCTGAGGTAAATAAAAGGCATATTTCAAAAGACTGATGAATAAAGCTTGCTTGGAAATTGCCACATAGGCTGAATTTGCCCACCCAGATCACTAATGTTGGGTAAAACCATTTTAATCCAATATTCTCTCTGTGGTGTCGAGACTGGAAACTTAAATAAAATGGGATAGTCAGAAAGAGAGTCCGCTAAACAACCAGTCTTGCTGGTTGCTTGAAAATAGCCTTTGGATCTTTAGGCAGAGTTTTGAACTACCCAAGGAATAGGTATACCCCATCATTCATCCCAAGATGTTGGCTGACGTTCAAAAGCCCCTCTAGAAAAGTCTCCAAAGGCATGATGTGGCTCTCCATATATTCTCAACCCTGGTAGACCCCAGAAAGTTTTTCCATCCTGCATTCCTCAATTTGGCATTCCTCAAAGATTGAGTAAAAGCAGAAACAGGCATTGTGAACTGTATTAGGTATTTTGAAATCCTAATGGCAAACATACATATAACTAAAATAAACATAAATATACACACCAGATTTTCTTTCATTTTAATTTTTACATCATTATATCATTAATAACACTGGTTATCTCGTTATCATATGTCAATCAAAAACTCTGATTTGCACTTAGCCCTAGCTTATCTTAATAAATAAGAAAAACAAAACCATTATTACTTGATAAATACTGTTTGGTAAATAAAATTGTTAAAGTGTGAGGTCCCTGAGGGAAGAAAGCCATACTTTAAAAAGACCTTGATGAAGACAAAGGGAGGAACCATTGCCCTGACTATACTTATGTCTCCAACTGTCTGCACTACCTCCCTGGATTGACTTCATTGGAAAAGATCCAGTTAGGCTGAATGACTCTGAGTGAGGCACACATGAGGCTTAAACAAGTCCTTCCTGGTCCCCATGTGCCTTCTCCCCACCATTCCCTACAAAGACCAAGTCTAGAACAGAGGTGATCTGGACATCAGAGAAACAGATTTCAGAGAATGAATACAGTATTCCCTTAAGAGTCAAAATTATAGGAATCCTTTGAAGCTCTCCACTGACACATACCTTCAGACAAAACCTGTGCACAAAAGGTGGAAATGAATGACTTTTGAGAGGTTACTGCTCATAATCAGCAAATGAGTGGTAATCAGTCTCTCTGGATGGCCATCCTCAATTTTTCAAAGGTCTTGATTCAGACCCAACATTAGAAATGCCAAATACTGAAGCAGAACATGCACAGTGGCAGATTCATGTGAAAATACTTGAACTTCATTTTTCTTTGATTATCTGGTCTACCTTAGCTACTGTTACCCACCTCACTCCTGGCTTTTCTTAAATTTTGCTAACAGTGAGACTGAGCCGGGCCATCTTAGAGTACAACTGCAAAGTTGTCAAAACGGATTTTAGTATCCTCAACATTTTTCCCTGCCACTCCCATATCTACCATCTCAGCTGTCCCATATTTTCCAGCTCCTCTCCTAGCCAAGCATGCTTCTAGAAAAATATCTTAAAAACTCATTCATGTGAAAGTATAAATGGTAGATATGACTTAATCAGTTTTTCAACCTGGGGGTACTCATCTCTGGACTGGAGCCAGGATCCAGATGCTCTTGGTAAATGGAGCTGGATGATCCTTTCTATTTTGCCAATGTTTATTTACATAAATAATATTTACAAGGGCTTTGTAGCAGGTCCCTGGGAGAAGTCAGACAGTCAACGCAGGGAATGGCATGGTCTCTATCCTCACCTGTCTTCCTGCAACCTACACAAAACACCTAGCCTGATGGCCTGATTTGACTTCCTATAAGAAAGAGGTTAATGTAAGAAACAGGGAGATCTATGTTTATGGAAGACTGTGAGAGAGAACTACTTTGCCAGCTCTGCCACAGACCATACCCTGCCTGGTCTAGACAGCCCCTCAAAGGAAGGGGAGTTGTACCAGCAGGGCAGCATTCTTATAGAGGCCACCAGGAAGGAAGTAATGTCAAGGTCCTTTGATGAGGAGACTAAGACATCTGAGGTGGTTCATTCTAGGGCACATACAAGACATCACCTGGCCTAAGGGCTCCAGAAACAACTAAAGAGGAGTTTAGGGATGAGAGTAGGGTGAAGTTAAAAGCCTACTAAAGCTTAATTAAAAATTACACTCCATGAAATTTTCCCCGTAATGGTATAAGTTAGGAGAAGTATTTGGGAGCCACACCGGCCAGTCTTGCACCTTAAGTTCACCCCTTGTGGGCCAATAATTTTTCAGGAAATCTCCCTTCACTACATGTACCTTCCAAATAAAGTATAATATTAGCAGCAGCAGCATTATTATAATTAGTTAATATTTACAGTTTCATGCTATTTTCCATGTCTTCTATTTTTCAGCTATGAGATAGTATGGCTATCAAATAAGTACCTTTGAAATTGGCATATCACTTTCCTTCTGCAGCAATTTAGTTGCCTGGTACCAAATCCTGAATTTAAATAAAGTAACTATGACTGTACATTGGCCCTGCCCATTAATGCCAAATGAATGCACTGCTATATCAGTAAATAGCAAATTCATTATGGAGTGTTACTCAAGCTCTTACAAATGAGCCACTTGAGTCAGATCATTCCTCAATCTCTGTGCTCCCTTTGCGTGTCATCTACCTAGGAAGGTGATGCTTTGAAATCGTGTTAAGAATTTTAATCACAAATAGTCTCAGCACGCTGTATAGATAGGGAAGAAAAGGGGGCTCCTGCTTCCCCAGACTCCTGTTCAACCCCTGCCGTTTTCCTCACCTCCAAGGATGTATTCAAGACTTTGATTCATTTTTCCGTATTATAACCATCTCTTTCACAGCTGGGGTGAAGGGAAGGAGAGAGAGTGTTAGATAGCTACAGGGAAAGTCATAATTTAAGGGTCAGAAACCTTTTAAAACTGGTGTGCTAAGGTTTAGGGTTCTTTTCTTCTACCGTATTTAAGAGGGCTATGCTGCTGCCACCGGCCCCTCCTGTCTATCATGCCAAGCAAAACCCAGCCATGTGCTAGCCTCACTTAGCTAAAACTGAGCTGCTCACTCTGGCCTTATGACTACCATTATTTGTTCAAAAAATTATTTCATTTAATTATTTCATTTAATTTTTTCAGCAGCACTAAGAAGCCAGGAGCTATTACCAGCCCCCACTTTACATAGGAGAGAACAGGAGCTTGGAGAACATAAATAACCTCATCTGTGGTCACACCAGCAATAAGGAAGAAACCTTCAAACTCAGGTCTGTGTGCCTCTAAGACCAAGTGCTAAATACTGTGCTGGTCAGCTACCCAGCAGCTCTAACAAGGGGAATGAAATCCAGGACCGACCTAATCACCAGAGCATCACACTGACTATGCAGCTGATATGACTCTCTCCCCCAGACAGGGGCCCCGGTTTGAATGTCTTCAGTTCACATTTTAAAGTAGCACCCCGGGACTTGTATTTGGCATACAGATTGGCTCCAAAACTTGAACCTTCATCTGGTGTTCCTGAGACCTGCCATTCCTCAGTCTCTCAAGACAGGTTGATTTAAACCATTCCTTCTCTCTCCTTCCTATGTATGCTTTATGAAAACCTCTGGGTTGTTATGGTTTTACAAAGGTAGGGATGTACAGGTGATAAAATGCCTGTCCAAGGGTTAAACCTATGTGAAATATAAAAATTATGACAATGGTTATCAAATATACGTACTATTCCACTTAGCCTCATAATACCCTTATATAAAGTGAGTACCATTAGTGTCTGTACCAATAATACTAAAAAGTCTGGTCCACATACAGGTCTCAGTTCACAAACTGTTACCAGTCTGCAGTATAAAAAAAATACTACAGAAATTGAGAGTAAATATTTAGAAACTTTCAAAACAACTTGACAGAATCATTTTATGTCTGTTGAATTTAAGAGTAAAAAGTTAAAGTATTTCTAGGAATTCATTTTTACTGTGTTATGCTATAAATACATATATAGTCTATACATGAAACTGGTAACTTAAAAAAAAAAAACTGATTCTTCAGCACAGTTTGAGAAATACTGTTTATAGGGAGGTTAAGTAATTCGCACAAAGACACACAGCGTAAGGGAAGTGGAGCCACAGTCACCTACCTCTTAAACCCTTGGGACTCAAATTATAGAGTTCTTCTGGGTATTTCTCTCTTCAAATGCCTCGTAAGGAGGCTATGGTAGATCTCTAGATTCTAACTGACTACTTTGACCAGCACGCAGCCCGGAGGTCACAAACCAGCAGCCCTGCTTATTTATATTTAGCAGCTCCTCCACAGTTCCCTCCCTCTGTCCATCAGACCCTATGCAGTCAGGCCAGTTTGGAACGTCAGTCCCACAATTTTCATTTACCTTGGGGTTCAGGGGTCATGATGCTATGCTGCACTATTTTTACTTGTTGAGTTTTACTCCTTGAGTGGGATGATTTCTGGCAACTGGATTCTAAAACCCAGATGTCAGTTAAAGGACACCATAAGGAATCTCTGCATGAACTACATCAACATACTTCCCTATCCCCCACCCCACCGCGGGCAATTTATTAAGGGCAAAACCACCTTTCCTGACTGGGTGGGATATGCTACAGAGAGTCTGTGCCCTTTATAAGAGCATTCAAATCCTCACCCCATGCCTGTTTTGACATTGTACTTTGACAAAAGAAAGTACTAATATGGCCAATGTTATCAAACATCAGTAGAGCTACTTTTTAAGACTGTGGTACCTGTCCTCTTGATTTGAAAGTCATTACAGAAAATCTGACAAATCAACCAGGAGAAATTTAAACCACCAATAGAAATCAAACCCGCAGACAGACTTATCTATATTCAGAACCCCTGCTCCCAAACACTGGACAGAGCAAAAAGAACTGAGCTGTCAGGGTATAAACATGCCTGTCTCCTGCCCACTCAATTTGACAGGATTAGGGCTCTATGCACAAAAGACTGCCTTTTATTTATTTATTTATTTATTTTTAACAAAGGCAATAGATGAAACCAAAGGAACATCTAGAGTAACAAATCCCAAATTATATTTCTGATAGCCTCAGGGTTTCTGGGAAGATGTCATATGATCATGGGAGATGGAGGAGGGAAAGAAGGAGAAGATAGCCAGGTGAAGGGTAGGTGTCTCTGTTCCCTCTTCAATCATTGTAGTCTTGCTTGTATCCATTTCTAATTTTAGACTCTGTAAGATTCAATGTGAGGAAAAGATTCCACTCTTTTAAAATTTTTTTGAAAACTACTTATTTAACTACAATTTTGTTCCTAAACATTTTGGTTTGATTTAAATCAGCAAGTTTTAAGCCTATTTTAGAATTGAATTGGATTTTGATTTTTTTTTTATTTTTGTAACTCCAAACTTTTATTTCAGAAATATTTGGCTGTAGAAATGAGTCAGACATCTCATTTTAACTGAGACATTTTTGCCAAACAAAATGAAAGAAAATATGAATATTCTGTCCTCTTGAAAGAGAAATGTTGGTACAGGATCTGATTTTCTTTTGTTATAAGAATTTCTTGAAGACTTGGGGGAAGTTTAATGCTGGAATGGGAAGACAGTAATGCCCTGTCTCTATTAAAATTTTCATTTGCATTTTTAAAAATTCATTGAAATATTTCATAACTGAAACTATTCTCTAACATCTTGGTCTGAAAATGAGAAAAAACTTCTAGGCACGGAAGTGCTGTTCCACTGGGCTCTGCAGTTAACCTAAGGCCCTATGTTGGTAACACTAGGAGTCCTATGAAATCCATTCAGAGATACAAGTGGAACAAACTACCCTATGACATTCTAGGTCTGCAACCTAGAAATCAATAAATCCAGGTGTGATGGAGCCATGCCCAGAGATATTTGCCATCTTGGGTAATTCCCAAGTTGCAATTTCGAATTTGATCAGTTTTAAAATGCAAGTATTAGTACCATATTAAATTTATTATCATCTTTGTAGAACAATCTGGGCCCCATTAAAAAGCTATTATCTTAATAGCCTTTCCACAATAATCATAATTACTGCTCTCAATTCTTTATGTACATTATCTTTAATATTCAGGGTAATCTGGCAAGAGAAATATTATTATACCCACTTTACAAAAAAGGAAGGCAAGACCCTAAAAGTTAAATGATTTGCTCAGAACCATTATAGCCAAATAAATGGTAGCTCCAAGTCCTTCTAATATATCACAGATCATCCCATGAGATTAGAATCCATACACATACACACACACACACACACACACACACACACACCTTGAGGGTATGAAGGAGGATATGAGTTGGCATCACTTTTATTGAATGCTTATGCCAGGTACTGGGGCAAAGTATTTTACATATACTACCCTCTTTAATCCTCACAATGCCTACTGTACTATAGTAGATACTATAATTTTCTCCATTTTACAGATGAAGAAATTAACTGAGGTTTAATGTAGTTAAGCAATCCAGGTCACACGTCTTGAAACATATGAAGTCAGATCTAAAGCCCAGATCTGCCTGGTTCCAAAACACAAACAAAACCAAATTTATAGTTATTTTTTTTAAGATTTATTTATTTGAGGAGGGGAGAGGCAGAGGGAGAGGGAGAGAGAGAAGCAGACTCCTTGTTGAGCGGGGAGCCCAACATGGGGCTCGATCCCAGGACCCCGAGATCGTGACCTGAGCTGAAATCAAGAGTCAGACACAGCCAACTGAGCCATCCAGGCGTCACCCAAATTTATACTTCTAAATGAAGAATACTTCTTAAGGGATTACATACCTAGTCCCCTGATGGTTCCATTGTTTATGCTTTTTCTAAAACTCATCTTTTAAAATTGCCTTCTTAGGGGTGCCTGGGTGGCTCAGTCAGTTAAGCATCTCCCTTCAGCTCAGGTCATGATCCCAGGGCCCTAGGATGAAGCCTAGCATCAGGCTCCCTGCTCAGCAGGGCGTCTACTCACTCTCCCTCTGCCTGCCACTCCCCCTGTTTATACTCTCTCTCTGTCAAATAAATAAATAAAAGCTTCTAAAAAATAAAAATACAAATAAATAAAAAATAAAATGCCTTCTTAGAATCAGTTTATGAACCAGTTGGGAAAAGTGGCCCCTTAAACCCACTTCATAGCAACACTACATTCCAGATGACTACTGGATTTGTCCATTTTTCTCTTAAACAAACATTTGACATCCCTGAAAATTAAAAAAAAAAATTCCCCTGAGTCCAAAGTAACTCCAAGAATGTTTTGAATAATTACAGGACTATTGGATTTATAAGTTTATAGTTTCCCTGGATGCATATTGTGAAGGAGCAATACTCACTTAGGGACATGATTTATATGTGTTCTTAAAAAAAAAATCAGTATCTCATAGCTCATGATTACCTTCTCAGTCCCATTGTTCAGCCAGTTTTCATCCCCTTTCCTATATGGTGTCTATCCCCAGGCATATTTCCTATGTCTCCCCTCACATAAAGATTCATTGAATAAAGTCAGGCAACTCTGTATAGAAGGAGTACCAACCAACAGCAAGGAATCAGGGGCAGTGATTCTTTGGGAGAACTACTAATCACCCAGAATTTTCTCCATGACAGCTCAGAAACTTTCCCTTCCTCATCCTAGAGATGAAAAGTCTAACCTGGCAAAATAGTCCCACATTCTCCTGGAAATGAGAGATCACTTTCAATATTACCCTGCATTTGGTAGAAATCTTCTTGAAAGGACAAATAAAGGTTATATATCTGTAGCCATTGAGCATTTTGATTAAAATCAGTATAACTCTGAAACTCTAAATCGCTCATAGGATATCACTTTTGAGCTAAAATCCTACTAAGTTGGGGAGAGATTGGCATTTAAACAGATGTCAGCAGTGTTTTGGGAAATGTAAATTGAGGTACAGATGGTGACTGCTAGGGAGTTAAGAGCATCTGTGTTCTATGAAAAAAAAAACTATATTTGTGAAAAAAAAATTTTAAATAATAACTGAAATTCCCAACTTGATTTTGAAAGAAGACGAGAAAATATTCTCGTTGGATGGCACTGTTTGATAAGTTTCTTATCATATCAAAGATGATTTGAATTTCTGGGTCTTGGATATTAATTAGATTCAAGATGGGGAATTATACCCTATGCCTTTAGCAAGCCAAAATCAGAACTTCTACTTCAAAAGAAAACCAAATAACCCTGGGAAAGATTGCTGATTCTTCTATTTCAGCCAGTTTTGTACCTCAGTGTAAGTTCTAAGGAAAATATCAGTTATCTGCCATATACCGGTAAAGAGCAGGAGTCAGAAAGCCTGTGTTCAAATTCTGAAACTGCTACTTTATAGCTGTGCGACCTTAGGACACACTACTTAACTTCTCTTAGGCTTAGTTTCTTCATTTGTAAAATGAAGATAAAAATAATAGTACCTTTCTTCATAGATGGTTCTAAGAATTACAGTTACATGTAAAATGGTTGGAGCCTATGGTAAACATCAATAAATATTAGCTATTGTTATTACAGGCTTTCTTCCTAATCCTGGCAGATCTATAAAAGTCTGGGTATCACTGACCTATATCATCTCCCCAGGTACCACATCCCCATCCCCATCTAGACCCAACATGAACAATGACCTAGAAATCTGGATCTCTTGAGCTGGCAGATCCACAGTTCATGCAGATCATCAATAATCTAACAAAGGACCCTTGTTCTCCTTTCTAACAGGACTCTAGACATTTCCATCAAAGAATTAGCCACTCCAAATAAAAACACTTACATTTTTTAGATTAGGCCCTTTTGTGATATGCAGAATCCTTTTCAGGTCACCACGATAATTCAAAAAGTTACATTCCCTTTAACATGATTAGCATTCTAGGAACCTCGGTGTTGCTGAAACAGTTTTCCGCGAAAAACCTGGAAGAGATTGAATCAAATATCTCTCTATTCTGTGTATTGATTTGTTTGTTTGCCTGTAAGGGTTCTCATGCTCAACTTCTCATATTAATCCAGTTTTGCAATGAGTTTTCTCCTTTACGGCAAATGAAGAAGCCAAAAAGTTAATTGATTAAGTCATATTAGGAAACACTGTAGAAACCATACAGGAATCCACACTCCCAGGTTAGAGTTTAATGTGCTATACACTCTGCCTGATTGGAATGAGTTTATGAATTAGATCCCATACACAAATGGATGCATTTATCTTCGTTCACAGCATATCCGCAAACTCATTTACCAGATCCATAAGCACTTGTAAACATTGCTAATGGAGTTTGCTAAATGAATATTATAAACGTAATCCAAATGAGCTCTCCACGGAAATTGCAAATCATATGAAAAATATAGTGCATTTGGTTATAGCACATTTCAGGAACGGTATATTTTAGTTAATTGTTTTAGTGCATTATACATGGCTAAATGTCAGTGCTAGCACCTAGAAAAAAATTAGCTCTTTCTGCTTGCCTTATACCATTCAACCTAGGATACTGAATATTATTTAATCCATCAATCAAGGTACTTTATTGCTAAAGCAGATCATTCTGGTTCACGTTGTGTCCTTCAGAGGAAACTAGGGCACTTGAGAAGCTGTGCAAGCTCCTTCAGTCAGTTAGAATATTAATAAGATCCCTAAAACAGTTTCCAAAATGGTGCCTTGGTGGCAACTTTCAAGACAGCCTTATGTACAAAGGGACTTGACTCAAAAGTTATACTCTTTAATTAATAAAAGTACAGAGGAAGTTGTAAACATATGATAGTCTTTTTTCTTATTCAAATATAGTGATATTTTCAACTACATGTTCTATAATTTTAGAGTTAGTTTATTTGAATGAAAATTGTGTACTCCAGTCACTTCTTACCCAAAGCACAAGCAAGTCATAATCTGAGACTTCCAAAGGTTTTCTTACTTGGTAGGTGATTTATTTCAGACATTAGAAAACTAAAAATCTATTCAAAAATCAAAGTCTGATGCTTTCAAGACTCAGTTCTCTGAAAATGTAAACTTCATTTTTTGTTCCATGCAGTGAGAGACTGAATGTACAAATGGACAGTGGCCAGACCATATATAAAAACAGAACTTTGACCTACAACCTGAAGCAACTTGCCAAGGAAACTAACTCATTATCTACAATAGTCAGACTCCTACAAGTCAAGACTTGTAGGAAGTCAGACTGTTATCTCTAATAACAATCCAGGAAGCTAAACGATGAGCCCTGTAACAGTCAGCCCCAAACATCCAGGTCTTAACTGACAGCTTCTCTAATTTTTGTGCCTGCTCCCAACTTAGGACCAACCAAGAAAAGACAAATATGTGCCCCTAACCACTCACAAAGGATGCCCCACTTCCAGTTAGCTTCCGTACAGCTTCTCCATGCTAACAGCCTCCAGTTAGAACACATCTGAAGCCTTCCCTTTTTTCTACCATAAAGCTTTCCCATTCCCTTGCCTGCCTTTAAGTCTCTACTAAAACACAAATGACATAAATGGCTGATCCCCTTGCTATAGTAATCTCTGAATAAATGGACTCTGCTAGTTCTCATTAGGTTGGTCTTCATTATTTGTACAAGAGCAACACAGATAATGTTTCAGAGACAAAAATAAATGTTGAAATACATTTCATCTAGTTTATGGAAAGGACTGTTGAGGTTTGTATCCTGGTAGAGATTATCCTTTGAAGCAATAAAGGGTCTTTGTCATTCCAGAAGAAACCATTCCCAAGATGCTACTTGTTATATAAATAGTTTTCCTAGGAAAGGAAAGTATGAACAGAGCTAGTGTAGACATTATGAAACTGATTTCTCAGTGGCTAATGTTTCTTGAGTCAATACTCAGCCCAACCTTATTATTACTCTTGCTACCACGTACTAGATTCAGCTCCTTTTGAGCTCATCTTGCACATTTTTCTCAGTCCTCCTTCAAAGTAAATTCTAATAGTCAGGGCTATGTGTATACATACAAAAATAATAATGGAGATAGAAACCCTCACTCCCGGGGCTCCTGGGTGGCGCAGCGGTTAAGCATCTGCCTTCGGCTCAGGGCGTGATCCCGGCGTTATGGGATCGAGCCCCACATCAGGCTCCTCCGCTATGAGCCTGCTTCTTCCTCTCCCACTCCCCCTGCTTGTGTTCCCTCTCTCGCTGGCTGTCTCTATCTCTGTCAAATAAATAAATTTAAAAAATCTTAAAAAAAAAAAAAAAAAAAAAAGAAACCCTCACTCCCCCATCGCCACTCCCCACCCACAAGTCCCGTGGCAACAAGAGAGAAGAGCAGCAATGTCTGACCTTTCCCTTTTTTTGTCTCATTAGCTGTTTTATCTTTAACACATTTTTATTCTTTGTTAAACTGGATGGGACTTGGAGGCTAAACAGAGACTAGTTAAACAGATAATAACTTATCTTTGGTGGCCAAGGACAGAATATGCTGAGTAAATAAACATTATGGTTAATAAGTTAGTAGACTAAAAATCAATGCCCAAGTTTTAGGAAAATAGGTCAAATTTTATTTATTCAGCTATCCTGAATAAAACCTCTTTGTGTTTTTTGTTTGTTTAGGTTTTTTTCTGATTTTGGAAGTGTTTTAAAATCATGCAGTGACTTGGAATTATCATTGTGAATACCAATTACCACTAAAAAAGTGAAGCACAGACAAGCATCAGATCTGGCCCAGATAAGAGTCATTTTCCAAGAAGATATTCCTTTTTTTCCTCAAAAAATGCCACCAACTTATACTACCTACACGGATATAAGACACTATTTAAGGATAAAAATGTCTTGATTACCCAAGTCTAGAAACTACAGTGCAAAATCTGAGTGCTTACTTTCTCTTTAATAGGCATACCTCCGATGCTGAGAGTCAGAAATGTCTTTTATATCACTATAGGATTTTTGCAACAGGAGATCTTTAAACGCAACATAAAAATATACCCTTCATAATAAAGCTTATCCTATATTTCTAATCAGTTTAGCTGGTCTTCAGCACATTTCTCTATTTCTTCCATTTCATTTTTATGATGAGGTGACAAAAACTCAACATAATATTCTAGACAAGGATATGCTGTCAATTTATATAATGGCACCTTAATATTTTCCACATTATTCTCACTCCTCTTCCAGTGACTTATTTTTAGCACTGTTGCACATTGAGCAAAGCTCATGATCTTTTTCTTGGAGGGTTATGGCTAATTCAATATCCATCACTGTGTATGATTAGCTTAAATTGTTCTTTCAGATGTGCATCACCTCACACTTGACTGTTTCAAATTTCATCTTCATCATATTGTCCAATTACCTAGTTTTATTAAGTCTTGCTGGAGTCCCTTGTGGTCCTTACTGGACTGAAAATTTAGGGTCATTGAATAATATCACTCCTTTATTCACCTCATCTTATAAATGGTTAATAAATATATTCAACAACCAAAATCTTTTCTGGTACAGATCTTCAGGGCATTCTGCTATTAACCTCATTCTGCATCCACAACTGGACCCGACCCCCATTCACTCAAGGCTCTTTTCTGGTCTTTTTAGTCCCCGGTCTGGCTTTTACCTCTAAGGCTACAATAACAAAGTTTTCTTATCAGGTGCTTGGAAGGTAATTCATCAAAATTCCTGCGCAGGTCAAAGAAGCTCATATGTACCCCCGGCAGCTTGTGATCAAAACTTAAATAGCAACCAGTGTACACAATATTGCAGCCAAAGTTATATGGATGAGCCATTTTGTATTCTGCTCTGTTTATTCCTCTTTTTTTTCTGCTTTACAAATAAAATGTTTACTTTCTTTTTTATTTATAAGCCCTCTGGGCTCCTTGTATTAAAGGTTTTGTAGTCTTTAGACCTACCCTCTACCTGTCCTATCACTTTATCTGTTTAGAATAGTAACTGGATTTGACTTGAAATTCACATGGCTTTGAACTGGTTTATAATTCATACAGAGTGCATTATTTACCTTCTTCTATAGACACTACACATCCTAAAGAAAAGAATAAAGTTTCAGTGATAGCCTGACAAATGAAAAGGTTTACACTGTTAAATGTTTCAATATGAGAAGTCGCTGCCCAAGTAAGGGAATAAAAGTCTCAGATATTTGGTTATTCAAATCCAAGGCATGGTTTGCCTTATACATAAAACTTTCTAACAGGATGCCTTTAACCACAGAGAACCAGGGGCGTCTCTTGGTATGTCTTTGACTCTCTATAAATGTGAACTCTTAATTCAGATTCACAGCCTGTATTACAGCCTTGTCATTCTGACTGTGCAGAATTTTTCACAGTAGCCATATCTAACATAACCCCCTTTTGAGTCCTTCCCGATAAATTCCAAAATGCTATGTCAGAGCTCTAAGCTAAGTAGTATCTCTTGTAATCACACAACTTACAGTTTGAGATCACATAAATAGTGACAGATTTCATGGTTCTTTGAGATTCTAGCAGCAGTTAAAAGAACTGAGAGGAAGAAGCAGTTATCTGGGCAGGGCATCTATTTTAAAACATGTATTACACTTTCAAAGATCCTAAAGTCACTAATGATAAGCGATTTAAGGGTACAAACTCTCTCCTTGCCAAGGAACATTCCCTTTGATTCTCTACTTTGCCATCCTATGAAACAAAATACACAGAAGCAAAGGAAGGCTGCCCTTTTAAATTCGGAAAATAATGCATGGCAAGAGCAGATGAAATAACAATGCTTCCGTGCTTGGGAAAAAGTACATCCCCTGTTTCTTCAAATCCCCTTCCAAACCTAAAACTGAGAGTTCAGTTTCATGCTCAGATAATGTAAATATTCAGGGTATTGCAAAGCTGTAATGTGCTATGAAACCTTCATTAATATCTTAATAAATACATTTTGTATTTATAAATAATTATTTTATCTTAATAAATTACATTTAGAGAAATGCTCCTTTAGCACTAGCATTGCTACTACTAGCATAAATCAAGTACTTTTGGATTGTGCAAAGTGGGGAGAAAATCAAATCAAGCTAAGACAGAAAACCCCAAAAAGAAGGTAAAATTCTCAGACGTAGATAATATCTTAAGGGAAGGTGCCATGCCTTACATTTATTTCTTTCACTTCCCTATGGTTCTGGACATTTGGTTCAACAAACAGCTGCTTTAGTGAGTTAGACAAGCTCGTGTCCTGGCTTGGCCATTCATTTTTTCATTCAACAGATTATTGACTGACATAAACGACCCATAATGAACAGGAGACCCAACGTTGCCTAGGTTTCCTCACCCTACGTTTCTATGATTTCTGGACATCCTGAAGATTGTTACCACACAGAGAACAGCGGTCAAATACTTTATTTTCCCTTGTTGGATTTTCCCTTGCCTTCTCTACCTCTTTTATAGAGCATGTAGTCATACTAACCGAAGAACCCAGAACATAAAATGCAACAGCATGGAGAACATGTTTTGGTTTTGGCTAAACCCCAAAAGCTTGAACAGTCATTGAAGATATTCACACAAAAACCTGGCTGATGTCACACATTCCTGGCATCAGGATCCCTGAAATTATCAGTTCTACTGAATTTCTATTTTCAAATCTATTTAGTGAAATGAAAAGTGTTTCACCATCAGAAAATTATTCTTTAATTATAAGATCCTATTGAGTTTCAGATATCATCTCCAAGAGATGGGAGAAAGGGAAGAAGCAAAGTTCTAAGCTAATACCATCCATGTTGCTGGAAGGCCAGGAATTAGGAGGCAAATTCATTTTCCCTTTGTGATGATATATTTTAGCAGAAATGCTTCATTTAATTTTTCTTCTTAATTTGAACTGACAGTATAAGAAATATAGCTTGGATTATTGATCCTACTAAGCTACTTCTTTTTTGTGAGGCTTACATTGTCATATTAAGGCCCTTTAATTTTTCTGTTCTGATTACTCAGTAATTCTCTGGTGCTTATGTTATGATAGAATTCACGCCATTTACCCCTATATATAATAGTTGTTTTTATTATATTTGTCATATTAATATATGAAACTATATTTTAATTTTTATGAAAAATATTTCCAGTCATTTCCAAACATTACAATTATTGCTCCCCCCACAATCCTAGTTAAAATTGTTCCACATAATGAAGCCACTATTTCCTCCCTAATGAGGACTCTCCCAAGTCTAAGAGGGTCTCATGAATTGTGTTTCTCCCAGTAACCTCTTTCCTAATCTCTAGCCATTCCTTTCCTCTCCAAAATTCACGGTAAGCTTTTTTAACCCTTTCCAACTCAAGCAACCTACAGATTAGCCAGAACAGAAAATAAAGAGCACCTGCCTAAAAAATGAGGAATGGGGAGAAAAAGGAAAAAAAGCAGAAATAGAAGAAAAGTTCTGAAAGCTTGTTTCTGGTGGCTTTGATGACTAGTTAAGAATACTGACTTTGTGTTTCTGGATTTTCTGACATTGCTTGATAAGAATGGCTGAGGTCCTGAGGTGCCTGACTGGCTCAGTTGGTTGAGTGTCTGACACTTGGTTTTGGCTCAGATTATCATCTCATGGGTTGTGACCCTGAGCCCTATATGGAACCCTGCATTCAGCAGGGAGTCTGCTTGAAGAGTCTCTCTCCTGCCTCTTCCCCCATGTTCTCTCTCTCTCACCCTCTGTGTGTGTGTCTCAAATAAATAAATAAATCTTTTTTTAAAAGAATGGCTGAGTTCCTGGTAAGTAGCCATTGGGCCTCTGGCTCTTTGCTTGTCTATTATTGTATTTACACAGAATGCTGAAGTGCTGAAGAAGTGTTGCCAACCACCTAGTCACAATCCTTCTCTTATTCTCCTTATTCCACTGCCTCACTTTGGCCTCAAAAAAGGAGGAAAAAAAGGCACCTGGGTGGTTCAGTCAGTTAAGTATCCAACTCTTGACCTCAGCTCAGGTCTTGATCTCAGGGTCATGAGTTTAAGCCCCACATTGGGCTCCATGCTGGGTGTGGTGCCTACTTAAGGAAAGAAAGAAAAAAAAAAGAGGGGGAAGAAGAGATTAGAATGGGGGAAGGAATGGGAGAAAACCTATTAAATACCCCTTTGCCATTTAAAAACATCATAAAAGGTTCTGTTTACAATGTCTATTATTCACTCCTTCAGAAATCTATTTTCAAATGATATGTAAACCAGTAAAGGAACATTCCACCTCTTTCCCAGAATTTAGCACGAATCCTGGTGCAATCTAATCTTGGGGGAAAAGTAATATAAGGAAGCATATAAAGTTTCAAATGTAATATGAAGCTGCAATAATATAAACTATGTCAACAAGGGGTTCTCTATGCTAAGTAATGCAGAAATATATCATTCTTTTTCGAAAGCTCTATGAAACTGAAACAAAATTCTTCCCCCAAAACAACAAAAAAAAGTAAATGATAACTAACTACAGTGATTTGCTCCAATTTTTTGACCAGCGTGTACTGTGTTAGCACCCTGCTCCACCCCAACCACAAGTGCTGGAATCAAGAATGACTCTCTGCAAGCACCTTGTTACCTAGGAACCATGTCAAGGTCTTGAGTGTTATAAAGCAGGTTAGCTTATGAACCTGTATTTGCCTCTCACACTCCCTTGGTTTTATCATCCTTGGAAATAATCTCATGACAGCTAAGTGAAGAGAAATGAAATAAAGGTTTATCATCAGGCAGCACTGAATGAGCTAAACACTAAACAGTCAAATAGCAAAAATCAGTGATGATATGTACAGTAAGAACAAAAATCACTGCAAAAAAAATGTGTTTGTTAAATGATCCTACTCTAGGGATGCCTGGGTGGCTCAGTTGGTTAAGCTCTGCCTTCGGTTCAGGTCATGATCCCAGGGTCCTGGGATCAGGCCCCACATCAGGCTCCCTGGTCAGTGAGGAACCTGCTTCCCCCTGTCCTGCTCCCCCTGCTTATGCTCGCACATGCTCTCTCTCTCTTTCTCTCTGTTAAATAAATAAAACATCTCAAAAAAATAAACAAATGACCATACTCTAAATAACCCTACTCTAAAGTTGTAAGAAAAGAATAAACAAAACTATTTGCAATGTTTTCCTTTATTCTTAACACTGTCCAGAATGTCCTATTTTAAAGTCGAGTCATTTATTAAAGAAGTCAAAAGTTTCAAGGCAGGATTGAGAGTAGAACATGAAACAAGGGGTTGATTGAAAGCTGGTAGAGACTTGCTGAGCTGAGCCATTAAATTATCTTATTTCAAAGATACCTAAATATACGGCCTACACTCAAAAAAATTTTTCTCAGAACAAGAATTACATAAAATATACACAGAATGTAAGTTTGAGTAGGGGAAAACAATAGTGACACATTAAGCCAATCAGCTCAGATATTCATCCACAAAACTAGAATTGTCTGAGCTCATTTTTTAATGAATACAAGAGTCTTTCATTAAAGCTTCAATATATCATCAAATATTCATTGTCCTTCAGATTTTTAGGAACTAATTTCTGACATGTTCTTCTACTGAAATATTGTGCTTTTCAATTAAAACAAACAAAACTCAGTACAGTGTGAGTTGCACAGTAGAGACTTTTTCAAGGCTCTGGTCATTTGCTTTGGCTATAAAGGTGGTGACCCAGCACCCTAATTTTGGTCATCCTTTCACAAAAAGCCAATTTTGTTACTCGATTAAAAAAAAAAAACATTCAAGTACAGAGTCTGAATAGTAAATATTTCTACTCTAAGTGTGAATACAAACATGTTTTCTTAACAGTTTATCCACTGGGAAATATTTTTAGAAATGGGTTGATGCTGTTCTTGCTCTAAGTGCTCCTAGAGCAAAAATGTGTGTGATTTCTTTCAAAATTCAAGAAACAGCATTAATTGAAAAACCAGGTGCCAAGAACTTGACAAAATTAAACTGTGCTTCTAAGTGCACTTTGTTTCCTGTGTTTTACCTTCCATGAGCTGTTCTGGTCTACGTTCAGTCCCTCAGGGCTCCCCTGTTATTGGTTGCTTTCATTGCATGTTATACCTTAGATAAGTCCAGATCATCATCCACATAAGCCCAGAGCAATTTTAATTAATAAAAAAGAACATTCAAAAATGTGAAAATCAAAACTTTAAAATGCATAGAGAGTAACACCAAAAGGAGTATCATTTATTCTGTTGCTGGAATTCAGGTGAAGTAGATTATTATGGTTGTTGATGCTTTGTGACTTGGAAGGTGAAAATGTCAGAAATCAAAGTATCTACAAGTGTCCATTTAAAATGAAAGTTGGGAGGGGGAGAAGTTAAGATGGCAGAGAAGTAGGAGGACCCTGGGCTTTCTTCATCCCTCAAACACTTCTGTACTGAGGTCAGATCAATTGGAATACCCAAGAAATCAATGTGATGACTGGAAGAAGTACCTCCACAGTTGGAGGGAGACAACGTGGCAGGTGTTGGATGTGAACTGGGGGAGGGAACCCTTTCAGCAAGGAGAGAAAAAGGAGGCAGGGAGAGAAGAGTTGAGAGAGTATGGCCTCAGGTTGCTCAAGAAGAAAACCTCATGGACCACAGACTGGGGAGTTGGGGGAACTGAGTGGCATAGGTCTTTTGCAAACAGTGAGTGGAACTCAAGCTCTGATTTTGGAAGTACACTACTTTCACTAGAGCAGATCTGTAGCATGGGCTCCTGGACAGAAGGAGGGTTCTGGCCCAGGAGGCCCAGGAGCGTGCACAAAGTGATGTAGGGATCTCCTGGGTCACACTGGGAGAGGTCATTCCCCTTCCTAGAGTACATTTGCAAGAGGGTATATTGCTTCTCCGAGGACAAAGGACCCTGCAGGCACCAGCAAATGGCCTTTTAGCATCAGGGGACAAAGGTGGGCCAAGAGGTAGATAACCAAGTCCCTGCTTTTCAAGGTGACACACGATAGATTCTGAGCACCATGCAGGAGCGGAGACTGTTTTTCTGGGACAAAAGGCACTAGTGAGAGTGCAGTGAGGCTCTAATAAAGAGGAGGGAGAGGATGTGAGTGCTGGCTCCTTTAAGATTTACAGTTTTGAATCCCAGCCATGTGACAAGGATAAAACACAGGAGAGCTGGGCACCAGACACACCAATGGCTTTGCTTTTCTGTGAGGGCTTCCTGAACAGGAGGGTGTGGGGATTGAGATCCCCTCTCCAGGAGAAGAGAGTGGGGTGGCGCCATTTTACCTTCATTAGGACGGAACAGTCGGACTTCAGTGAGCAACACAGCAGGCCCCCAGTGGAGGTGGGAGCCGCTTACATCAAATCCCACCTACCTGTGTTTGGCAAGTGCTTTTTTTTAAAGGCGCAGGATTGACTCAGCCAGCCTCTGCCACCAGAAGAACAACACAGGCAACACACCACAAACACCAAGTCTACAGATCATACAGTGCTTCAAATCGTCCCCTTCACTTCTGGTGGAACTAGGACCAGGCTGTGTTTTCTTTTCCTTATTCTTTCTTTTTTCCCTTGGGAATCAGACTTATAGTTTTTTCTTTGTTTGTTAGTTTGTTTTTTCATTTCCTTTTCTCTCTCTCTTTTTTTTTTTTTTTTTGGATCAGGCTTCTTTTTTTCTTTCCTTTTTCTTTATTTTTCTTTCCTCTCTTTTTCTTTGGAATCAGCTTACAGTTGGTGTTTTGGGGGGGAGGTTTGGGGGTTTGGGTTTTTTTTTTTAATTGTCTGTCTGGTTTTTTTCATTCCTTTTCCCTCTCTCTTTTTTTGGAGCAGGTTCTCTCTCTCTTTTTTTTTCTTTTTGTTTCTTTTCTTTTTTTCCAGGCTTTTACCAACAAACAAATCAAAGCACACCTAGATAAATGTCCAAGCACTCCCCACTGCAAGAAAGGAGGAGCTCTGCAGAGGACTGGCCAGTGGGAAAGAGCAGCCAAAACTAACATCAGAGTGCACACAGCATACACCAGAAATACTTCCTGAAGTGTCAGGCCCTGGACAGTCTATGGCCTCTTTTTAATATAACATTACTCTAAGGCAGGAAACATAACAAGCTTTAATAACATGCAAAAGACAGAAACTTAGCCAAAATGACAAGATGGAAGAATTCTCCCCAAAATAAAGGTCAGAAAGATATCATGGCCAGGTACTTGCTGAAAACAGATTTAAGCAATATATCTGAACAAGAATTTAGATCAACAGTCAAAAGACTACTAGCTGGACTTCATAAAGCATAGAAGACACCAGAGAAACCCTTGCTACAGAGATAAAAGACCTAAAAACTAGTCAGGCTGAAATTTTAAAAAAATGCTATAACTGAGATGCAAAACAGACTGGATATGATCACAATGAGGATTAAAGAAGCAGAGGAGAAAATAAGTGATAGAGAAGATAAAATTATGGAAAATAATAAAGCTCAAAAGAAGAGGGAAAGAAAACTATTAGAACACAAAGGTAGATTTAGGGAACTCAGCAATTCCATAAGGTAAAATAATACCTGTATCATAGGAGTCTCAGTGAGGAAGAGCAGGAGAGAGAGGCAGAAGATTTACTTGAACAAATTATGACTGAGAAAAACTTCCCTAATCTGGGGAAGGAAACAGGCATTCAAGTCCAAGAGGCACAGAGAACTATCCTCAAAATCAACAAAAACAGGTCAACAACACGACATATCATAGTGAAACTTGCAAAATACAAAGATAAAGAGAGAAATCTGAAAGCAGCTAGGGGAAAAAAGGTCCTTAATCTACAAGGATAGACCCATAAAGTTAGCGGCAGCCCTGTCCACAGAAAGATGGCAGGCCAGAAAGGAGTGGCATGATATGTTCAATGTGCTGCATGGGAAAAATACACAGCCAAGAATACTTTATCCAGAAAGGTTGTCATTCAGAATAGAAGGAGAGATAAAGGGGCACCTGGATGGCTCAGTCATTAAGCATCTGCCTTCGGCTCAGGGAGTGATCCCAGTGTCCTGGGATGGAGCCCCACATCAGGCTCCCTGCTCCACTGAGAGCCTGCTTCTTCCTCTCCCACTCCCCCTGCTTGTGTTCCCTCTCTCACTGGCTGTCTCTCTCTCTCTGTCAAATAAATAAATAAAATCTTAAAAAAAAAAATAGGAGTGATAAAGAGTTTCCAAGACAAACAAAAACTAAATGAGTTTGTGAAAACTAAACCAGCTCTGCAAGAAATATTAAAGGGGACCCTTTGAGCAGGAAAGAGTGACCAAAAGTAACAAAGACTAGAAAGGAACAGGGACAATCTACAGGAACAGCAACCTTATAGGTAATACAATAGCACTAAATTCATATCTACCAATAACTACTCTGAATGTAAATGAATTAAATGCTCCAATCAAAAGACATAGGGTATCAGAATAGATGAAAACATAAGTTCCATCAATATCCTGCTTACAAGGGGTACCTGGGTGGCTCAGCTGGTTAAGTGTCTGCCTTTGGCTCAAGTCATGATCCTGGGGTCCTGGAATCAAGCCCCATATGGACTCCCTGCTCAATGGGGAGCCTGTTTCTCCCTTTCCCTCTGCCTGCCACTCTGCCTGCTAGTGCTCTCTCTCTCTGTCAAATAAAATAGATAAAATCTTTAAAATATATATATGCTTCTCACAAGAGACTCATTCTAGACCCAAAGACACCTCCAACTGAAAGTGACAGAGTGGAGAACGATTTATCATGTTACTGGAAATCAAAAGAAAACTAGAGTAGCCATACTTACAGCAGACAAACTAGATTTTAAACCAAAGACTGTAATAAGAGATGAAGAAGGGCACCATACCATAATAAAGGTGTCTATCCAACAAGAAGATCTAACAATTGTAAATATTTATGCCCCTAACTTGGGAGCAGCCAAATATATAAATCGATTAATAACAAACTTAAAGAAACTCATTAATAATAATACAATAATAGTAGGGGACTTTAAGACCCCACTCACAGCAATGGACAGATCATCTAAACAGAAAATCAACATGGAAACAAGGGCTTTAAATGACTCATTAGACCAGATGGACTTCACCAATATATTCAGAGCATTTCATCCTAAAGCAGCACAAATCAGGCCTCAACCAATACAAAAATATTGAGATCATACCATGTATATTTTCAAACCACAATGCTGTGAAACTTGATGTCAACCACAAGAAGGAATTTGGAAGGACCACAAATACATGGAAGTTAAAGAACATCCTACTAAAGAATGAATGGGTCAACCAGGAAATTAAAGAGGAATTAAAAAAATACATGGAAGCAAATGAAAATGAAAACATAACAGTCCAAAACCTTTGGGATGCAGCAAAGGTGGTCCTAAGAGGGATGTATATAGCAATACAGGCCTTCCTCAAGAAGAAAGAAAAGTCTCATATACACAATGTAACCTTATACATAAAGGAGCTAGAAAAAGAACAGCAAATAAAGCCTAAATCCAGCAGAAGGGAAATAATAAAGATTAGAGAAGAAATCAATGATATAGAAATAAATAAAAAAAAACAGTAGAACAGATCAATGAAACTAGGAGCTGGTTCTTTGAAAGAATTTAAAAAATTTATAAACCCCTAGCCAGACTTATCAAAAAGAAAAGAGAAAGGACAAAAATAAATAAAAGGATGAATGAAAGAGGAGAGATCACAACCAACACTGCAGAAATACAAACAATTATAAGAGAATATGATTGTCAACAAATTAGGCAATCTGGAAGAAATGGATAAATTCCTAGAAACATATAAACTACCAAAACTGAAACAGGAAGAAATAGAAAACCTTAACAGACTGAGAACCAAAGAAATTGAAATCAAAAATCACCCAACAAAGAAGAGTCCAGGGCTGGATGATTTCCCAGGGGAATTCTACCAAACACTGAAAGAAGAATGAATACTTATTCTTCTGAAGCTGTTCCAGAAAAAAGAAATGGAAAGAAAACTTCCAAACTCATTCTATAAGGCCAGCATTACCTTGATCCCAAAACCAGACAAAGACCCTACTAAAAAGGAGAATTACAGACCACTATCTCTGTTGAACATGGACATAAAAATTCTCAACAAGATACTAGCTAATCTGATCCAACAGTACATTAAAAGGATTACTCACATTGACCAAGTGGGATTTATTCCTGGGCTATAATCACGGTTCAACATCTGCAAATCAATCATCATGATACATCACATTAATAAAACAACGGATAAGAGCCATATGATCCTCTTTCTCAATAAATGCAGAAAACGCATTTGACAAACACATCATCCTTTTCTTGATAAAAACCCTCAAGGGGGGCACCTGGGTGGCTCAATTGGTTAAGTGCCTGCCTTTGGCTCAGGTTATGATCTCAGGGTACTGGGATCAAGCCCCACATTGGGCTCTCTGCTCATCAGGGAGTCTGCTTCTCCCCCCTTTCCCTCTGTGTGCTCTCTCTCCCTCTCTCCCTCTCTCTCAAATAAATAAATAAATCTTAAAAAATAAACCCTCAATAAAGTAGGGATAGAAGGAACATATCTCAACATTATAAAGGCCGTATACAAAAAACCCACAGTTAATATCATCCTCAATGGGGAAAAACTGAGAGCTTTTCCCTTAAGGTCAGGAACATGACAGGGATGTCCCACTCTCACCCCTATTGTTCAACATAATACTGAAAGTCCTAACCTCAGAAATCAGACAACAAAACAAAATAAAAGGCATCCAGATCAGCAAGGAAGAAGTCAGAATTTCACTCTACACAGATGACATGATACTTTATGTAGAAAACCTGAAAGGCTCCACCAAAAAATTGCTAGAACTGATACAGGAATTCAGCAAAGTCACAGGATATAAAATCAACACACAGAAGTCTGTTGCATTTCTATACACCAATAATGAAGCAGCAGAAAAACGACTCAAGGAATAGATCCCATCCATTTACAATTATACCAAAAACCTTAAGGTACCTAGGAATAAACCTAACCAAAGAGGTAAACAATCTGTACTCTGAAAACTATAGAATATTTACAAAAGAAAATGAGGAAGACACAAAGAAATGGAAAAAAAATTCCATGCTCATGGAGTGGAAGAACAAATATTGTTAAAATGTCTGCATTACCCAAAGCAATCTACATATTCAGTGCAATCACTATCAAAATAAATCAGCATTTTTCACAGAGCTGGAACAAGCAATTCTAAAATTTGAATGAAACTATAAAAGACCCTCAATAGCCAAAGTAACGCTGAAAAAGAAAGCTGAAGCTGGAGCATCACAATTCTGGACTTCAAGCTGTATTACAAAGCTGTAATCATCAAGACAGTATGGTACTGACACAAAAATAGACACAGAGATCAATGAAACATAGTAGAGAACCCAGAAATGGACCCTCAACTATATGGTCAACTAATCTTCAACAAAACAGAAAAGAATATCCAGTGAAAAAAAGACAGTTACTTCAATAAATGGTGCTGGGAAAACTGGACAGCAACACGCAAAAAAATGAAACTGGATCACTTTCTTACACCATACACAACAATAAATTCAAAATGGATGAAAGACCTAAATGTGAGGCAGGAATCCATCAAAATCCTAGAGGAGAACATAGGCAGCAACCTCTGTAACCTCAGCTGCAGCAACTTCTTACTAGACATGTCTCTGGAGGCAAGGGAAATAAAAGCAAAAATGAACTATTTGACTTCATCAAGATAAAAAGCTTCTGAATAGCAAAGGAAACAATCAATAAACCTAAAAGACAACCTATGGAATGGGAGAAGATATTTGCAAATGACATATCAGATAAAGAGCTAGTATCCAAAACCTATAAAGAACTTATCAAACTCAACATCCAAAAAACAAATAATCCAGTCAAGAAATGGGCAAAAGACATGAATAGACACTTTTCCAAAGAAGACATACAAATGGCCAACAGACATATAAAGAAATGCTCACCATCACTCATCATCAGGGAAATACAAGTGAAAACCACAATGAGATACCACCTCACATCAGTCAGAATGGCTAAAATTAACAACTCAGGAAACAACAGATGTTGGCGAGGATGCAGAGAAAGGGGAACCCTCTTACACTATTGGTGGGAATGCAAACTGGGCAGCCACTCTGAAAAACAGTATGGAGGTTCCTCAAATAGTTAAAAATAGAACTACTCTACAACCAAACAATTGCACTACTAGATATTTATCCAAAGGATACAAACATAGTGATTCAAAGGGGCACATGCACCCTAATGTTTATAGCAGCAGTGTTCACAATAGCCAAAATAATGGAAAGAGCCCAGATGTCCATCAACTGATGAATGGATAGAGAATATCTATCTATCTGTTGATCTATCAATCTATCTATATTGTGGAATGTTACTCAGTCATCAAAAAGAATGAAATCTTACTGTTTGCAGTGACATGAATGGAACTAGATTGTATTATGCTAAGTAACATTAGTCAGTCAGAGAAAGACAAATACCATATGATTTCACTCATATGTCAAATTTAAGAAACAAAACAGAAGAATATGGGGAAGGGAAGGAAAAATAAAATAAGATAAAGAGAGAGAGGCAAACCATAAGAGGCTCTTAACTACAGGGAACAAACTGAGGATTGCTGGAGGGGAGGTGGGTGGAGGGATGGGGTAATTGGGTGATGGGCATTAAGGAGAGCACTTCATGTAAAAAGCACTGGGTGTTATACGCAACTAATGGATCACGAAATTCTACCCCTCAGACGAATAATACATCATATGTTAACTAACTTGAATTTAAATAAATTCTAAAATAAAATAAAATAAAATGACAAGTTGGGAGAAAACTAGCCAGAAGAATAAAAAAGTGTAAAAGCAGGGGTCTATCATTTTACCAAAAACTATACAGGAACCAAAAATCTGAATGAGAAAATCTTTAATGAAACAAAGAAATGTACCTCACTGGCTATAAACCTAGAACAAGTTTCTCAGGCGCTCAATATAATTTCCTTACGATGACAGGATTAGGGTTTGGGAGGCATACCAAACTGGGCCTCACACGCACATCTGAGCAGATAAAATAGGAGACACACAGCAGCAAACCAAATCATGATGGCTATCTCAACAACTTAGCAGTCATGTTCATGACATGTTCAGCACAGTGACTCTTCCCCCCACCAAGGAAGTAACAATAACTAAAACTTTTTTCTCAAATAAGTGTAGGTAATCTTAAGGACTATGGCACTTTCAAAAACTTTCTAGGGTCAAAATATAGGAATTCCAAATATTTTAATATTTTGTTGTTATTCCAAAAAGAAGTGTGGCTATGTGCTTGATGTCGGTAAATCCTCCCACAGCATTCCAGGGTAGAGACTGTTTGACATAGTAGCCATCCTGCTCAAAGCCTGTCAGAAGCAAGCCCAGGACCAGGACCCAGATATTTTTTCTCTTTGACTTAATATTATACTTCAGGCTATAAGTGCCAGAAGCAATTGGCTTCCCAATTGTAGGAGAAGCAGGAGAAAACCTTAGTAAGAACATTTGCATGTACTGTTGCAGGACAATAAAAGTGGGAGCACTAAATGTGGGCATATTTGTCAAAGTACATCAACAGGAATCCACTAACTTATTTATCCTTAGATTCTAGGTGGACAGTATTTTTAGCCACTCAGTTTTGTAACTTTAAATTCATTATCTTATTTCCTACATAATACCAAACAGATGCCAAATCAATGAATTTTTAAAAACCCGTTTTAATCCTTTCTGGACAGGTAGTAAGATGGATTCAGAGAAAGGCAGGACAACTTCAAGGCCACTCATTCCATCCTGAGCCTGGCTACCACTGGCTTATGGTACCAGAAAAGAAAAGAGCATTGTTTGGGGGAATAACACAGGTAAACAGTTCTACCTTCTTTAAAATATGCCATTTAATTGATGAGTATCTGAAATTTGAGTAAAGTATGTGTCAGGAACATGAACTCACCTACCTTATGTATTAAACTTGGTATAGTCTTTACTGATCCTTTGTACTTAATTATTGATTTTCTTTTGAAGATGTTGAGTAATAAATATATTTTGCCAATTAATCATTTTTCCCCAAAAAAAGTCAGGAGTAGAGCCTTACCAGTTGTTCACCACTGGCATCCATTCTGATTAGTCAGAATTAGTGTCTGAGCTAGCCAGCTGGTGAATATTTTGAGTATCATCCCTCTGTGCCTAAAGTCAATATCTATGTTTACTTTTTCTATTACTCGTGTTCATTATTCAACCAGATGGATCTGATAGGAAAGCCAGACTTACCTTTGACAGCCTGGATTTTAATCCCAGCTCCATCTCTTAATTAGTTGTATGACTAATTTCTGGAGATCAGTTTCTTTATCTGTAAAATAGAGACAATAATATATGTCATTATCATATACACACATAATAAGGTTTATTGAGAATATTAAACTAATTAATTCTTGGAGAGTGCTTTAATCTGCATTGGCTTATTAAAGTACTCAATTATTGGTAGCTATTATTATTAGGCATTTAAAGGCCAAACCTCGGGCTGCCTACACTCTTCCCACACACTTTCAACATTCCGCTACTGATAAAATAAAGGAAGGGAGGATGTAAAACCAACTTCATGATAACCAATGCAGCTTATCTGACAGAAGAGGGGACAGCAAAATGCAATATTAAGACAACCTCTTGGGGCTCAGAACAGACTTCTTACAAAGACGCTCCTCCCGGAGGTAAGATATAGATAATCAGGTGAGTTCAAACATGGTATATAATGTGCTTTCAAGTCATTTCATTCCAAGGGCATTGGTTTGTATTCTGTGAGAAAATCTACTTTTCATTTAGTTAGTTTTTACATGCAACACAAGTCTTTGTAGAAACCTGAGAACTAATTCTTTCCGTAGTGTGATATATGTCCATCTGAGCTAAATGACAGTTAACATTTATTGAATGCTTATGAAGTATCTGGCACTATTTTAAGTGTTTTGTATATAACAACTCACTTAATTCTCCCAACAAACTTACGAGGTATCAGTACTATTATTATTCCCATCTTATAGAAGGCTAAGTAAGCTAAGCCATAGAAAGATTTGAAAATTTACCATAGATTATACACCTAGCAATGCTGCAACTAGGATTCAACCTAAACCATCTGGCCCTAGAGCCCTTGCATTAATGACCACACTATACAGCCTCTCTTTGGAATACCACATATGTATAACTTCCAAAAATCTTTAACAGGCCTAATTATTATTTCTTTAACATTCAGCTTTAGATTCACAATTGGGCCCAAATATACACCTACCATTTACAGCTTCCTGCATAGGTCATTCCAAATAAGTATCTTAAATTAAATTGATTACAAAAGTCCTTGAAATAAATTTAGAAATGAGAAAGTTGACCAAGTAAATTTAAGAGGTAGCATACTCAAAAAGAAATGAGAAAGGAACATTGTTCAAGCAAGGTGTGCATTCTTGGTTTACTAATGATGTCCAAGAAAGGCATTACAAATTATATTTGGATCTGCCTATTTTGGGTAGATTTCTATTATGATACCCTCATGGTTTTATTTTTTAAATAATACTGGCTTATTTTAGAAAAAAAGTGATCTGAAAAATCACTTGTGGAAAACAGGAAATACAAAAAAGTACAAAGGATAAACAAAGTCACCCATTATCCTATCTCTAAAACAATCATTCTTAGTAATTTCATTGAGTTATTTCAACTTATATTTTTCTAGGTTAACAAAATATTATTTTTCCAGTATTGCTGTTATTATTTGCAATAACATATTTTAACTGATAATGTTATTAACATATTTTTATGTTATGCTGCAATTATAGTTGAAAAGACCTGAATTCACAGTATAAATTAACCATGCAAGGTTTAGGAAACAATTAATGTGTTCATAAATACACACATATGCAACAAATACATATGCAACTAAACATAAAAAATATACAGGCATAATTAAGAATATGGACTTTAGAATCATGGGTTCAAAGAGCTGGCTATACTCTTTGGCAAACTGTAAAACTGTGGTTAAGTAAGCTCTCTATGCCTCATATTTCTCATCTGTAAGGTGGGAATCTGTTTGTTGTAGCTGTTTGAGGGGTATTACAAGAAGAGATGAGTGAAAAATCCTTAGAGCTATTCCCAGCATTCTCCTTTCCTCCTCTCTTGTGCTATTGGGCTAGGAGCACACTCATGTCTTCAGCAGTAGGGGGCATTTACTTACCTACTTACCTATTAGCTAGTAAGTCCAGTGAATACTGAATTCAACTCAAGCATGAGTGGTCTCTGTCAAAGACCTATGTGTGCTAACTTTGCTTCATCCCACAATCATTTATGATACCCAACTTCTAAGATAGGACAGTATGGATTTAAACCTGAACAACCCACAAGTATATAAATGATGACTTTGGCTTCAATTACAATTATTGATCTAAGCCTTCTATGTAAAACACAGCAGCAGTCAGCTCTCAGCTAAGTGTGTCAGTTGGTTAGGATGGAGAAATCAGGTAATTAGGGGAAATAATTTTTTTCTTCAAAATCTCAGGTGAACTACAACCCAGTTTCATATATGATTAATTTGATTCACAGGCCATATATTGCACAGCTATGGTTTTTAAAAAATCTTTGCTGAACATGGCTAGTTAATATCTATCATGGCCCTGCTTTAAGCATATTCTTCCTTGACCTCTTAGTTCTGTCAGGTCCTGAGACCATCTCTGTTTCCTACTGGTTGATGTTTGGTCAGTTCCTATATCAGAACTGACTTCCTGATTACAGAGTTCTCAGGCTCTCTGCCTGTAATTACTCAAATTTGGCATTAGGGCTTTCTACAACTACACAGACGTGGTCAGCCATATTGCTATTGTTCTGACAACTTCTGATCCTATTTACTCTTACACAAATTCCTGTAACAAGAAATTCTGGTAGCATAACACTCTTCAAGTGCAAACTTTCCCCCATTTCATTTTATATACAAAATCACTCCTTTTGCTAATGAATGAAATCTGTAAATAATACCATGAGAAAAAAATATATTATTTTTGCTGTCTTTAAATGGGGAAAGAATGAGTACCAAGCTGTTTCCTGAAGAGTCTTCTCTGTAACTCAAAAAAGTTTCCTCTAAAGTTATTTCCTTTTTGCTCTTATCAAGTATTTCCCTCGCCCCTCGCTCAGCAGCTGAGGTTAAATTTTGTCCTTTTGCTGCTTCATAGGACTTTACTGTTTAATACAGATATATATATGCAAACATACATACATACAACATACATGCACATAATATACATATTTTACATACCCACATATATACATATTTATATATCATTAAATTTTACCATAAGAAGCAATGACACTTGCAGGAATTCAACTTAAATGACGGCAAAATTAGTTTTCTAATTAAGTCACTGCATGTTGTTTTTCTCAGCAGCTCTGCTCTCAGATGAATCCCTTCCTCTCCTGAATCCCACGCACCATCCATAGCTAGTTCTCTTCCTTCCCACTGTGCCATCCTTTATCAACCAGAGCAGTCAAATCAACCCTTGGGGTGTTCTTAAAAGCACCATATGCCCAACAGAAGAGCACTTGAATTACTCTGCATACCAGAACCTGCTGTACATCACAACAGATTATTAACAGAGACCAAAACTAGGACATGATGTGATCTTATAACCCATCAGAAACTGTCACCTGACAGCACTCCTTGATCCATTCGTTCTATCTCCCAGAATCTCACTTCTGTCAACGAAATGAGTCAGGCACTTACAGGGTTCTTGGATGCAAATGACTTCTGACCTAAAGCTTAGCCATTTGCTTATTTCTTTAGATGCACCATGTGTTTTTTTAGAAAGCACTTCTGAACAAGCTAGCTTCTACATAACGGGAAAAAAAAAAAAAAAAAAAAAAGCAAAGGAATTTTTCTAAGTAACTTACCTGAGTGATTTTCTTTGTAGAATTTCCCCACAAAGAAAGAGGTAGTGACAGAGAAGACATACTAGTTTAAGAACTTAAACAAATAACAAGCACATTTTTAATATATAAATACTCCTGAAAGATTTTTTTTTCAGTTCTATGATTTACCTTTTATATTCAGGCCTAGCCCTGCCTTGTGAAGAATTTTCAGATTGCCTCCATTATGCTTTCTAGCTTCCCTAGGCTTAAAACTTGTATCTTTTTTCACATGGGCCTGATAGCCTAAACAAGGCGGTATTTCATTCTCATATTAATTAGTTTAGGGTCAGAAAGACTGGGTAGCCTCCCTTCACCCTTACCTGTTCCCAAAAGGAAGTCACTTTGAAAGGATATAGGGATGATATGCAACATATTGTGCTTACTCCATAGGCAAAGTATGTGATAAGTGAGACTAGGTGGTAGAACCTACTCAAATGCAGCTCTGTTTTGCAAGATGTGGCAGGTGAAAAGAAACCACAGAGGAAGCTCCTCATGGTGACAACAAAGACAGAAGGCAGGATTGGAGAAGGTCACTTGGCACAGCCTTGAAAGGAATGGTTGCGTATGGACAAAAACATGGCGGTGAATTTACTACAGTGAAAGCTATGATAGAAAATAGTAATTTCATGACCATGCTCTTTCTACCCATAAATTTTTCCTAGAAAAAATATATTTCCATAGGAATGAGTAGTTGATCTAAAGTGGCTGGTAAACAGAAACATCTCAACAGCCATCACATCTTAAAAAACCCACAGATGAAAGTTGCTAAAGTCATACCACTATTCCTCTGCCAGTTATATAAAAATTGCAAAGGTGAAACTAAATTCTTTAGCTTATCAAATTGTATTCTATGGGTATTTATTTTCAGGCATTTCAAATTCATTAGATACATTAAAGACTGGGGTACAAATTATTAGTACTAACATTCCCAACATTAGTATTCTTACTAATCTTATTAATCTTTCTTAGTGTAGTATAAAACAAATTTATTCAGAGTTCAAAGGCCTGGGTTTGAGTTCCACTCTACTCCATGATTGAAACATGTTGTTTAACCACGTTGATCATGCCATATGTACTTGTAAAGATGCCTTTTACTTGTACTCTGTGGGATACTATACAAATGAAACATATTTGTACATAAAGCTTTGGGTACTTAAGTTAGGTAACTTACCCACATGGCCATAATGGATGGATTACAGAGTCAAAATACTTTCAGTGCTGTGCTTGTACTCTGGTTTTCCACTGAATCATTTTTTTTTCCTCAAGAGCACATTTCATACTTAGATATATAATATCTGGATAACATATTCACACACATTTTATTTTTGCCCTAACTGAAGCGACAATTAATTGACTATTAGCATAGTAAACCACATGAAATACACAGAGCTAGTCCCTATTAATTCAGGTAAGAAATAAAGAGAGGAAGTACTCTCTTTTCTCTTAAGAGGAAAAGGCAGGATCAGCAGATGCAAAGATAGTAACTCAGTGGCAACAAGTTGCTCAAGAACTAGAATTAAGTTCCTGGGCAAAATGAATTACTAAGGAGAAAGAAAAAGTTAACTATGAGAAGCTAGAATTATCATTACCTATGTCCTCTACATAGAAGTTAGAAATCAAATCCCATAGTCTGGGCATATCTTCTAAGGAAAACCACTTCCTTAAATCTTGTTATTCTGTATACAAGTCTTACATCTCCCTTCAGCAAGGCTCCAATTAGGACAGGAAAAGCAAGAAGGTTTTGCCAGGGATATACCTTCGGTTTAAGTTCTGACTTTGTACGTCTTCCTGAACTGAAAACTACATCTCTCAGGTTTCCTTGAAGCCAGGATTCTGGATACAAATTCTCTCCAATTAAATCACTCAGAAGACAGCTGAAAGGTGGCAAGCACGGGGTTTTTCTGCTTCATGTCCAGTACCAGTTCCCAGCTTCCTGGATATTAAGAGGCAGCTGCATCAGTGGTAGGAACAGTCATATTCTGTGTTCCTATCCAATAAGCAGCTTCCAGGGTGTTGAGAGACAGGGGTGGTGGTAGTGGCTTCCAGTTCCCAGCTCTCTTTTCCCTGGGTTACAGCCATAGCAGTGTATACTGGAACTACAGGGTTTTATGTGCAGCTTCCTGATTCCTTCCATTCCCAGTTGTAGGCACATTAACTGGAGGCTCAGTTCTGTAGCGTTCTAGGAGTCATTGCTGGAGGTCAGGCCTTGCACCTGCTCCTCCAGTTTTCCAGCAATTTATGTAAGCACCTAATTCCCTATATTATATTCCTTTATACCAAAAATACCTAAAGCAGGTTATGTTTTATGAACTAAACACTGATGATAAAGGTTTTGACTTAAATGCCTATTTCAATTAATTGGCAATGGCTGCCTAGGGCAATGTATTTAGAAGAATTTTGAGACTGAGGCCCAAACTCCATGAAAAAGATTGTTTTACTGGGTGTTATATGCAACTGATGAATCACTAAATTCTACCCCTGAAACTAGTAAGACCATATGTATTAAGTAAATTGAATTTAAATTTAAAAAAGAAAAAGAAAAGGATTATTTTATATCTAGAATGGGAGCATTACACATTTGCCACCTTAATATACACTTACTTAACAAATTGCTGTGTATGTGGAGG
The DNA here is from genome assembly GCF_017311325.1 of Ursus maritimus. Classification (NCBI taxonomy): domain Eukaryota; kingdom Metazoa; phylum Chordata; class Mammalia; order Carnivora; family Ursidae; genus Ursus; species Ursus maritimus. The sequence continues at coordinate 7,497,124 of NW_024426230.1, forward strand.
TGGGGGGAGGATGTGTCTGTATGAATAAATACAAAATTTGAAAAGATAGGTAAAATTTAATAATGTCATTTGTATTCAAATAGAAGTATAGTGAAAATGAACTAGGCATACATTACATAGAGGGAAATGTTAGATTTATTTACAGGAACGCTAATTGTACCATATATGAGTTAAAATTTATTAGACTCAAAATAGCAGAAGTTACTTCAATACAATCCCTCTACTCTAAATCCAATTTTCAGGGATACAAAGGTCTGGCCATTTTGTTCTCTCAACTTGCTGAATTGCTCACTGCTGGAAATGATTTTAAAGAATTAATTTTAAAGAAATTTCAAACAGAAAATCAAACTATCAGAAAAGAACATAACAACAACCACCCCTCTGTTCCTGTGACTTTATAAATGTTTATCTTAGGAAGGTAGGTTAGTGAGGGGTTTTTTCCCCATTCTGAAAGGCAATCATTTTTGTCCTGAGAGTGTTAATACTTCAGTCATTTAAGCTTCCTAATTTGATGCTTTTTGGTTAAGAAGGAAACCTTAAGTGAGGAAAGGAAATGCTGAGAGGAAATTACTTGAACAGAACTTAATAGTTTTGTGATATGAAGCTGTGATCACATTTTTTTCACAGTATGAGTCAGTCATATAAATGTTTGGTTTACTTAGTTTCTTAATTTGATATGAGACTAAACTGAGCAAAACTTGCTAGTAAAATGTTATTTTTCATGTGTTAAACTATATTGATTTCATCATTAATATAATATCTCATATTTGTAAGTGAAACTGGTATAAGGGGGCTTTTGGTCAGCATAAACCTCACTTTTAAAAGTATGTTTTTAAATGAATTACTGGCCTGTGCTATAATTTCAAGAACCCTGCCTCACACATAGGGATTTGAAGATCATGGTTATAGTTACTATTAGTGTCAACACAATGTAAGTAGGGTTCATTATGAAACTCTCTGGGGATTCCTAAAGTGATTACATTCTCTTTGTAATCCACAAAAAGAAACTCTTCAAAGGATAACAATTCAATGAGATGAGATGAGAACCATCTGGTTCACTTGTAAATCCTACCCTTATTTTTTGTGGTATATGTCACTGCTGTTCTGTCCTATTAGCACCAGAGAATGAAACTCAGGAAGGTTGGTTTTATCATTTTTTTCCTTATAAAAATGAAAAAGGGGTTGAACATCAGCTATCAGAGTAGCCTCCTGCCTAATCTCTGACAAAGGCCCACATCAAACCCAATTCCCCAAACCACCTTTCTTCACTCAATCAGGTATGTTCCCTAATGGTTTTATGTTATGAGCAAATATCCAATACAATTTTTTTTTAATTTCATATCAATCTTTTTTTCTTTTTTCTATTACTCACATATTATTCTCTTCAAGCATTCTCATAGGTGATAACTAATTGGTACCTGGAAGATTCTCTTGTCCTGAATATCTCTGAGTCAGGTGCCATAGTGATAGAAAGTCTATTCCCAAAACAAACTAATTTAGCTCATGATAACAAATGCCAACCTATATTGCCCTGATCACCTACATTTCAATTTAAAACAACTAAGAAATTCAGAGGTTCTATGAATGCCTTGGTTAAATACCATCCTCCTTTTACATGTAAAATTCTTGGGAGAGATAGCACATTGAGTCCCTACAACTTGGAAGTTTAGTAAATCCCTTTACAAGTGGGTACAGCACAACATAGGGTATGGGATTTCTAGTGCACCTGGGCTCCTAGGAAAGAAGATAGTGCTTTATCTTAGGCATAGACTCGATTTCCTGCCCCTAAACTAACTTTTCTTTCAGAGAGGAGAATTTATTTATTTTTTCAAACGCAAATCTGTTTCTTCCTCTAAGGGAGCATTTCCAATGGAATTCAATTCCATTTCTGTCCTGCCTCTTATGAGAATTCTCCTTCAACTTTCTGTTCCAGCTCCCACCCCACCAGATCCTAAGCCCAATCCCAACCAGATAATATGTTATTTTATGGCTTGAGACAGCACAGCACAGTAGGAAATGCCTGGGCTTTGGAAACAGATAGACCTGGGTTGGAATCTAAACTCTGTCACATACTGTATGATCTGGAGCAAATTACTTCACTTCTCTGAGACTCAGTTTCCTCATCTCTGTAATGGGGTTAATAATACCTACTGTATAGAGGTTGTGGTAGACAGAAGGACACCCAAAAATGTCCACATGCTAAATCCCAGAATCTGTGACTGTTACCTTTTAGGCAAAAGAGACTCCCAGAGAGGAACACAGCCCTGCTGACATATTGATTTTAGCCCCATGAGAACTCTGTCAGAATTCTGACCTTTAAAACTATAAAATTAAAAATGTGTATTGTTGCAGCACCTGGGTAGCTCAGTCAGTTAAGCGTCTGCCTTCTGCTCAGGTCATGATCTTGGGGTCCTGGGATCAAGCCCCCTTCAGGCATCTTGCTCATGCTCTCTCTCACTCACTCTCTCTCTCTCCAATAAATAAATAAAAATCTTTTTTAAAAACGTGTATTGTTTTAAGCTACTAAGTTGGTGGTAATTTGTTTCAGGGACAATAAAAAACCAATACAGAAGTGTCGTAGGAAAGCATAAGCAGAGAGTTCACCATACTGCATGGCAGAGAGTAAGCCCTAACCAAGTATTAGTTTCCTCCTACAATTTATCAAAGAAATTCTAATTATTTTATTCACACACACAGACACACACACGCGACCACATTCTATGTGCCAGACACCATTCCAGAAACTCATGGAATTTACACCCTAATCAAAAGAGCAAAATTGTTTTATATGATGGGGTTATTTTTCACTTACTACACACACCAGCCTCAAGTAGGCATTTATTTTTCTCAACTATTGTGCCACAGGCTCATATACTTCAGTAAGACCCGCCCACAACTGTACATCTCCCAGTCTTTAACCTGCTTGCATAGGGTGAGTTTGTTTCTGTAGAATTCTCAATGAAGAATATTGCTTATGTTTTGTTTTGCACTAAGGAAGCAGATGAAAACTGACACCAATAGGTTTGGTCTTAGTGTACCTGACTCTGATCATACAATAATACAAAATTCAAAGGCCCAGCCAAAAATGCCACTATGATCTCACAATGACCACAAAGCAGAGAGGCTCAAATGAATCTCCTTAGAGGTTCCAATGATGGGAGATAGAGAGAGGAGGGAGGAAAGAATGGCATTGCTGCTATGCCCCTTAAAGGTTTCATAGATGGAAATACTGAATTAAACACCTATTTTGGTGAATTAAGACTCACAATATTGAATACAGGTGAGCCAGGGCATAACTTTAAACCATGCTTCCAAAAGGGGAGTCACCACGGAAGAGTCTGTTTAGACCAGCAGAGCTGCCTGGGCTTGCCCTCCACACTCCACCTTTCCTAGCCTACTTCCTAATTTATATAATAAATTCAAGGTACCCAGATCTGCAGTAGAGGTGACAAAATTCTCTGACCAGTTCCTGGGACAAAATGCTTTCGAACGCAAGGGAGCAGGAAGTCGTTCATTGTCTTACCCATGCTGGATGCTGTAGGGTCTTCTGTCCCAGACTGACTCCTCCTGGTAAGACTAAAGCAATTCTGCTTCTAGAAGTCCAAATTAAAATTCCCTTTCCAGAGGTACAAATTCCACCCCACACACGAACAGCTGGGAGCTGGTACCCCCTGAAGAGCACTCAGAGAAACACATTCTCACTTTGTGATGACCTTTATAGCTTTACTCTGCTTCCAAGTATCCCTTTCTGCTATATTTGAATCCCAGTGAATACAGGAAGACCTACTAGAGAGGTGCAGACTTTTATTAGAGCATGGTCCCTGGTTAGACAGGTTAGCGTTTTCAGCAGGGGATTTGCCAGCCTCACAAAGTGATGTTTGCCCCGTAATTGCAGCATCCCACTGTCCAGGAAAATCAAGCCTCACTGTCAGAGAAGGAATCCAATCACTTCACTCTGGAATGATTCTGGGACTCTGTTAGATTGGTGGAGCTCTCTTTGTTGTTTCCCTTTCTTCTCTGTGTGTAAACGTCTGTGTGATTTTTTTTTTTTAGTGTTTTTATTGATGTCAAGACGTTGGTACAAAAACAAGACTAACAGTGTATGATTCGGGCTCCTGGTTTCCCACATCTCCCCATCTCCTTGAGCAGATGGCATAGCTGGAGGACTGTTTACTCTATGGCTTATTTCCCCCTTATCTTTGATGTCCCAGGATGTCAAAGGTTGTAAATTTAATATTGATTTGATAAAGTAGTTTTACTCTAACATGTCAGTTATGATTAGCTTCAACCCGGAAAAAGCTCAGTCACTGATCTGGATTTGCACGCAATGTGGCTCCCCAGCTTTCAGACTCTCGGACTGAATGCTTTATTTATTAGAGTGGCAATGGTCTGTAAAGGCCAGGACAGCCCTCAGCCCCCAGCTCCCTCTCTGCTCTGAGCCTCCAGCACCTGGGCCCTTTCATTAAGCTTGAAAATCTAAGTAGATCAGGGAGACATATCATTTGCTGGCATGTCAACAGACAGAAGCGTTTATATATCACATTATACCCCAGCGGCTATAACTAGAGAGAGAGGAATGAGAAGTCTTACTTGGGTTTCCATCCCTCCCTTTCTTCAGTCCCACAGTGCCCTCACGTTCCACCACCAGGGTGGGAGCTATTGCTATAATAACAGTAATAAAAGCTGACATTTATTGAACACTTTTTATGTGGTAATCACTTAATAAGCATCAGGCACTGTACTAAGGGTTTTCCGTGCATCATCTCATTTAATCCTTATATCAGTCCTATGAAGTATTTATTATTACCATTATTATTATTTAATACTATTATTTCTCCCATTTTATGGATAAAAGAATCAAGGAACACCCAGGATCACACACTGCTACAACTCTTGAGGCTGGAATTCAACCCCAGATAGTCTGACCACCACCCCCCAAGAACCCACATTCTCATCCCCAACACTATAAGATGTGCTTCACCAGGAAACAGGGAAGTGACATTTTTGTACCAATCATGCTAACACCTTTGACTTAACATTTTCTGTTCTTTTATTTTGATACAAACTGATCTTGAAGCAAAATAATAGAATTCATCACCAAATTCCATTTTCTTTCTTAAGAAGAAGGCAACTGGTGTGTTTACCCTGCTCCATTGATCCTCTCTCCCTCACACCTTGGAACAAGTCCTCTTTGGAGGATGAACCTCAGGATGCTCATTGCTTTGTGGTGGGAAGTTCTTCCTGAAGCCATATGTCCGTGTTCCTACTCGCCAGGTGCTACAAAAGGGCCACATGGCCTTCCAAGTTAAGGAAATGGATCACAGCCTTCCTACCTTGGGGAATCTCAACTTACTGTATTTTAACATTGCTGAGGCTAATTCAGGAGGCTGACAGAGGACACTTGGGCACTTTATCTCCCGAGTTAAATATACATCTTGAACTTACCTGGGTGCTGAAGTCCTTCTTTCCTCACTCCAGGCTGAAACAGACCAGGTGAGGAATCTATCTGGAACTGCTTTTCCTGATACTTTCCTTCTTCCCTCTTCCTAGATCTTGACAATGGGGGAAAAGATAAATTAAGGCAAATTAAAGATAGTGCCAAATTCTCTGACTGCCTTCCATCAAGAGGGGAGGTCTCTATCCCATCCCTTTGATTCTGGGTGGGCTCTGTGACCACCCTGACCAATAGAATACAGTGGAAATAACACCGAGCCCATTTCTGAGCCCACTCCTTAAGAGACTGCTGAACGTCACCAAGTGATGCCAATCAAAGTACATGCAATAGAAGTGCCTGAATTCCTGACCCACAATATTGTGAGGTATAATAAAACGGTAGCTGTTTTGCAGCATAGCAAAAAAGAACAGGTATAAAAGTACATAGGTGCCTGACATGGATCACTTCAACTTTTAAGGCTCCTGGACTTTCGGCACGCACTCACAGATGGAAGGCTGCTCTATCTAGCCCAACTCAATGCCTTCAAGCATAGGGAAGAACACACTGCTTTCTTCAGGTAACTCTTAATTTGTGACTTGTTGCTGTTTCTGGAAGACAAACACTGGTGTGCTGTCCTATGGAGCAAGTCTTCTCAACTGATTACACAACATTAATAAAGTATTAATCTTTTAGTATATTTACATCTCATAATTCATGGGCCACTTGGAATCCAGGCATAAGCTAATCACACTGAGCCTATGCTCTGTTTTTCCTTTTAATTTCCTCAGTTAGTACATTATTTTCAACAGCCAGAAGGTAAATCTTTTCACTTAGAAGAAGCACATAGAAAGCCCCGCTCCCAGGTAGATAAAGAAACCTATTCTTTGTTGTAAGGCCTAAGAATTATGGTGAAAGACATAAAGGTAGGCACTTTTAGTTAATGGCTTCCAAATATAATTTCATTCTTCTGTTTAATTATATGTATTTCAATGCATACTCTAAATGACTGTGAGAAGACAGTATATTCTGGAAACATAATGCACTTTTTTGAGTATCCACAGTTTATTTGTCAGACCGTAATACACTTTCATAGGGATGAAATAAATAAGAAACAGCCCAAGTGAGAGAAGTAAAAGAGACTTGACAAGTAGCTTGGTTTTATCCTCAAACTACAATGGACCAAAGTCTTTTTTGAAGTGAAACAATTTACTATAGATATGCTTATTTTCTATACTAAAGTTTTTGTTGTTGGTTTGTTTGGTTTATTGTCCAATAGACAGAAACACAAAAGAGGAAGAGAAAACTTCCATCAAGAGAATCCCATCCTAGAATTCTACAGATGGATGTGTTAACCCTTGACCTCCCACATGCAGGTTATCATCTCTAGAAGTTTGAAGAAGAGACATTTATGAACCTTTTATTTCAGACTTACCCTGACAATCACAGATCACAGAACTCAGAGATCTTCACTGGCATGGAGAGATAAGTTTCTGCATCTGTAAAACGAGATTGATAATATCCAACCCATAGGTTTTATTTTAGGAATTAAATTATATTTTGGAAGGAAGAAGAGGAGTTAGCCAACACACAAGGAAGGCAGGAGAAGAATCACCAAAAGGCAATGTCACATTTGAGTTAGGTCAAAGGATAACAATGTTTTATCTGGCTGGTGGGATTTGGGGTGCTTTTTGTATTCTTTGTATCTTTGTATGGCTTAATTTTTGTCATTAACATGTGTTACATATTTAAAAAATAAAAAACAAACTAGAAAGGCAGGAAAAGAAAATATTTCAAGGAAGTTTGGTCAAGAGGTTTTAAAGAGGCCCAGAAATCTCAGACAATGACTTCTCAAAAGACAAGTACCCTTCATCCATCCTAAACCTTTTTATGGTGCATTGCTAGGTGGAGGGGAAACCTACCAAGAGCCAAACCAAAGAATGACTGAAAATATTGGTTTCTAGGATTCCCCCTTTAATGATTAATTGCTGTACCTTATACTCATAAGGCTTCCCAGTTTTTCCCATTTTAAACAAATCTCTGTATGGAAGAAGCTTGGCCATTGTTGTAATATTCTGGATTCAAAACAACCGGAGTAGTTCAGATAGTGATGCTAATTCCTTTAAATACAACTGTAAAGTTTTCAAAATTTTCAAGATATATTGGATAAAATCTAAAAATAAAAACTTCATGTAATTTTTTTCATGGTCTGTAAATGCTATTCAATGAGTAGTTAAAACTCATTTTATCATATCATAGCACATACATAGCTTAAATGTATTAAATATAGCCTCTCTTCATCTTATTTCATTTTATAAAATGGTTAGTATTTTCCTATTTAAAAAAAAAGCTTTCAAAAAATTTAGGATGAACAATTTTACATATTCTGCTTTAAAATGTTCAAGAAGTTTTACAAAATTCTTTAGGCTTCAGTGGTTTAATAAAAGACATACAGGTTTTGGAGGCAAAAAGTCCTGGGTTTGAAGGCCAGATCTGCTACATAGTGGGTGTTTGAGCACCAAAGTTACGTCAGCAGCGTTCCCTTAAAAGTACAGACCGCATATTCTTTAAGCAGCAGGCATTGTGCTAACTATCGAGAATGTAAAGACAACAGGGTACAAATGCTTCTCCCTCATACTCTCTCTGGTTCTCCCCTGCATAAAACACCTACCTGATACGACTGTGTTGTAAAGATGCGGCTGTAGTGAGTAGGGCACTCGATACAAAGTTGTTGTGGAAGACAAGCTATATTACTATCACTGTAATTGCCAGGGCAAAGGGTAAGAGTTCGTCCCCTGCATAAAAACCACCGATCTCCAGAATAGGTAAAAAACAGAGGAAAGCAGGGATGGCTTTCCACCCCGGAAGCCTCACCTCCTCTCCGGCCCTACCTTTCACTCCAGCCACCGAAGCGGCAACCAGCCAGTGCGGGAGGAGCAGGACCACGCATGCGGCCCACACCCGTTTCCCGTCTGCCCCTGGGGCTCCACAGCGCGCAGGCGCAGCCTGCAAATGCCGGTCTGTTAACCCTGAGGAGCGATTCCTGGCTGAGGGGAATGTGGACTGAAGCATAAACAGCAGCGTTCTGAGGCTCTGTCGGCAAGAGAAAACCCACTGGCCCACAGTGGGCACAAACCAAACGAGTTACCTTTGCGTGGACTTTCCTGCCTACTCTCTGTTTCACTGTCCCCAGTCGCACTCCTGACCCCTGCCTGGATCACTTCCCTGATGAAGAACAGGTATGCAAGCCCTTGTCTCAGGCTTTGCGTTAGAGAGAAAACCAGGCCAAAATACTGTCTATAGAAGGAAAATATTAGCAGAATTTTGTTGTTGGAGGAAGATATAAAAATGACCATACAATGAAATAATATGCAGCCATTAAAAAGAGTGAGGTTTGGGGCACCTGGGTGGCTTAGTCCGTTAAGCCTCCCACTCTTTTTTTTTTTTTAATGTTTTTTTTATTATATTATGTTAGTCACCATATAGTACATCCCTGGTTTCCGATGTAAAGTTCGATGATTCCTTAGTTGCGCATAACACCCAGTGCACCATGCAATACGTGCCCTCCTTACTACCTGTCACCGGTCTATCCCATTCCCCCACCCCCCTCCCCTCTGAAGACCTCCCACTCTTGATTTAGGCCCAGGTCATGATCTCAGGGTCGGGAGATCGATCCTTAGGTTGGGATCCACCCTGGGTTTGGAGCCTGCTTAAGAGTCTCTCTCTTCTTCTCCCTCTCTCCCTACCCCAAAGCAAGGTAAACTAATCCAGTTGACATCAGAAACTCCCTTTTTTTTCTTCTTTTTTTTTTTTTTTTTTTTTTTTTTTTGTTAGAGAGAGCGAGTGGAAGGGCAGAGGCAGAGGGACAGAGAATCTCAAGCTGACTCCACATGGCTCAGTCTCAGGACCCTGAGATCGTGCCCTGAGCCAAAATCAATAGTGGACTTAACCAACTGAGCCACCCCAGCACCCCTTCATCAGAAAATTCTAAGACATACTGTTGAGTAAGAAAAGGAAGATGCAGAGTACTGTATACAATAAGATGTCATTTTGTAAAACAAAAAAAAATAGCCTCTCAGAAAGCTCAATATCTGTACATCAATATACTTATTTGCAAATGTATATATAAGCATTTATTTTAAAATTATATATGTATATAAACTTTAAAAAGGATACATGCTAGTTTGTTAAATGTGTTTGGGGATATGAGAGTAGAAGAGAAGAGATTAGTAAAACAAAGAAAAAGAGGTCTTTATTTAAAAACCACATTTGTGACATATTATTCCATTCAGGTAAAATACAAATATGAGTACGTGCTTATGACAGATAAAAGAGGGGTAGTCCCCAATATGCTAATGATGATCATTTCTGGAATGTGGGATTTCAGGTAGGCTTTTACTTTCTACCTCACACTTTTCTTGTTTTAAGTTTTTCAATAATTGTAGATTTAAAAGATGTGGAGAGGCAGTTTGGCATAGTGGTAAAGAGTACAAACTCCGGGGACTAACAACTATATTCAGATCTTGGCTCTGTCACTTATGGTTGTGTGACCTTGGGCAGGTTATTTCATTTCTTTGGGCTTCAGTTTTCCCCTCTGTAAAATGGAGATAATATATTACTTACTTCATTGGGCTGTTAAGAAATTAAATAGGAAACATAGGTAAAGCTTTTAGAATGGTGCCTGTAACATAGTAAATGATCCATAAAGGTTAGCTATTATTATTTCTTTATAATTAACTGAAAAGTAAAATAGCTGGAGGGCTTACCTACACCATTAGTTAGTCAGGGAGAAAAGATATGCCTCACTGTCATTCTGGCCTGGGTAACCATTCACACAAAGCTACTCTGCTCCTGTAGATAAGTAGCTTCTGCTTCCAGGAAGAAAGAAAAAAAAGAAGAGAGGAAGAAAGAAAGGAGGTAGAGAGAGAAAGGGAGGAACAAAAAGAAGGAGAAGGGAAAAAGGAGGAGGATGACAAGGATAAAGAAAGAAAAGAAAAGAAAAGAGAAAAGAAAGAAAAGGAAAGAAACAGCCCGAAAGTTTCCACTTGGATGCTGATGGGGCAGGGCAAACTTCCCCCTCCTCCAGGTGTCTGGCCTGACCTGAAGGATTCTCTTTCCAGTTTCCTGGTAATCCCAGTTCTTCAAGAGTGTGCAAGTTCATGTTGGTCATCTATTTTTTTCCTAATTGAAATGCACTGTTAGTATTATATGTTTTGCTGACATTTATGTCACATTCCTAGATATCAGATTAAAAAATACTTTTAATCAGTTATAAATGAGAATGTATACACAATAATTCTAAAACTGTGTCTTCATCAAAGTTTGCTTCCAAGTATGATACATGTGGCTTTAGTGCCAATTCTTATTAACTGTGCAGCACAATGTGCTGACACCCATGACACATTTCCCCTTATTCAGTCACAAAAATACTTCTAATTAGCCATAAATGAGAATGTACACACAACATTTCCAATAGCTACTCTGTTCCTATCAAAGTTCACATCAGAGAAAACTTAAACTGTTGCCACTGAGCTGCCTTGCTCCAATTCCAACAGCTCTTATTTCAGAAATGCTTAGAAAATTGAATCTTTAGATCTTGCTGGGTAAACAGATCTGAGGTAGATTTATTTCAACCCAAGTCCTTTATTTGAGATATGTGTCCTCCTGAACCCAACTAAAATGCATACCATAGCCATTTCAAAGGCAGTGATAAAATTACTTGGTTAAATATTTTGGCTAGATTTCCTGTTTCCTGAGGCCTGGGGTTTGTATTCTGTGGCTTCTGCATTTGCATGTGGTGATGGGGGCAGTATTAAATGGCACCATATCTGCCAACCTCCATAAGTACCATGCCCCACAGGGAAAGCCCCAGGCACCCATCGCCACTGTGAGCCACACAGACAAGACGACACCAAATCTCAATTACCACCTTCAACCTCTCAGACCTTTGGCTTTCTCCAGGAATCCAGGCTGTAAGCTTCTTAGGATATCACAGACCATAAAGTACCTCCTCAGTTCAGTGTGGAGTCTATAATATCACTTTAGTTATAATTCAGATAATTCTCCAAACTTGAGGCTGTGAAGCATTTTGATCTGCTCTTAGATTTCTTTATAATCTCTCCTTCGTTTTATAACAGGCTTTGTCTTCTGTTGCTCTGTACTTTACAAGTCACCAGGCCACGATTTGTGCATGGCCCGGTACATTGAGGTGAAAGGGAAACTTTATGTGGGGGGAGGAAAAGCAGTTCTGTTAAACTTTGCTTACTTTCACTACCTTTAAAAACTCATTAAATAGGATTCTGCCTTTTACTTGCCGAAGTGTTTAAAACCCTTTTTAATGAAAAATTCTAATCCTATATAATCACACCATAAGTACTTTCTTTCTGTTCAAAGAGGAAACAGTGTTAAATTTTAATGCATACCTCTGGCAGGCTATAATAGAAGTGTTCAGTCAGTTTTAAATCCGATTAGTGTAACTGTTACAGATTAGAGAAAAATCCCAAGTGATTGGAGCAGGTCCCTAGCTCAAGAGAACTAATTTAAGGTCCAGGCCTGATCACACCAGAATCAAAGGGAACATGAAGACTCTTGCATCCAGTTTGCCCAAAATTTGTTCAGAAGCTAATAAAATAAGGTCCTGTGCTAGGTATTGCAGCAATATAAAGACAAGTTTTCAAAAAGGAGGCAGATGAGACATAAGGCAAGGCTAGACAACGTAGAATGAGGGGAAGAGCAGGAGAAGTGAGGAGTCCTAAGAGAATTCAGAAAGGACAAAATCACATCCCAGGGAGAGAAACCCTGAGACTTCTTAGAGGATGTAACTTCTAAAAGAGGCTTTTAAGGACAGACAGACACCATAGATGAGGAGACAGGGATATCCCTACTAAGATGGGGAAAAGTATAAAGTTTTCCAAAAATTAGAGAAAGTTTGTTTAGAACTTTGAGAAGGGGAGGGAATGCCACTTTGTTGAGCAGAATGTTGAGCAGACACTATACCAGGCATCTACATCTATTTTCTCATTTACTCCCCACAACATCCCAATGAGGTGGTTACTATCCCCATTTTATAGATGAGAAAAATGAACCTCAGGTTGTCAAACATGCCTAAGTTAAATAGCTTGGAAGTGGTGGCACTCAGAAGAAAAATATGGTTGAGCTTCTCTCAGTATTTAGTCTCAGGAACTCCCTGAGTCGCGCCTTCCTCTTATTCACCATTAAGGCCCAATTTGTTCTAAAAGACCCTCCTGACCACCTGAGTTAGAAATGATATTTCTGGTCCCTGAATTCATAGCAGTCTTATTGTCGTTACCCAAGTGGCGTTTACTGTACCCTGGCTTCTTTTGGCATTTTTTCTCATGCAGTTATTGACCTCAGTGCTTCTTAATTGGTTGGGTAGTTGTGTAGAGCAGGAATATCAAAAACATCTGAGATGAAGTGCATATATATATTTAAATATTTATATTTTTGAGGCTGTCCTTCCACCCACCTCACTTTGCCTTCCTCAGTAGTCTAAGACCATCTAGAGGAGAGGGTAGTTATCTAAACCCTTAGAGTATATGCCAGAACATGTGTAGGCACCAGCAATAGCATTTTTAAATACTCCCTTAGTGTTTCGAATTCCCACCCCATCCCAGATGAGAACCAGTAAGCTAGCTGGATTGAAAATCAGGTGATTTGACATCAGGTCCCAGCTCTCCCGCTTACTAGTTGTGTGATCCTTACTCTCTTTGAGACCCACTCTTATCATGTATAAGTTGAAAATCATTTTATCTGCTTTACCTACATTTTAGGATTAATGTAAGCATTAAATGATTAAGTCTGTAAAGTCTTACATAATGGGATGGTATTAACATGTCTGGATTAGAAACACCTTGAAACCCGGACCCTACACCTTGCTTTTATATATACAAACTAAGTGATTGCACTTAGTGGATATTTAATAGTGGGTGTTGATTCACAGATGTATGTCTCAGAACCTTACGGAAATAAAACATTCAACTAAGATGGCGGAGAAACGTACTATAATGTCCTCCACCTGGGATACCATTTACCTCCCAACTGCTTCCCCAACCTGGATACATTTTAAAGACAATGCCTGTTTAAAAGTCGTGGCTGTCTCTGAAATGAGGAGCTTTGGGCTCCAGATTGTCATTATCTATCATCTTTCTTCTCTTGCACTTTCCATTCTGTACCTCCAAACCAACATGCTCACTTATACCTCTTTACAGTCAAGGTGGAACTCTGCCTTTATAAATTAATGATTACTCAAGAATAGAGGACACTTTTTACCTTTCAAAACAAATCTTCTAATGAATGATAAGAAAAAAAATTAATTTCCTCATTAAAAAAGGACCAGGAAGGGGAAATGAAAGCCAAATACAAACCCCCTACAGTAAGAGAAAGGACAGCAAAAAAATAAAAACAGGGATTCATGAATGCAGGAAGAAATTAAAACAAACCTGCAGGCCCTCATAAATACAGCAATCAGGCAGCTCCATGCATGCATCCCATATTTGAATTTTTATTTTACATGAAGTATTTTTGTATCTGCTTTGCCTAAATTTGGCCTCTTACCAAAGCCTAATGACTCTACTTTATGTTAAGCTTTTCGAAGGATCTAAACTTAAAACTAGGGGGAAAAAAACCTGTTAATTTATCTTGCAGGAAAAGGTGTTATAATTTGAATGAAAAACAGCAAGCAGACAGATAAAAAGGAGCTGGCACAAAGCTCAGGCAATCAGTAACATTTTTTGTACCTGCAGGCTGAGAAATTGTCTCCAGTGTTGTATGATGTTATTATCATTGCCTATTTTCACTTGTACATTAGGTTCAAGCATAATTGTGTGAAGATTTGAATGTTCTCCACAGATTTACTATTTTAATAAGCTCATAATGTTAAAACACTATATGTGTTGACAGTGGTACTTACACTGTATTAAGCAAACAAATCAAATCATTTTCTTTGAAATGCTAAGCAGCCTAATTTGACCTTTCTAAAGGCCCAGGTCAGTTCAGAAATCATCCCAGATAATAGTTTTCTCTTTGACCTTTCTGTCTTTTATCCCATCCATCAGCAAACATACCGTCTTCACAGACCATATGACTTACGACTCCAGAAACTGCCTTTACTCTATTGAAGTGTATGGGGCAGAGTGGGGCCACTATGCACTATACTCCTGAATATTCATGGTAACCAAAAGTAAGCTCAGGTACCAAAAAGTAAGTGTGTCATCTAGTCATACATCTAGTTTATGAAGTAAAATTTGGTACTTGGTACAATGTGGCTGTATTAAAATAAACATTAAATCCATGCAAGAAGCAAAAGGGAGAATCATTGACATAAGTAAATCCAAGGTCAGAGGCAGCTAGATGTTGACATTGACTTCAATATCGAAACAAAGAGAGGGTAGTATGCCCAATTTTAGCAGGTCCTTTTGGTCTCTTCTTTATTTGAAGAAATAGCTTAATAACATTTTCTAAAAATACACGTCCTTTTTTTTTTTTTTAAATTCAAAAAACACACAAGCATGGAGGAAAGAAATCAATGATTCTGTCTCTCAGAATGATCCTTGTTGTTGATTTTAGATCTTATTATTCCAGGCTTCTTCTACACGTGTTTGAATGGGTTAATCTGGCACAAACTGATTTTTAAGTTGGTGTTTTTCTTTCCACTTACTGTTTTGTTAATATCTTTCCATGTGATTAAATACTCTCCCACTACAGCAACACATTAATAGCTGTGTAGTATTCCATTAAGGAACACTATGTTGCCTATGGTTGGATATTTAGGTTGCCTCCACAACCCAATTAAGATGGTAATGAACTTATAGCAAGTTCTTTTTGAATACCAAAGCCTCCATCTGCACTCCTCTTAAGACATTTTACAGCTCATAAAGCCTTTAACTCTTGTGAATTTACTGACTTAGACTTTTCTATTGACTTCCGTTTAATTTTAAGGAGATATTACACAAAAACACCCCTTTTGTCTGAACACTTGTCAAAATAATTGCGTCTGCATCAATTAACATTTTACTTCTACAACTCTGTAATGTGTACTTCATATATATTTGTTTCTGCAACATCATCCTTAGAATAAATATATGAAATAATATGCACACTTAAGAAGCACTGCACAATTACTTCCACCTAATCCAAAGACGATTCTCATTTATTTACTGATTCATTCAACAAGTACTTATTAAGCACCTACTGTATAACATGTACTATGCCACGTGCCGTTGAAGAAATATTTAAACATCTACATTGGGTATGTCTTTACTTCAAAGTCAAAGCCACTAGGAAATGTTTATGTTTTTCCTATATTTTGCTCAAATACCAGAAGCAATAATTTATGTTATATAAAGATGTCATTCTACTTTTGAGTGGCAGTTGGACCTTTTTCATTTGTTGACCATTTAATTAATAACAAGAAAGTCTAATAAATCTCTCTCTTTTTTTTTTTTTTTTAAGATTTTATCTATTTGTCAGAGAGAGAGAGAGCACAAGCAGGGGGAGTGACAGGCAGAGGGAGAAGCAAGCTTCCCGCTGATCAGGGAGCCCAATGTGGGACTCAATCCCAGGACCCAGGGATCATGACCTGAGCTGAAGGCAGATGCTTAACCGAGGGAGCCACCCAGGCGTCCTGTAACAAATCTCTCTTGACAGAAATATAATCTATACCAATTTGAGCCAAATCAACAGAATTTTCAGCAGTTATGTACTTTCTGTGGCCCTTAGATTGCAGCCAATAGGTATCAGTTATGTAAGAGGCTCATCTTGATAGGTGAGATGGGCAAATGAGCAATTATATTAACAAACTTAAGGGGTCCCATCACCTCCACATTGTTTTAGGACCTGCCCATCAAGATCATCTAATATCTCTCTTGCATGTCCTCTGGCTAAACTATGTTCCTTTATTCCATCATTTCACTTTTTAATATGTCTACCTTTACCTTCTCATTTCTTCAGTGATTTAGCTCTAAACCTAAAACTTCACCCATTCTATCTGCCATCTTTCAAACACCCTCCCAAACTTCCGTCAGACTGAACAATGGCCCTCTTCTAGTGAATACGTCAAAGAACACTCAAAGCTGGCCTCTTTCTCAAAATCTTTCCTGACTGATTGGAAGATAAAGCAGCTTTCCAAAGAGTTCCATCTCAACAGCATGCCATTCCCCATGGAATGTGTATTTGGATATAGATAGTGTTGTTACATATGTATGAGAATATGTTTTACTTATTCACCTGCCTTTTTTCAGCCTGACTGTGAGCCCCTGAAGACTAAGAACATGTTTTCTCTTTATTCTGTAATGATCCCACCCCCACAGAGTTACACTGCTAAATGTTGGTGCCACCTTTCTTCAAAGCAGCTATCAATAATTACAACATTTTAACTAGCTAGGTCTTAGAATACAGATTTTTAGAGGTAAGAAGCAATGTTAGAGGTTACTGAGTCCATCACGTTTTTCTTTTAAAGCTCACATTTATTTAGTATTTATTACATGTCAGATACTGTAAGCTCTTTATGCGAATTATCTCATGTAGTCCTCACAAAAATTGATAGAGTAAGAATTCTAAATATCCCCATTTTTGTGTGCCTACCAAAACCCTCCTTTTCCCTTTTCACAATAAAGTATACATAAATGAATGAATAATAATAGCTTAACCTAGGATCAGGACTAGAATAAGATGGGGGGTGCAGGGCAAAATTTAAGGAGGCTTGCTTTTTCAGGGTTGTGCAATCACTTCCTTAAATTCTGCCCTCTAGGTGCCTCTCTTGCCTCACCCTAGCCTCAAGCCCTAGCTAAACTTTATTGTATGCCAGGTACTGCTCTAAGTATATTTACATAGTTAATACAACAATCCTATGAGATATGTAGTATTATCTCAGTTACAAATAAGGAAATGGAGATTAAGTAATAATATGCCTAAGGTCTCACAGTTAGTAAGTGACAGGAAGGTATTCAAATCTAAACATCCTGGTTGGAGATAGATAATTGAATGAATACATGAAATAAGGAACGAACAACTATTAAGGCCACACTGAAAGTTCTAGGCAGAGCTGAGCTTCAAATCCTGATTGTCTAGCTCTCAATCTAGTACAATTCCACTGAATATCAAAGTTTCTTTGATGGTTTATCAAATGAAATGTAAGCAATTGTTGACTTTTCTCTAACTGAACAATTTTTTTAAAAGCAGGTAATAAAGATACTTGAATCAAGCACATGTAAAAGGTAGCTGTCTATAATTTCTAACATTAATAGACATTTTTTCTCCAAATTATTTGATCTCATAGTTGGGTCAAGGTCAAATTTCCAAACTATTAAAAAAAAATTATGAACTTTAAGTATACATGCTACCAGACTGC
This sequence comes from Ursus maritimus, assembly GCF_017311325.1. Classification (NCBI taxonomy): domain Eukaryota; kingdom Metazoa; phylum Chordata; class Mammalia; order Carnivora; family Ursidae; genus Ursus; species Ursus maritimus. Next base: position 7,514,922 of record NW_024426230.1, read on the forward strand.
TCATTTTCTACCAAAAGTTCTAGATCCAAGTATTTACTCAGATCCTTTCCTGGCCCACTTTCTAGGTAATTTCTCTGGTTCTAGTAATATTTTCATGGATTCCATGATTCAGAACACTAGAGATTATCTTCATAATGGGATCTAATAATACATCACAGAATATTAAGTTGTTGTTGTATCTTCCGTGGAATATTTTTGCTGTGCCTTAAAGCTTTCTTCTCTTAATAAGAACATCCCTTCCCTGATTTTATGTTACCTTGGTAATTCTCACATTGCAGGAAGTTTCCAGATGATAAAGTTTATAATACTTGCTTCTCAACAAAAATCAGGGAGTCAGATAAATACTGCCACTTTAGTTACCATTGATACTAGGTTCGTTTTTTAATTTCCTAATCTTCAAGTCCTAGAAATGAATCTCATTGGCCCAGATCATCTTTCTAGGCAGGCAAAATCACCTATGACTAGCTGCCTATGGACTAACTCCCCTTAAATTAAAGATCTGCTGGTAATCTCATCTGATAAGGCCAGGGGCAGAGACCCATAGAAGAGATCTTGGCAGTTTAGGGAAGCTTCATATAAAATGGTACAGATTGGAAATAAATAAGCAGTGAAATAAATTATCAGTGAAATAAATAAGCAGAGCAAGGAGTTTTTTTTTATATACTTTGATGTGTATTTCAGACACAGAATAGGAAGTCTATGTGAATTAATTAGAAACAAATTGGTTTTTAAAAACTCCTCAGTGAGTCTTATCCTCTAAAAAACTAGAACAATGGGAAAACTTAGAAAAATCAGAAAAATGTTGTCTTCAGGAAAATGTTGAAGAGGACTTCAGTAGCAACAACTGTCATGAATGGGTTAGAACATGTGACATGCTATATACTATAATACCTAGGTATGAACACATGAAACTGACTTCAGTCCTAAGAGTACATCCAGAAAGTTCATGGACACACCTGACAAAATTTCAAAGTTGGATTGAGCATTTAAAATAATCAACCACTTTATTTATTTATTTACTTACTTATTTTTAAGAATTTATGTATTTATTTTAGAGAGAGACAGAGACAGAGCAGGGGGAAGAGCAGAGGGAGGTCAAGCAGACTCCACGCTGAGCACAGAGCCTGATACAGGGCTTGATCCCAGGACCCTGACATCATGACCTGAGCTGAAATCAAGAGTCTGATGCTTAACCAACTGAGCCACCCAAGTGCCCAAACATCAGGCATTTTATTTGAATGTATTTAGATCTGTTTCATGTCCTTTTAGAATAATAGTTTTTGAAGACAGTGCTTTGCTATTTAAGATTTGCCTTATGCAGCATCTAACCCCATATATGAATCCAGGCAATAAATAAATAGAACACTGTAAAATATTGGGAAATACAAATATCTTTATTTTTCATATTTATTTTTTAATCATTTTTCCACTTCAGGGAAAAAATAACATGAGCCCATATAGTGAAATTGAATAGCTATAGATTTTGGAGCTAGATAGGACTGATTTTTGAACAGTGCTTCTGTGAGGACCTGGGAAATCAATTATCTGCTTTAACCTGAGTGATCTCATTTTGTAAATTTTTATGAGGATTTGTAAATTTTTATGAGGATTACATAGAGTATGTAAAGAACATGCCATGCCAGCACTTCTCAAGTCCTCAGGGTAAGGTAACTTTTATTACTTTATCATATATATTTTTGGAACAGTAGAATCATAGTGTAAAAACTAAAACAGATTGATATATCTAATGTAAGATGTGACCAACATAGAAAAATCAAATATTGAAGAATCATGTATCAGTCAGGGTAAGCCAAATCAACAAATTAATTTAGCAGGGGCTCAGCTTTAGTTACTCAGGGACTAGGACTGACAAAGACACTACCTTCTAACAGCTACTTCTTCTGGAACATGCAGGCTCTTCAGTCACTAGCAGGGTACGAGGGCACTGGAGGGTCTCACATTGCTAAGCACATATCAATATTAGAAATAACATGTATCACTTCCACCCACAACCAGTTGCAAAAGCTAGGCAACATGGCCCCATCAAATTGCACAGTGGTAGAGAAATGTAATCCTCTCATATGCTTGGAAGGAAAGGAAAACCAGATATGGTGAACACTAGAAGACCCTACCAAAAGACATGTCCTTAGCTCAGAACGCTTTCAGAAAGGAACCATATAATTGAGTTTGTAATAACTTTTTTTGTTTTTTTTTTTTTAAGAAATGCATTTTATCTTCATGGTGACTTGGCATAATATTTAGTCAGTTTGGGTGTGGGGAAAAACATTATAATTAATCATTGCTGGAGTTGCCCTGAGTATGCCAAAATAAAAGAAGTTGCCATCCAGAAAAGAACTTTGCACAATAAAGTGTTAAATGAAATACTACCAGACAAAATAAGGCAATACTCTTTTGCTGTCTAGCACCACACAAGATGCTAACTAAAAGAGTAAATAAAAACATTCAACATGCATTTAGCTTTCATAATTTACCTTCTGCAAGGTTGATTTAGAGTATGCAGAATATGCCACATTATTTAAGCTGTAAAAAGGAGCTGCTTTACACTACCTGCCATGTACAATTATAATAATCTGTCAGACAAATATAATTACAGAGTGTGATGTCTGTTTGAGTGTGAAGGCTTTGATTGTGTGGTATTGTCTGCTCTACACTGTGGCACAGCATAAACAATTGTACTCTGTGGTAACTCTCAGCCAGGACTGATGCTCGCATCAAGAACACCTCATAAAACAGCACAGATGGTTGGATTTGGGTTGGAGATTGTTGACTTTGTTTATTTGTTTTTTTACCCCAACACTTTTCCAAGGGCAAACTTGACCACAGTAAGTTTTCTGCAATACAATGTGATAGGTCTTCAAGATATTGTGCATGAAAGTGAGTGGGAATGGGAGACTAAGGCAGGGTATGGCCAATTAACAGGTGCCAACCATTTTAATGATGAAAAGTAGGTTGAGAAAGGAATGCATGGGTCACTTTAATCATTAAAAAAATAATTAGGTGACACTTCCTGGGCTTAAAAGTTTAAGTTGGTTTTTTATAGAGTAAGTTGTTATAATTTGTTACTGGACCCTCACACCAGCTGACAGAATAGAAAAGGTAACCATCATTATAGCCTTTCATATTAAAGATTTCATATTAAAGAAATTAGAGGTATGTTTGGCTTTAAATTAACCAATTGTTTCTTTGCTGTACCATCTATACTAAGTCGGATCAGGCTATTTTTAATTTATTTTTCAATTGATGATCTTATCACTGTGACTGTGACCTTCATACCCAGATATTTTGCTGTGGGACTTCTCTACAAGGTACACCGTTTGCTCTTTAAGATGAGACTTGCCTAGAAGGGAGTTAAGAGGTATTGACTTACCAAATTCTGCTCTGTTATAATTCATGTGGTAGAGAAGTTTTATATCATAATCCAAAGACTACACCTGAATACATGGTCAGTCCAAAGTAACAATCTGGATTTGGCATCTTGTTTTCTTTTAAATTACAAATATATAATGTTCTGATGATATCTGAACCAGCTCAGAAAGATCAAACAACTTTTCACTAACAACACAAATTTCTTTGATCCCTAAAAGAGCATTAATATTCTATCCCTTCTGGCAGTATGAGAAAAGAATTCCAGAGATTAGTTCTTATACAGCTGATATCTTTGTGCTAGAGATGAATCCACCATTGAGAAGAAATAGTGTTTTTATGATGTTTCAGTGTTTGAGTCTTCCAATGTAGGCTCCATGGACAATAACAAATCTATCATAAAATAACCACAGAATCTTGAAATCTTTGCATTGGAAAGACCTCTACCTAAGTGGGAATGATTACTTCATTCCTTGTACCCAAATGTACCCTATATAGCTTTCTCTCATAGTTATGATAAGATGCCTACTTATATTGATCTAGAAATTCCTTAAGACCGGAGATTATAATTTATTCCTCTTTGTCTCCCAAATGCTTAAAATAGTACCTAGGGTAGCATGAATAGTTGGCGTGATAGATGGATAGAAAAAAGAAAAAAAAATACTATATTGCAATAATGGATATATGTTGGACCCTCTCCAGTATCTACTCCCTCCCTTCCTTTCCAACAGTCCCAATTTCTGTTTGAAGATTCAAGTGGTTTCAAAGAAGCTCTTATTATCTCCAGCTCCAGGAGTGGAATATGTAATCTAGGTTAAACCAATTAGCACATTCCATCTATCTAACAAGTTTTTGGCTCTGCCTTGAGCACATGACCTAACTAAAAATTTTCATTCAGAGTGAATCTCAGAATTATATCTGGGAAGGAAGAAACAAAGATGCCTTTTGCTGGGTGTAAATGTGGAAGCAGGCAGTCCTGGAGTGGATGGCAGCCATCTCAGGACCATGAGTAGAGCAAGTCTTAGAATAGAACCAACAGTAAGAAAGGTATATGCAGAGGCAGAAAGAAACTGGAAGCCTCATTTGAACCTAATCTTATCTCTGGACTTTTCAGCTGCAAAAAAAGAAACAAAGAAAAAGAAAATAAAATTCCTTTATTTTTCATGTTAGCTTGGGTCAGATTTTCTGTTTCTTACAACACAAAGCATCCTGATTCAATTGTAAATAATGCCATTGAACAGATGTGAGCTGAACAAGCACGATGTACTTCAGAAATATTGGCAAGCCCTATTGCAAACCATTCCACAAACAAACTACAAACCAAAAGTGATGAACACTCCTAATTTCCATTTCCCACTAAAAGGAACCAAGGCTTCCTGAAGAAATGGTTGATTCCAGGTCTTGTGTAAGAAATGTACAAGTTGAGACAGGGACATCTAGTTATATCAAAAGGCAAGAAAGTTCTCAGAAGCAACTATGCTAAAGAACTAAACCAATTTGAAAAGGCTCCCACCAGCTAAAAGTGGGACAGCTTGAGCATCAAATAATAATAATAATGATAATAATAATAATTGCTATGGATTGAAATGGATCAAATATGTTAAAATCAGTGCATTCATAGTGGTACTAGAGGAAATAAACTTCATTGATCGTAGAGAGTATTCGGAGACCACCTAAATAGAGAGAAACAAACATTTAATTTGCCCTTCTTGTATGAACTCTGCTTCAGGGAGTTGTTAAGTTGTTAATAGTTTAAGGAAAAGTTTCTCACGATAGACATTTTCTAGCAAAGAAATGAAGAAAACTCCTTGTTGCAAACCCTTAATGCAATAATAGATCTGGGCAATAAACATCAGTGGCTGCTTACATCCCCAAAAATAAAAACCACACATTATGTGCTTCTTGATGGAAGTGCACCATACCACCTATGAAGTATTCTTGTCAGATAATCAAACCTGAATCAGATCAAGCCTTTTAGTCTAACTACTATTCCATAGGAAATAAAAAAGAGATGCAATCAACAAAATCCAAAATGTGGGAAGCTCTACAGAGAAAATGACCCAATTGTTATAAATAAATTGCAAGGGAAAATAGAGGTATAACTTATAGATTAAAAGATTCTTAAGAGACAACAATCGTTTGGTAATGTGCACACGTCATTGACGTTCTGGTATAAACAAACCGACTATGAAAAATGTGAGACAATCAGAGAAATTGGGATGCTAACTGAATATTTGACAATAAAGGGAATTATTATTTTTATAGGTCTGATAACATTACCATTGTGATTTTTTTAAATTTCTTGTCTTTTATAGATTCATTCAGGAGGAGTTATGGATGCAAAGACATGGTGTCTTTAATACAACATTAATGGGGGACAGGGTAAATAAAGGTGAAATAAGATCGACCATGAGTTCATTATTGAAGTTGAGTAATAGGTATATGAGGGTTCATTATGCTATTCCTTCTACTCTTGTGTAATATTTAAGATTTTCCAAACTAAAAAATTTTTTAAGTATATCATTCCATTATTGTTGAAAATCATATGCACATGCCAGCCTTTCTTGCTTTCACATAAATAGGCTGTCATCCTTCAATCATGTTTTAATTTCTCTGCATTGTAATTCACAGTTGCTGGTACCTGCATGCCTTCTTCCCAGACAGTGGGCATTATCCCACACATGCACATTCATCCCCGTGGAGGGGTTATAGGAAATCCATCATTCTCCCAGTTTACACACAAAGACTTCATTTATTATTATTATTATTATTATTATTATTATTATTATTATTATGTTCAGCTAGCCAACATATAATATATCATTAGTTTTTAATGTAGTGTTCAATGATTCATTAGTGTATAATACCCAGTGCTCATCACAACACGTGCCCTCCTTAATACCAATCACCTGGTTACCCGTTCCCCCACCCACCCTCCCTTCTGTAACTCTCAGTTTGTTTCCCAGAGTCCAGAGTCTCATGGTTTGTCTCCCTCTCTGATTTCTTCCCATTGGGTTTTCCTTCCCTTCCCCTATGGTCTTCCAGGCTATTCCTAACTGGAAGGGATTATGCTAAGTGAAATAAGTCAAGCAGAAGAAGACTTCATTTTTATAGACATGGTTTTCTTCTATTCATTTCCTTACACCTCTATTCTACTTTAATGGCACTATTTATTCCAATTCCCACATCCCTCTTTAGAAATGAGCCATACTTCCTAATTCATGCAGACCTATAGCCAGTGCTAGGTTGAAAAGTTCCAACATCTACATTTCTGTGAGCCTCTATACATAATCTGGCTCAGTGTAAACCTCTTAAGTGAAATGCTGTCCTGGAACTAAAACCTGGAGCTCTCTATGTTCTTCTGTTTTATTTCAAACTCAATACAAAGCAATGGTCCCCAAAGAAAAGTTATGCTGGAGTTAGGTTCACACTATTTCCCTGAAATGTAATACGAGATTTAAACACAGATGATATGACTGGTTAATAAATGTCACCATTGAGTGGCTTTGTTCACCTAATAACATCATTCAGATCATTATAAACAAATTGAAGGGGTTCTTATGTGAAACAAACACGGTAGGACTTATTCCTGCGTAACACAAGACCGAGGCAGGGCAGCCAATCCTAACGGCCTTCAAGAAGGGGCAAGGCTGGCGTGCAGCTTTGTGGTATCCCGGGAGGATTTTATTTCCAAATATAAAATTCATGCCATGCTCACAGGCAGAACCTTAGAATAGTCATAATGATCTAATGGCAGCATTACTATGGAAGTCTGCTACTAATACTTTGAACTACTGCCGTTCTATACAGATCCAGGGATATGATTTCAAAGCTCATGTGGAATGAAGACTGCCCCAACTGAAAGCAATCCACCTGAGTAAAAAAGACAGGAAATAAAAGAACAGGGCAGAATGCAACCAAAGCCCACAATTTGGGATTTCTAGGATAGGGAGGTCGGAGTTGGTTCTTTGATTATGGGGTTTCTTTTATTATTGTTGTAGTTTGAAGGAGTGGCAAAGAAAGAGAAAGTGTCTCTAAATTAGAAGGCATTGCCTGACTGACTTTTTGAATTACCTCTAACTTAGAGATTATAATGTGTTTATTTTCCTCTTCCAAGAAGAGAGGGATAGTAATTGCCTCCATCACCCTCACACTCTCTTCCTTTTGCTATCAAGGTAGTAAGAGTTCATTGATGACAACTCCCTTGTGCTCAATCTTGCTTCAATACTGACAGCAGAAAGAAAAGAAATAGTATATTAACTGCAAAAGAGTTGGGAACCCCTATAAATCCAACCTTATAAACATCCAAGGCCTGTTGGGCTTATCACTTGATATTTAGACAAAAAATAGCTGTTGTTTTATTTCTAGAAATCAAGGGAAACATCAGATCCTTCACAAACAAAACTGCCTAACAGTTAAATGCCTGTATTTATAGGTAACATTCACTGTTTCAAACCTAACCCAGCAATTCTTGTGCAAAGAGGTTCTGAGAGAGCTAACAAGCCTGTTTAAATATATGTATATATATATATACATATATATATATATGTGTATGTAAAATTTTTAAATGCTGTGGAAATTTCCTTTCATTCTTTCAACAATTTGCAGTTGGAATTCATAATTTTAGCAGTATTTCTCACATACAATGCCAAATTTGGAAACACCTATTTAAAGTATATTGTAACATGTTTAAGATACATTGAATCTTTGGAGAAAAGGTGCTATAGAAATCTAATAAATGAAAGCTCATTTTTGAAACTTCATAAAAATACATGCATTTGAATTAATTTTTAGCTAGACAATCTCTTTGGCAGGTAATGTGTAGCGATCCCATATTCCCCAGATTTTAAGGTTCTGGAGTATGGGAAGAAAAAGGTTATGGCCTAAAGAAGCTCATTCTGAGAGTGGAATAGTTCTCAACAAAAATCGGAGCAAGAATGCCAATTTTGGTCTTGAAAATGCATTCACTTATGCTATTTGGAATGTGAAAGAAATTTGAAATATATAAAAAGTAGAGTTATAAAGGGCAGCTGGATTCAACCACATGGCCAAATTTGAATCAGCAAACTGACATTCTCTGAGATAACACACATTATGTCCTTTAAAATTAAAAAAAGGAAAACAAGAGCCAAGTATCATTACTCATTTGTTATTTTGTGAGCTGGTTCAACTCAAGAATACATAATTCTCTGGTTATAATGCAAACTAAGGAAGGATGAGAGCCAGATATAAACAATCTCCTCCTTCTGGAGTAAAATATATAGCTATCTAGGGAATCAGTGTGATTATGAAGAGACCAGATGCTTTGATTCTTGGCTGCTATAGGACCTGGCCTGGCAACCTATAGCTTTATCATCAGAGAGATAAAGATGAGTCTAAGAGATTAAAAAAAAAATGGAAATAAAATGCTTTGTAAGTAAGCAAAAGGGGGGACAAGATTTTCATAAGCAAAGTAAGCTGATGAAGGTGCAGAAAAAAGTTTCACCAGAAAACAAATGTGTTATCATCTTGCTTAAAGCATGACATTTGAACCTTCACATGGAAGCATGAGTTTCTAATGCATTAAACTTTGGGGTTATATATTGGACAAGTTCTGGCCCTTGTTTTTATTTTTCTTCAGTGATTTCGTTGACTATTATGTATTACCAACATATACACAGCATATATAGCATTTGATTAATATGTGTTTTTTGTAGAGATCTTTCATTTAAGCCAACTAAATAATGTCCTTCATATGTAACTTCCAAATTTAGGACAAATATAGAAATGTTGTTTATGTTAATGTCATTTATTATATTGAAGTTGCCCTGATCATTTAATTTCCCTGTTTGCTAGAGTTAGAAACATTTTACATTCCACACCATAAATGGCTTGATCTTCCAATATCTTATTTTCTTATTCCAAAAGTATAATAAGGGACTGAGGATCAGGCTGGGACGATGGCAGCGTAAACAGACCCTAAGATCACCTTGTCCCGTGGATACAACTAGATAACACATCAGTGTAAATAACTCAGAAAATGACCTGAAGATGCAGCGCGAACTCCACAATTAAAGATAGAGAAGAGGTCACATTGAAGAAGGTAGGAAGGGCAGAGATGTGAGGTGTGGTGGGGAGCAAGGTGCATGGAGAGGGGAGAGAAACAGATTATCACAACAAGGGGTCCACATGGGGAAGGTGAGTCCCCATAACATTTGGCTTTGAAAGTGAGAGGGAAGAATTTTGTGAGTTCTTACAACCAGCAGGACTTAAAGCCTGGAACTTTAAAAATCAGCGGCTCAGATCTGGAAGAGCCCAGAGAGTGATAGGAAGCCAAGTCCCCACTCTTAGATAACACAACGAACAGTCCAAGGAGATACAGCCTAGAAGCGGCAGTTTGAAAAACACCTGTTACATATAGGAAGGAGAGTAGTTTACTCATTTCCAAGCACATCATGGAGGGGTAGGGATTGCTAAGGGGCTTCTCCAGGAACAAAGGACCTGGCAGGCACAATCTCCCTTCTCTACCCCCAGGATAAACACGTGGTCACCTACAGGAACCAGCACTGAACTGTCATTCGCTAACTGTCTTACACCAGGCCCTGCCCCCTCACACTTTGGCAGATCCACCCTTCCTGGTCACTTTTACCTCAGTCCCAGTGCTGTGGGTCCCCTCCCCCAGAAGACTTGTACAAACCTTGCCAACACCTTACTCCCTGATCTGCATGCTTTGCGAAGCCTCGGTCCCAGTGGTTGTGGGGGCAGCTGGCCCTCTAGAAGCCGAGGCACACCTTGTTAAAATTGCATGCCCCATCCCATCCAGGGACCAAACACTGCCCACAAGAGGCAAAGAGAACCTCTGAAAACAACTGGACTGAAGGAACCACTGTGTACCCTGGTCACAACAGCAGGGTGCACACAACTCACACAGGAGACACCCCCTGAATGCCAGGTTCTGGTGAACAGGGTACACCATACTACAGGGCACTACAGGATCTCATCTTCATAAGACCATTACTTTCAAGAGCAGGAGACATGCCTAACTTTTTTAACACATAGCACCAGACACAGAGAGTTAGACAAAATTAAGAGATACAGGAATATGTCCCAAATGAAAGAACAGCACAAAACCATAGCAAGAGACCTAAGCAAAAAGAGTATAAGTAATATGCCTGATAGAGAATTTAAAGTAATGATCATAAAGATACCCACTGGACTGGAGGAAAGAGTGGAGGACATCAGTGAGACCCTTAACAGAGAGATAAAAAAGAACCAATCAGAGATGAAGAACACAATAAATGAAATTAAAAATACACTAGATGGGGGCGCCTGGGTGGCACAGTGGTTAAGCGTCTGCCTTCGGCTCAGGGCGTGATCCCGGCATTATGGGATCAAGCCCCACATCAGGCTCCTCCGCTATGAGCCTGTTTCTTCCTCTCCCACTCCCCCTGTTTGTGTTCCCTCTCTCGCTGGCTGTCTCTATCTCTGTCAAATAAATAAATAAAATCTTGAAAAAAAAATACACTACATGGAATAAATAGCAGGCTAGAGGAAGCAGAGGAGCAAATGAGTGACCTGAAAGGGTAATGGAAAGTAATCAAACTGAGCTGGTGAGGAAAAAAAAAAATTATGCATGGGGCGCCTGGGTGGCTCAGTCATTAAGCATCTGCCTTCGGCTCAGGTCATGATCCCAGTGTTCTGGGATTGAGCCCCACATCGGGCTTCCCGCTCAGCGGGAAGTCTGCTTCTTCCTCTCCCACTCCCCCAGCTTGTGTTCCCTCTCTCACTGCCTCTCTCTCTCTCTGTCAAATAAATAAATAAATAAATAAATAAATAAATAAAGCAAAATGAAAATAGACTTAGGGAACTCAGTGACTCCATCAAGCATACTATTTGCTTCATAGGGATCCTAGAAGAAGAAGAGGGAGAAAAGGGGGTAGGAATTTTATGAAGAAACAATAGCTGAAAACTTCCCTAAACTGGGAAAGGAAACAGATATCCAGATCCAGAAGGCACAGAGATCCTCCAACAAAATCAACCCAGTGATATCCACACCAATACATATAGTAATTAAAATGGCAAAAAGTAGTGGTAAAGAAAGAACTTTTAAAAGCAGCATTAGAAAAGAAGACAGTTACATACAAGGGAAACCCCATAAATCTATCCATGGATTTTTCAGCAGAAATTTTGCAGGCCAGAGGGACTGGAGTGATATATTCAAAGTGCTGAAAGGAAAAAGTCTGCAGCCAAAAATACTCTATCCAGCAAGGCTATAATTCAGAATAGAAGGAGACATAAAGATTTTCTCAGACAAGTAAAAGCCTAAAGGAATTCATGACCACTAAGCCAGCCCTACAAGAAATGTTAAAGGGGACTCTTTCAGTGGAAGGAGAGACCATAGTAAGAGTAAGAAAAGTAGGAAACACAAAAGCAGTAAAAATAAGCATATCTATAAAAATCAGTCAAGGGATTCACAAAAAGAATGTAAAATATGACACCATATATCTAAAATGTGGGGTGGGGGAAAGGAGTAAAGAATAGGTTCAAACAAGTGACAATCAACTTAATGTAGACTGCTATATGCAGAAGATATTATATACAAACCTAACGGTAACCACAAATCAAAAACCAATTATAGGTGTGCAAAAAATGAATCAAAATACATCACTAAAGAAAATCAGCAAACCATGAAAGAGCATAAAAGAATAAAGGATCAGAGAAGAACCACAAAAACAACCACAAAACAAGCATCAAAATATCAATAAGTACATATCTGTCAATAATTACTTTGAATTTAAATGGATTAAACACTCCAGTCAAAAGACATAGGGTGACAGAATGGATTAAAAACAAGACCCATATATATACTGCCTACAAGAGACCTAGAGACACATATAGATTGAAAGTAAGGGGATGGGGAAACATTTATCATGCAAATGGATATCAAAAGAAAGCTGGGTAGCAATACCTATACTGGACAAAATAGACTTTAAAACAAAACCGTAACAAGAAACAAAGAAGGACACTATATAATAATAAAGGGGACAATTCAACTAGAAGATATAACAATTGTAAATATTTATGCACCCAACGTGGAGCACCCAAATACATAAAACAGTTAATAACAAACATAAAGAAACCAATTGGTAGTAACATAATAATAGTAGGGGACTTTACACCCCACTTATATCAATGAACAGATCATCCAAACAGAAAATCAATAAGAATATAGTGGCTTTGAATGACATACTGGACCAGACGGATTTAGCAGATATATTCAGAACATTCCATCCTAAAACAGTAGAATACATATTTTCTTCAAATACACATGGAACATTCTCCAGAATAGGTCGTGTATTAGGCCACAAAAGAAGGCTCAACAAATGCAAAAAGATCAAAATTATACCATGCATCTTTTCTGACAACAATGCTATGAACCTAGAAATCAACGACAAGGAAAAAACCTAGAAAAAGCACAAATACATTGAGGTTAAATAATATGCTACTAAAGAATGAATGGGTCAACAAGAAATGAAAGAAGAAATTAAAAATTACATGGAAACAAAGAAAAACATAATGGTCCAAAATCTTTAGGATACAGCAAAAGCAGTTCTAAGAGGAAAGTTTATAGCAATACAGGCCTACCTCAAGAAGCAAGAAAAATCTCAAATAAAAAACCTAATCTTACACCTAAAAAAGGCTAGAAAAAGAAGAATGAACAAAACCCAAAATCAGCAGAAGGAAGGAAATAATAATATATATTAGAGCGGTAATAATTAATATAGAAACTAAAAAAACAATAGAACAGATCAATGAAACCAGGAGCTGCTTCTTTGAAAAGATCAACAAAATTGAGAACCTTACCCACACTCATCCAAAATAGAGAGAGAGGACTCAAAATCATAAAGAGGAGAAATAACAAATGACATCACAGAAATACAATGATTATAAGAGAATATTATGAAAAATTATATGCCAACATATTAGACAACCTAGAAGAAATGGATAAATTCCTAGAAGCATATAACCTACCAACACTGAAGCAAGAAGGAATAGAAAATTTGAACAGACCAATTATCAGCAATGAAATTCGAATCGGTAATCAAAAAACTCCCAATAAGCAAAGGTCCAGACCAGACAGCTTCACAGGGGAATTCTACCAAACATGTAAGGAAGAGTCAATACCTATTCTTCTCAAACTTTTCCAAAAAATAGAAGATAAAGGAAAGCTCCCAAATTCATTCTATGAAGCCAGCATTACCCTGATACCAAAACCAGTTGAAGACCCCACAAAAAAAGAACTACAGGTCAATATCTGGTGAACATAGGTGCAAAATCCTCAGCAGAATATTGGCAAACCAAATCCAACAATGCATTTAAAAAATCATTCACTACTGGGGTTGCCTGAGTGGCTCAGTTGGTTAAGCATCTGCCTTCAGCTCAGGTCATGATCCCAGGGTCCTGGGATAGAGCCCTGAGTCTGGCCCCCTGCTCAGCAGGAAGCCTGCTTCTCCCTTTCCTGCTCCCCCTGCTTGTGCTCTCTCTCTCTCTCAAATAAATAAATAAAATCTTTTAAAAAAAATCATTCACTACTATCAGGTTGAATTTATTCCTGGGTTGCAAGGGTGATTCTGTATTTGCAAATCAATCAACATGATACATCACATCGTAAGAGAAAGGATAAAAACCATATGATCATTTCAATGACACAGAAAAAGCATTTGTCAAAGCCCAACATCTATTCATGATAAAAAAAAAAAAAACCCTTAACAAAGTAGGTTTAGAAGGAATATACCTCAACATAATAAAGCCTTATATGATAAAGCCACAGCTAACATCATACTCAATGGGGAAAAACTGAGAGATTTTCCCCGAAGGTCAGGAATACTCTCACCACTTTCATTCAACAAAGTACTAGAAGTCCTAGCTACAATAATCAGACAACAAAAAGAATTAAAAGGCATCTGTATTGGTAAGGAAGAAGTAAAACCTTCACTATTTGCAGATGGCCATGATACTCTATGTAGAAAACCCAAAGACTCCACCAAAAAACTACTAGAACTGATCAATGAATTCAGTAAAGTCACAGGATACAAAATCAATGTACAGAAATCCATTGAATTTCTATGTATTAATAATGAAGCAGCAGAAAGAGAAACAAAGAAAACAATCCCATTTACAATTGCACCAAAAATAATAAAACACCCCAGAAAATAAATCTCCCAGGATAAAATGACAAAGAAATGTATAGTAGGAAATAAATGAAAGAAAATTAAAGGCTCGATCGAAGAGGTCTGCATCTAAATTCGAAAAGAAACAGAGAAAATGGTGGGGTAGAAATTGCAAAAAAACAAAGCTTTTCCCAAACTGAACTAAGTCTAAAGATGGAAATTGCCTCTGAGTGTCCAGCAAAATGAATAACAACAAAAAGACTCACATGAAAGCACATCATCCTGAAATTTCAGAATAATGCGAATATTAACACTGTGATAAACAACAACAAACTATATTAGAAAAGAAATGTAGGGGCACCTAGGTGGCTCAGTTGGTTAAGCGTCTGCCTTCAGCTCAGGTTATAATCTCAGGGTCCTGGGATCAAGAGTCCTGGGATCGTGGGGCGCCTGGGTGGCACAGCGGTTAAGCGTCTGCCTTCGGCTCAGGGCGTGATCCCGGCGATCTGGGATCGAGCCCCACATCAGGCTCTTCCGCTATGAGCCTGCTTCTTCCTCTCCCACTCCCCCTGCTTGTGTTCCCTCTCTCGCTGGCTGTCTCTATCTCTGTCAAATAAATAAAATCTTAAAAAAAAAAAAAAAAAAGAGTCCCGGGATCGAGCCCTGTGTTAGGCTCCCTGCCCAGCAGGGAGTCTGCTGTTCCCTCTCCCTTTGCCCCAAACCCCTGTTCGTGCTCGCTCGCACTCTCTCTCTCAAATAAATAAATAAAATCTTTAAAAAAAAAAAAAAAAGAACTGTAATCATGATTTTCTACGTGAGTAATTATGGCATCTGACTGGAAGCGACAACACAGATCTGCCAGAAAGTTCGCTTTGCATCAGCTCAAGGGTTAATACTGCCACAGGTCCCCACACATGCAACCTCCTGTTGTCTCTTACTAGCTGGTAGTCAAGTGTCCTGATTAACTGGACAACATTGTGAGTCAGCTGACGTTTGAAATTCAGCATTTTGGGAGTATCAGTGTATGATGTGTGAAAGCATGGGTCATATGCGAGATGATTATTGTATGGAAGTTGAGGATGGTTTGTAATAATAACACTAACAGTTACTGAATTCCAACTGCATTCCAAGTGCTTTCCTTGATTTATCCCCAAAGATGAACCTTATCTATCATCAGCTCCATTTTACAGATGAAGAAATTGAGCTTTAAAGGGTCCAGGCAACTTTCCCAGAGTGCTAGGTCTCAGATTAGAATGCAGGCAGTGTAGTTTTAGAGCCTGTGCTCTTGACTACTGATCTCTACTGCCTTAATACGTACTTAGAGAAATGCTGAAGGGGATAGAAATTTGGGAAATCAAGGAGGAAAGAAGTCTCCTTTGGTGGAGGTTGTGGTAGAATGAAGTGTACTAATGCCAGACAGCAGGAAAATCAGGAGGGAGAGGAAGCAAATGTGTCAGAATTGAGGACTCATAAGAATTGAGAACTGATGTGATTTTACAGTGATTCGTTTAACTTATGGAGATATGCTGATAAGCTCCTTTACTGTAGTGGGCAAGAACATTGGCATCAAAATGGATCTTTCTTCTGAGATTCTCCCTTCATCCCTTTCATGTCTTTTTACTACCATTTCTTTGACTTCTCATTCCCTTTAGTCACCAGGTTTCATATTACACGCAGAGAAACCCAGGCCTGGCTTCCTCTGTTTTAACTTTCCTTCACTTATATTTGCTCCCGGGAGTCTTGGCAACCTGAAGGCAAAGAGGACCTGGTTCTCCTACCACCCCCGGCCTCATTAAATACGGTGCAGTTCCTACCAAGAGGGCTGGGGGTGGAGGCTGTGTGGGCAAAAGACACAGCTTCCAAATGTTCCTGTAAATATTCATAAAAACATGTCAGTGTTGCTAAACCCACAGCAAACGATAATCATCCGTCCCCCTACACCCTGCATCTTTTTGCTGTTAATCCTTTTGTCCATGTTGAAATCTTTCCCACAATTGCTTCTTCCTCTATCCTTGCGTTTTTGAATTGCTGCTAGCAACCCCAGTCTTTGCAGCCCTTCATGCAAGTCTGTGGTACCATTTTAAAAGCAGTGGTCCTCTGCTGCCAGCAAGGGATGTAAATGACCTACGCCATCCTAGGGATGTTGCTTCTTCTCATCTTGATTCCTTGCTCTTGGGGAACACAGCAATTATTCTGCCCAGGAACTGATGGGAATTTCTGAACAACCTGGCACATCTGAAACATTTTTCTGACTCATTGAGCTGGCATATACTGCTAGATCAGCACTGGCCCTGCTCCACACAGCCTGTCACCAACAGTGGGTGTTGTTGTAAGCACTAGTTTTGATTGTGGCAAGATGGGCTCTGTGACTCTCCTCTTGTTCTGTTGAGTTCAGAAAAGGCATCTGGACTCCATTCACATTACATTTGACAGGAGTCCAAAACCTAAATGAATGTTGCTAATAAAGAACTGTAAGGAAAAAACATGTTGAGAACTACTGAGTGTATTCAACACATATCAAGCTTGGAGCAGGGAGAAGAGGAGGAGAATGAATGCACTGGGTTAGGATCACCAACTGGAGGGCGAGAGCTCCGGGCTCTGTTCCTGGCTCTATCCAAGAACTGTGCCTCAGATTGCCTTCTTTAAGTTGAGAGTGTTCAAAAGCGCTTTATGATACAGCAGAGACTGCATATAACCTTGCATATGTTTAACTCTGCTGTTGGTCAACTAAGTTTCAAATGAACTAGTATTAACTGAACAACCACTCTGTGCCTAAGTCAAAGGCTGCCAAGGGGTAACTTTGGCCCCTGCATAATCTTTACTGCTCCTTCTCCCCAAATTCTTTGATCTGGAAACTGCCATGTCCTCTTTCTTTTATATAGTACACTCAAACTTGGCCTATACCCAGGTCCCTTTTATCTTTCACAGGTGTATCTTTTGTATTTCAAACTCTATCTTGGTCCCAGAAGATAACCAGCACAGAAGAGTTTTTTTTCTTCTTCTTCTTTTTTTTTTTAAGATTTTTACTTATTTATTTGAGAGAGGGAGAACACAAGCAGGGGGAGGGGCAGCGGGAAAGAGAGAAGCAGACTCCCTACTGAGCAGGGGGCCCGATGCAGATATCAATCCCAGGACCCTGTGATCATGACTTGAGGTGAAGGCAGACACTTAACCAACTAAGCCACACAGGTGCCCCAAGAAGAATTTTTTCTAAATGGAGTTGGTCAGAGTAGGCTGAAAAATGTAAATACATGTAAACTTAAACTAAGTATCAACAAGGACCCCATTGAGCAATGATTATTCTAAATATGAATTATCTGCAAAATATACATATACCACAGTAACTAAATGAGGAAACCTTTAAAAGAATATCTTAAGTTTTAGGATAATTATATAATTATAGTTAAAATTCTTCTTTCAGTTAACATTTAGCTAAAATAAAATAAAATGATGGATTCTAGATTACGTTAGATTATCCTGATAAAAATCATATTATCTGTGTGTGAAACATTGCCTACCTTTATGTTATCTAATATAGAGGGACTATGCCTTGCTCATTAAGAAGTAGTGTCACATGAATAAGAAACTAATATTCCNGCTGAATATTTTTAACTGCTTTCTCCAGAGAAAATTTCCACTATCTAAATTTTTACAAAAATATTATGATTCAGGGTGTCTATATGTTAAGACTGTTTAGTTTTAGCCCATGACTCTAAGACCTTAACCAGTCCAGTT
Source organism: Ursus maritimus (assembly GCF_017311325.1). Taxonomy (NCBI): domain Eukaryota; kingdom Metazoa; phylum Chordata; class Mammalia; order Carnivora; family Ursidae; genus Ursus; species Ursus maritimus. Next base: position 7,533,191 of record NW_024426230.1, read on the forward strand.
TGAAGACTAGGAAAAGTAAAAAATCGAAAACAAACAAAAACCACAAATAATCTAATGTTGCTCTTGGTGTGTTATTTTATGATAGATAACCATGTCAACAGCTTTTCTGCTCCATAGGTGAAACACTAGGCTAGGAATCCAGAATTGTGATTTGTCAAGCAAACATGTAGTATACAGTGTTGATGGAACATAAAATAAAGTATTAGCCTATTATTTTCGTATAGTAGAAGGCTGCCCTGTTTGAGGATGGAATGTCTGTGCTTGGATCTAGCCATGTATAACCCATCCGAGCAAGCAACGATTGGAGCACAACATTCAGAACAACCGAACTATTTCTATAGGTAAAAAGTCTTAGCAAAGTTGGAAAAATATATTGGCTAACTTAAAGGGGAGAATAGTAATGAGCGCAATTGCACATGTGTTAAGTTCCAGGTGTTGGGGAAGCAGTCAAGCATCAAAGACCCTGAAGTCATCTAGAAAGGTAAAATTACAGGGTTGAGGGGTAGATTTGGGATTCAGCTGCTCAAACTGTGTGAGTTGAGCTCTTAGAGAAGGAGCATACACAGGACAGAGCAAGGGTCAAATGACCTGAAGCTTGCAGGATTCTTGTGGCTATAATTATGTCAGGAAGGGAAATTGACAGAAATGTGGAGACAATTCAAAGAAGATGAGAATTGAAGAATGAATCTCATATTTGGATTAGAGCAGAGCACTCAATTAGTCATTCAGCCATTAAACCAATATTTAGAGTGCTTATTTGTACCTAAACCTGCATCAGGAGCTGGAGATATAAAGATGGAAGAATGTGTGTCTTGCCTTTTAGTGCTGGGATAGAAAACCAAACAATATTATATATGATGATAATTGCTTTTATTATGGAGATACTCATGGAGAAATTGTATGGAACTTTTTGGGGGAGTCTCCTTCAGCCCTCAATTCCCTCCCAATTAACCAAATCCCCTCTCTCCATCCAGTCAAATTTTGACATTTGCTGTTTCCATTTCTTTACCTCTTTCTCCTCAACTCACTCTTTGGTAACTTTATGCAGCCACCACTCCACCAAAGTTGCTCTCAAGTTTCTCTGCTAAATTCCAAGGTAATCTTCAGTCCTTATATGCTTGACCTCTGGCAAGATCTGATACCTTTAATTTTTCTTTCTTTTCAAAACACTTTCTTCCTTTGGCTTTCCAAGATGACACATTCTTTCCCACTTTATTGGCCAGTTCTTTGAAGACCTTTCTTCCTCTACCCACACCATAAAATATTGGGGATCCCTGGAGCTCTCTCTTCTTATTATGTGTATGCAAATTAGTTCTTCACCATATTTATCATACTTCATTGTTATTTCATTGTCTTTCCTACCACTCACTGTAAATTTACAAGGCTAGGATTATATCACTGCTCTATTTCCAGTGCTATCCCCACACATGATATGAAGTTTGTGCTTAATATATATTAATTGAGTGGTGCTCCTGGGTGGCTCAGTCAGTTAAGCATCTGACTCTTGATTTCAGCTCAGGTCATGATCTCAGGGTCATGTGATAAAGTCCCACGTCAGGCTCAGTTCTCAACACAAAGTCTGCTTGAGATTCTCTCCCTCTGTCCCCCTCAAAATAAATAAATAAATAAATCTTAAAAATAAATATATAGTAAATGAGTAGTTGACTAAGTCTAAGAATATGTTACAGTAAGATTGTACTTGAGGTTTAAAAGAAGAGTTAGAGTATCAATAGAAATAGATGATAGATGATTGGAGGCATTTGTGGATTTTGAGCAGACAAGTGATATACCAAGATTTGAAAGTTAGATCACTCCAGTGGCAGTGTGGGGGATAGGCAGGAGAAGGCAACTAATATTGCAATATTTTGAGCAAAAAGGCTCATGGCTATAGATAAAGGAAAGGGTAATGGATGGTTCAAGGCATAACTGGGAGGTTGAACCAATAAGCCTTAAAAATGGATTGGCTACAGGGAGTGACAGGAATTTTGGATGCTTTGAATTCCTTCACTAGCATGGGAAGCACAAGAGAAAAAGAAATTTGGGAGAAAAGATTAGGACCAAATGACCCTTAGGTTTTTACGTGTTCCATTATGGGTGCAGGAGTTAGAATACATTATAAATTCTAGGAGTTCAGAAACCATGTCAGTTTAATCACATAGTTCATCCTCCTAATGTTGGTGCTTGATAAATTACTTTGATGGTATTGATGGAATACCATGTTGCCAATACTGCATTGCAATTCCATCTAGGGGATCCCCTTTATACAAAGATGTGTGTTTATTTACTCATCTCTGTGGGGCTTTATGACTAGGTTGCCCTTTAGATGAACATTATCTATTTTTGCAGATGCTGTTTCAAAATTGATTAGTTCTCCAACCCGCCCACTGAAATCATCCAACCTATTGAAGAAGCAGAATGGGATGTGGATTATAGGGTTTCAGATAACACCAAGTCCCTTGTGAAAGGTATGTTATTTCATTGCTTTGTTCTGCTTTTGGAAGAGTGTAGCTGTGTTTTCTTTTCTCCAACTGTATAGGTCACAGCAATTTTTTTTTCCACCGGGAATTACAAGCTATACGGAAGATTTCCAGAGTAGAATCAGTCTCACACAAATGCTAAATACAACTAATCAGGGCTTGGAAGGTACACAGAGGGTAATTAGTAGGTTATATTTGGGTCAGTACTAAGGTCATTTATGAGATACTACAAGAAAAAGACTGTTCGCCTTTCTGTAGGGAGAAATGGAAATATATTCATTTTGTGCATTGTAATAGATGCATTAAAATGGGCTAAAGGCATTTTTGGTAATTTCACATGTATATGTATCTCCGTATGTAAGATGGTTTTAAAGTGCAAACTGAGACGTTGTACCATATTCATAATGAGAGTATTAAAATTGGTAACAAGAAATTGTGTAAATTTGTCCACTATGCTGTAACTAGTATCAGAACTGACAAAGGGTGATGCTCGCTCTTAACTTAGTAGGCTTTCTGCTACTAAAGAGATATTCATTTGGTAGTCTTAAAGCCTTCACTGTACAACTATCACTAATGAATTCACAATAACAGAACATGCCATGTTTACAGTGGATCTTAGTTCCATGGCCTGTGTGGGCTTTTCAGGGACTTCCCTGACTTCTATGAACATTAAATGAGATAAAATAGTGTTGACTCAAAGTGTGAATGTAGGATACATATTTAGGAATCACTGAAGACAGTGTGGGGTTATCAAATTGGTGAATTACAGGAATAGATTAAAAACAAAGCCATGAAATCTCTTTTTCACATACTCATATATATAAGTTGATCTCATTTATACCCACTGTTTCAACCACCACTCTCCTGGAACACATTTCTCCTTACTTTCTCTGTCTAGGTCAGACCACCTCTTTTAAACTCTAGATCCACGGATCCAACTGCCTTCTAGATCTACATCAATTTCTGTCCAAATCCACAACCTTATCAATGTCTTTATATTTCAGTATATTCAAGGTTAAGCTCATTATCATCTCCCATAAACCTCTCCTTCTTCTTGCTGAAGTTTCAGATAAGCCAAATTTTCAGACCTCGGTATCCTCCTTTCTTCTCTTTCCTTCACTACTGGTGTATAAACAGTCACTTCTTAGAATAATTTAGTTATAAATACCTGTGGAAACCCATTCCTTTTATTCCCTTCTGTCACTGTCTTAATTCAGGTCTTCATGATTTTTTTCCCCTGAATGACTCCAATTATCTCTTAATGGGTCTCTCAGCTTCAGTCTTTTCTATCTCTCTTTAATTCACTCCTTGAATTTCTACCAGAGAGAGTGTTTTAAAATACAAATCTGGCCAGTTAACTCCCCTCCTTAAAATCTTGGTCTGTCTCTCTTCCCCTCAAAAAATGACCTTTAACTTTTATTTCTCACATAAAATAGAAGGCATCAAGCATTAGTGCTCTTAACTTTACTCAATTCTTCTCATATGCATATGTATTTTCACTATTACTATCTTTGTCTCCTTCTCACCTTCCTTATTTCTGGCCAAGGCAAAGTTCTGGGCCCTTGATCTGTGTCCCTTTGCTCTCTGCTTCCTCAGGGCTCCCAGACCATCATTTGTAGCCATTCTCCTCATCCTCTACTTCTCTGCCACCTCATTCCTCTTAACCTACAGACCTGTCCAAGTTTCCTTGATCTTTCTTTTTTTTTTTTTTTTAGATTTTATTTATTTGTTTGACAGAGAGAGAGACAGCCAGCGAGAGAGGGAACACAAGCAGGGGGAGTGGGAGAGAGAGAAGCAGGCTTCCTGCTGAGCAGGGGGCCCGATGCGGGGCTCGATCCCAGAACGCTGGGATCATGACCTGAGCCGAAGGCAGACACTTAATGACTGAGCCACCCAGGTGCCCCAAAGTTTCCTTGATCTTAAACAAACAAAAATCATTCCTCAGATGCAACAAGGCCAAAAGAGAACTCACCATTTCCCCATACCATCTGTGGTTAACTGGTTTTTGTCCTTCAAAACAGAGCTCAAGTTGTGCTCCCCACTCCCACTCTGTGTTATTATATCATCTTGAATATTTACCTATAAAACACTTCACATATTATAGTTAACTATTTGTTTGCTTATCTTCTTTATTAGAGCTTCTTGAATGTGGAAACTGATATTATATAATTATTACCAGCAATTAATTAATTAAGTAGTAGTGATTATATATGTCAAAACATAATCTCAGATCTGAACACTATTATTTTTCTAAAATTTCTATTTTTAGCTCTCATTTTATCAGAAACTAAATTTAATCAGTCAGGTTTTTTACCCATTCCCCCACTCCACAGAGGACTGTGTGTAGATTCTAGGCAGGTTATGAAGTACCGATGCTGTTGGAGGTGGGGCATGAGATATGTCTGGGCCCAAGTTGGCCAGGCTGCCTCCCCAAGACTCCTCATTCCTGCCTGGTCTTCATTTAATGTACATTCAAATGGCTGCACCCTCCTGATCCAGATACAAGCTGACCTGACCTTCTCTCAGTTCTATCTTCTCTCAGGAGACATGCAACTGGAATTTCTTTTGTTCCTCTTCCGCCCTGAGATTAGGACAGAGGTTGAGCACTGAGTAGGACCTCATATCAAGAAATAGCAATGTCTTGGCTTTCTTACTTTCTGTCTTCTCCCTTTCTACTGTAAGTAGTGAATACCCCACCCCCATGACTCTATTTTAATCCAAATAAAGATTGCCACATAAAGCAATGAAAAAAAATTTTAAATGAAGGGAGGTACAGACTACATAAATGTCTTTTAGCCTGTTGATTAAATGTTTAGCTAAATAGGTTAAGAATTCCTCTCTCTCCAAAACAAAAGAGAAAAAAGCAAATTCCAATTTTTCTAAAGAGATAACTAATTTTTGCTTTACAAGTATGAAATCATGAATGCAAACATTATCTCAGCTCTCATCTTTAACAAAAAGTTGAAATACTCTTCTTGTCCCTTTTAAACTTTCTTTTTTTAATTTTTTCCTTTGGTTTTGTAATTTTTTTCAGCTTTAGTAAGTCATAATTGATAATGCAGTAAACTGCACATAGTTGAGGTGTATAATTTGATATGTTTTGACATATTTATATACCTATGAAATCATTACCATAAAAACATGAATCCATCCCTAGCCTCTAAAAGTTTCTACATACCATGTGTAAGCCATTCCACCTCCCTCATATTTCCCTGTCCCAGGCAATTATGGAACGATTTTCTCTTGCTTTAGTTTTCATTTTCCAGAATTTTATATAAATGGAATCATATGTATTCATTTTGTCTGGATTCTTTCCCTCAGCATAATAATTTTGAGATTAATCCATGTGATTTTGATATCAATAGTTCATTCCTTTTTATTTCTCAATAGTAGTATTCCATTGAATTGATATAGCATATTACATTTATCCATTTATTGTTGCTGGATATTTGGGTTTGTTTCCAGTTTGGGACTATTACAAATAAAGACCCTATGGATATTCATGTGCAAGTCATTATACAGTTATATGCTGTCTTTTCTCATGGGTAAATACATAGAAGTGGAATGGCTGGGTAAATAGTAGTTGTATATTCTACTTTTTAATAAGTTGCCAAATTTGTTTTCCATAATTGCTCTATCATTTTACATGAGCACAAGCATACTATGAGAGTTCTAGTAACTCCAGCTTCTCGTCAACTGCTGCCATGGTCAGTCTTATTAATTTTAACCATTTTACTGGGTGCTTATTATAGTTTTAATTTGCATTTCCAAATTGATTAGTAATGTTGAGCATATTTTTGTGTGCTTAATTTCCATTCCTGTATATTCTTTGATGAAGTATCTGTTCAAATCCTTTGCCATTTTTAATTGAGCTGTTGGTCTTAATATAATTAAGTTGTAACTTTTCTTTATATGTTCTTAATACAAGTCCTTTGTCAGATAAATGTTTTGCAAATATTTTCTCCTATGGCTTCGGTCTTCATTTTCCTAGCATTGTCTTTCAAAGAGTAAAAGTTCTTAATTGTTTTTCATTTGTAGTTTGTGTTTTTTGTATAGTATTTATGAAATCTTTGCCAAACTAACATATTTTCCATTGTTTTCATCTAGGAGTTTTATAGTTTTTACCTCTTATATTTAGATTTATGATCCGTTTTGAATTAATTTTTGTTTATGGTGTGAGATCAGGGTAGAGGTTCATTCTTTTGCATAAACTATCCAATTATTCTAGCACCGTTTGTTGAGAAAATAATCCTTTCCCCATTGAAGTTTCTTAGCATATTTGTCAAAAATTATTTGACCAAACCTATTTAGGTCTATCTGTAGAATCTCTACTCTGTTCCATTGAATTATATGTCTGTCTTCATACCAGTACCACACTGTCTTGATTATTGTAGCTTTATAATAATAACTCCTGAAATCAGATGGTATTACACTCCAACTTTCTTCTTTTTCATGGTATGTATGCATGTGTGTATGTTTGTATAGCTATTCTAGGTCCTTTGCATGTCCATAAAATTTCAGAATCAGCTTGTCAATTTGTATGAAAGTGTGCTGGGATTTTAATTCTGATTCCTGAATATATGGATCAACTTGGGTCAAATGTGAAATGACATCTCAAGATGTCATGAATACAGTACACCTCTCTATTGATTTAGGCTTTCTTTAATTTCTCTCAACAATGTTTTGTAGTTTTCAGTGTACGTGTCTTGTACAAATTTTGGCAAATTTATCCCTAAGCATTCCATATCTTTGGTGTTGGTATTGTTTTTATTTCATTTTTTATTTTGGTGTTGATATTTATTTTTATTTTTATTTCTATTTCTGATTGTTTACTGCTAGTATATAGAAATACAATTGGTTTTTGTATATTGACCTTGAATTCTCCAGTGTTTCTAAATTTCCTTATTAGTTCTAGTAGCTTTTTAGTCAATTCCATAGTTTTCAATATAGACGATCATGTCATCTGTGAATAGACAACTTTACTTTTCCCTTTCCAGCTTACATACCTACTTTTTCCTTGCCTGGCTGGGATATCTGGTTCACTGTTGGAGAATTGGCAAGGGATCTAGGAATTCTAATTTAGGTAGGCAACAGGTTAAGAATTTTCCCAAATATGAAAAAACTACTTAAAAAGGGGTTGGAGAATCATAAATATGACAACCACTGAAAGAGAGGAGAGATGGTCAGGAAACAGAGGAGAGTGAAAGAAATAAATCAAAATAAAACAAAACCAAAAATTAAAAAATAACTTTGCCTTCTAACTTTTTTTTTTTTCCCAGATTGAGTCTTTCTACAGTAGATTAAGAAAATGGCCCACCTAGGAGGTTAAAAATATAATCCTAAAGGTGAAGTAAACTGAACAACACATGTGAAATTTACTTTTCCTTAGGAACATTGAATTAATTTCCCTCATAAGTATCTATGACACTCAATGACTATTAATTTACTTTACTGCTAATTGGACTACAATGAACAGTTTTGATTTTGTGCATTGTTAGGCGGTTTAACATGTTTGAGGTCCTCTGGGTTGAAGAGCACCCCATCAAAATTCATATCCACCCAGAATCTCAGAACATGATCTTATTTGGAGATAGTCTTTACAGATATAATTAGTTAAAATAATCATGCTGGATTAGGGTGGGTCCTAAATCCAGTGACTGGTGTCCTTATAAGAAGGCCATGTGAAGAGACATAAGAAAGAAAGCCATATGATGCCAAAAGCAGACATTGAGTGCTGCCATAAGTAAGAAATGCCAGAGGTTGCTGGCAAACACCAAAAGCTAGGGAAAAGGCAAGGAAGGGGCTCCCTTCAGAGGGAGTGCAGCCCTGCTGACACCTTGATTTGTACTTCTAGCCTCCACTACTGTGAGAGAATAAATTTCTGTTGTTTGAAGCTACCGAGTTTATAGTACTTTGTTACAGAGCCCTAGAAAGCTAATACATATCTGGTACTGAGAAGTGGGTACTGCTATAACAGAAACCTAAAAATGTGGAAGTGGCTTTGGAATTGGGTCATGGATAGAGACTAGAAGACTTTTGAAATGCATAATAGAAAAAGCTTAGATTGCCTGAAGAGATGGTTAGTAGAAAGATGGACATTCAAGGTGATTTGATAAAGTCATTGAAGGAAATGAAGACATGTTGTTGGACACTGGAGGAAAGATGATACATATAACACATAGCGGCAGATGATCTTTATTAACATAAAGTGGCAGAAAACTTAGCTGATTTTTGTTCTAGTGTTAATGGAAAGTAGTACTTGTAAGCAATGAACTTGGATATTTAGCTAAGGAGATTTCCAAGCAAAGCGTGAAAATTGCAGCCTGGTTTCTCCTTACTGCTTATTGTAAAATGCAAGAGGAAAAAGATATATTGAAGAAGGAACTGTTAAACAAAAGGTACCAACACTTGATGATTTGGAAAATTCTCAACCTATCCGCAGAGCAAAAGATGAGAAAGGGTCCCCTGGAGAGAACACCAATGGTGTACCTAGACAAACTTTTGCTAAAGATATTAGACATACAACTCATGGATTCAAGCAACCATCTCAGAAGAAGTCCAGAATGAAGATGGGTTATCCAGGAAAGATCTCTGGAAGACCCTCTTGTGTGATATATTGGTTCTCCATGAAGTGAACAAAAGACCAACAAGGTTTTTGAAAATGTTATACCAGCAGAAACACTGCCAACCTGGATTAAACAGACATAGCTAGAAGGAAATGAAGGGTAAAGCCATGGATTCAGAGGGCATCCTTAAGCCCAGAGGTGGAGCATCAAGCCACAGATGATTATTTTCAGCCTTGAAACCTAATGGAATTTGCTATGCTATTGTTAAGCACTGGACCCTGGTGGCAGAGATTCCCATGATATGTTCCTTAATAAATGCATTTTGTACATGTTTGTGATATATGGGCATTCTCAGGTACAGGCTCCAGCTTTGGTCTCTTTTGCAAATGTCAAAGTCTGGTGTTCTTAATATTTAGTAAAGGGAAAAAGGCAATAATTTATATCATATCATATAATATTATATATATATAAAAAACTGGGCTCATTCTTCATCTGGTTTATCCTTAACTCAAGCCATTGTCCTAAATCAGCAGCTTCATTCTTATTATAGGTTTCTATTACTTATTTATAAAAATGCAATGCTAAATTTTTACCTTTTAAATATGTTGATAATGGAGCAATTTCACTTTTTTTTTTGTGGAAGTCAGATGAGTCATTTGATTTATTCTGATTTAGTTTGCATGTTTATCAGCTAACACATAAGTTATGGCTATTAATTACATGTTTGGTCTAAAAAAAGTATTTTGTCAATTAATTGAGTTGATCGATAAGCACACTATGCCAGCACACTTACTGAAGTTATTGATTAGAGTTAGCTGAATGAAAAAGTCATAATTAATACATGTGATGCATGAAAATATGAAAAGGGAAGAAATCAGCATCTCTTTTAGCTAATTTACTCCAAGACGATATTTTCAAAACCATACCCGATTACATAGAACTAAAACCTAGAAAGATGAGTTCAAAGGGAGTTTGGAATCCAGGTTCCTAACGCTCAAACGGGCCAAAGCATTTGAGAAGATTAGTGCTTCTCCAGAGATAAGCCATGACAGGTTGATCGTGACTGAACTTCTCAATGCACCAAATGCACATACAATGTTTCAATGAATTTTAACATTCTGAATTGAAATCTGGGTTGTTAATGGCTTTGCTGCTAATATCCACAGAGAAGCCTTGATAGTGAGCAAATGATCAAAATCAACGTCAATGTGCAAAATAATTTAAGTCAAAATACACATGACCCAAGCCTTTTAGCAGGTAATGAGTTGTTTTAATCATTTCAAATTATACTTTAAAAAGTTATTCAAAATTCTGAGTAAAATACCTTTTTTCTTTTAAAATCTTTTTTTTTTCATATTAGCTTGTCAAGGCCAAAATGATATATCGTTATACACCTCAAATATGACTGCTTTTCAAACACAAAATGTCTACAATAAAAATCAGATTTACCTGATTAAATTAATACCAGGGCTTGTGAAGAAATTTTTTTCAATAAAAGACATATTTTAAAATATAGTCAGTGCTTCACACCAGTTACTTTCTATAAAATCAACATATTTCAAATAAAAGTATTCAAGTATTATGTTCTTAAACTCAACAGAATGAATTTAGATGTTTTATCTTATAGTTGCACTCCCAAATTATAGGTGCATGAACATTTGGCCAGTTTGAATGGCGGTTCTAGACAAAACAAGCATTATAGTCATAGTGGTTCTAAAAGTAGGAAAGCAGTATTCCCACCAACGTTGAATCTTTCTCTACTTCTACAACAGCCATAGACATTCCGAGAACTGTATTTCCCCAGGTGTGGTGGTAACAGGAAGTGACCTGCCTTTCTCTTGATTGTCCTTGACCAAATCAAAGCTGTTAGTTTTGCTGCTGCTCTTATGCAGTCACAGCTATTCATAAACAGTCCTGTGAGGTTTTTTTGTTGTAAGTGTACTTAATAAATACACAAATAATGTAGGAAAAAGCAGAACAATACAGAAAATCAGAAAAGAGGAGTCATGGTGAGGGAGAGATTAATTGCTGAAGAACATTATAACAAATAATTTGGAAAAATATAAGCAATGCTTCTTAATACAAATTTTAAATTGTTTTAACTATGATAGCTTGAGTAAAAAAACATAATATGTAAACTGTATGCCTTTTGTTTCCAAACTTCTTCTGTGGGCAGGGGATGATCACACCCAGGTGAGGAGTTTTATAAGCTAGCAGATAAAAAGAAAATAATAAACAGCCATAGTCCTCCAACCAGAGACAATATTGTGCTGGTTAATTTGTTTGCACCTCTAGATCCACTCTCCATAGTTTTCTGCCCTGCTCCATGTGCCAGAAGGCTGATCACTGAGGACAACATTATCAGGGATAGGAGATCACAGGATAGGAATAGAGCTAGTTTAGTATCTTTCCCACCTTCAGCTCTGGTTACTGTTCCCTGCTTTTGCCCACCTGGGGACTAAGGCTGGCCACACTACCCTCTGTTGCTAAGTCCCTGGATGGCTCCTTAATCCTGCCCACACTTCTATAAATCATCCCTCTTTAGACTTTGTTCAGCTAAACTCTATTGAGTGTGTCATCTGTGTCCTACTAGGACCCTGACTAGTGTATCACTGTTAATATTTTATTTTATTGCCATTTAGTCTTTTAGGTGTATGCGTTCATTTTGCTTTATGTATTATAAGAATTTCCCCATATTATTGAAAACTTTTACAAACATCATGTGCAACCTAATTTACTTAACTTTTTGTTGGACTATCCAGATTTTCAATAACATAAACAATGCTACAAAGAACATCTTTGGATATAAATAATTGCTTTGATTCTTTCCATGGGATGAATTCATAGGATTTAATTACTGAATCAAGAATAAGAACGTATTTAAAATTTTTGATATGTGCTTTCCACATTGTACAAATTGTCAGTTATCAGCATAGCACTCAAATGCTACATCCCTGACAGCATTGAATATTATCATTTTATATCTTTACTGATTTCATAAGTGAAAAGGCATCTTTTTTCCCATTTGCTCTTTTTTCCCATTTGCATTTTTATATTACTTATAAGGGTAAATTTTTAATACTGTTTAGTATTTTCCTTTATTTTTTTGAGTAGTCTTGTTTGTATTTCTATTTTTAAATTGCTTAAAAAATGCTTTATTCTGGAAAAATTTAAATGTATTTTTTTAAAAAACAGAGAAGATGTTCTAATGAACATTATCTAGCACTAACAATCATCAACACTTATACTGCCTTTGGAAAAATTATTAAGCAAAAAGATAAAGAGCACAAAACAGGATTCTGTAAAAAGCCAGTGTTGCCCCATTTCTGACACTCAGGCCCCAGTGCTGCTCACTCTCTACTAGACTGGCTGCTTTACGTACTGCTCCCACTTAATCCTCCCATAGCTCCTCATGCCCAACAAGATGTTCATTTACAGACTCATTCAGGGTTACCTACTACCCATTCAGGAGCTAAACCTAGGCTCAGAGATGAGGCCAAAGTTTCCTGCTAACGAGAACCAGTTTTAAAGCAATAGCTGGCTTCTCTTCTTCCATAAAGAAACGCAACGGCTTTAAAAACAGGCAAAGCCACTCATCCCCAAGAATGGCCACTCTCCTATTTTAGTCTTCGTCCTCCTCTTTTCATCTGAGAATGAAAAAATTTGAGCAGAAATTGAGACCCTGTGGCTACTCCATACCCCTCTAGCCACCCCCTGCACTACCCTTTATGGTGCTGATGATAAAGGAAGGAGGGGAGAGGCAGGTCAAAGGGATAAAAGCCATCCCAGTGGCTTCCTGGCCTTGCCTTGCCTTGCCCTCCAGGTGGGGACTGACATCTTTCCAATTGACTGTGGAAAATGCTAGGCAGTAGAGGTGGCATGACCCAAGAGGAAAGAGAAAACTTGTTGAAAGGCTTTTTCCCAGTACCCAGGAGAGGAGAGGAAGGCCAGTTTCCTAGGAGTGAAAGCACCAGGCCCTTAGTTTCCAGGCAAGGGCCAGGCTAAATGGAGACCTTTCTTTTTTTTTTTTTTTTTTTTTTTAAAGATTTTATTTATTCATTCAACAGAGAGAGAGACAGCCAGCGAGAGAGGGAACACAAGCAGGGGGAGTGGGAAAGGAAGAAGCAGGCTCCCAGCGGAGGAGCCTGACGTGGGCCTTAATCCCAGAATGCCGGGATCACGCCCAAAGGCAGACGCTTAACGACTGAGCCACCCAGGTGCCCCTAAATGGAGACCTTTCTGATACTAATTATTTTTTGCTCGGATTCTTCCTTCCTCAGAGGGGAGAAAAGTGACACCAGGAGAAACAGAACCCTCCAGCTTTATTTGCCAGCTTTACCTACAGCTTGTCCTAAGGATAATTAATGAAGGCCTCAGATCCAATGACCTGGAAGAGCCAGGATTCTGGGCAGATCCAACTAGAAACAGGCAAGAATGCCCTCGAGTTCTGGCTCAGGTACCAGTTTCTCATCCTTACTTCTGTTATAACTTGTGTGATCTTCAGCAATCACACCTCAAAGGATGATAGAAAGGGCTCAAGAAGATAAGGTAGCCCAGGTGAAGTGAATGGCACAGAATCTAGCACATCGGAAGCATTCCACAAATAGTAGCAGCTGCTGCAAGACATTCTCTTTCATGTTCTGAAAAAGGAGTGGAAATAAGTCCAACAAAAGCCTCCCAACCCACTGCCTCACCTGACTGCACTGGCCATGCTGTACTGGATGCCCAGAGTAGACACTAGAGTGGCTCCACCTTCTTCCCCCAGACTGTGACCTTGAATTCTGACCCTCTTGCTGATTATTTCTGACCCTCTTGCTGGTGATTTCTGACCCTCTTGCTGGGCATGGAGCCTGCTCAAGATACTCTCTCCCTCGCCCTCTGTCCCTCTCCTTCCCACCACTCTGTCTCTGTCTCTCTCCCCTCTCTCTCCCCACCAAAATAAAAATAGAGAGAGAGGAAATTATTTTTATGTCATTTCTCTTACAAATATTTCCCTAACCTGTATTTTGTCATTTAATTTTGCTGATTTTACAGCTTTTTTTTAATGTGGTAAATCTATCAATAATTTACTTTATGATTTCTGCCTTTTATAAGGCTCACGAAGTTCATCTTCACTTGGAAATGAAAAATATGTTCACCTAAAATATATCTATGTATTTTCACTTATATACTTTTTTATAACTTTTTATTTTGAAATAATTTCAAATGCACAGAAAAGTTGCAAGAAGAGCTTAAAGAACTCTCATATACACTTTATCAAGATTCACACATTTTTAACATTTTGCCACATTTGCTTTTTTGCTTTATCATCTCTCTCTTGCATGCTCACTCACTTGCTCATTGTCTGTCTTATATATGTGCATGTGTGTAATTTATTTTTTCTAAACTGTTTGAAAGTAGAATGTGTACATCATGACCATTAACTCTTTAATATTTCAATGTTCAGTTCCTATAGCCAGGAATATTCCTACAGCCACAGTACAATAATGGAGTTCAGGGAATTTAATATCAACACAAGACTTTTATCTAATCTGCAGTATATATTTCCAATCTTTTTAATTGTCCCAATAATGTCTCTTATAGCATCTTCCCCCTTAAGCACAGAATCCAGCCAAGAATCATGTATTGTATTTAGCTGTCATGTATCTGTAGTCTCCTTTAATCTGGAGCAATTTCTCAATCTTTCTATATCTTTCATGACATTTTAATTTTTAAAAAACATAAGCTTGTTATTTTATAAGCTATCCCTCAATTTGAAGTTTCTCTAATGTTTCCTCATGAGTAGGGATGTGTCCTTCTCATGGTATCACATCTAGAAATACACAGTATCTCAACTTTCTTTGGCAATTTTAATATTAATTTTTTTATTACCCAGTCATGGTATTGTATGATTTTCCTACTGGGTGATTAAGGATTTTCCTTTTGCAATGAATAACAGTCTGTGAAGACTTATTGAGACCAAGCATCATCTTCATCAAACTTTCCCCCCCAGATTAGCATCCACTGATGACTCTTGCTCTAATCAATCTTCACCATACAGTTGCAATGTGCTGATTTTTTTTTCCAACTACACTACTCCCTCTACATTTATTGGTGGGCAGAAAAAAATCCTCTCCTCTCCTATTCATTTGCTCATTTATCTATTTTTATTAGTATGTCTTCATTTTTATTCAATGTTTATTCTCATTGCTTGATTTTAAATCTTTTATCTGCTTTGTTAATTTTTAGTACAGCTCATTTTATTATTTATTATGGAAAAGCTTTATTCTTAGAGAATTTGCAGAGGCATTACTGTAATTTCAAAATATTTTCATAATCATTATCTATTTTATCCCCATTTGAGTTCTCTATTGCTGCATAACAAAGCACCTCAAACACAACAATTTATAATTTCTTATAATCCTGTAGGTGGATGGGGCAGTTCTTCTGCTGATCTCTCATGGGCTCACTTATGTGGCTTCATTTAGCTGACAGGCTGATCCTGGATAGCCTCGCTGAGGTCTGGATTATCAGCAGGGTCCCTGTCACCACCAGTTTTAGACTGGGCTTCTTCACATGGTGGCTTCAGGATTCCATTAAGGCAAGAGTAGAAACTAAGGTCACTATGGTCGTCTTGCTTGAAAGTCACATGTCACTTTTTACCATATCTTATTTGTCTGAGCAAGTCATCAAGCCAGCCCAGATCCAAGAGACAAGGAAATAGACTGTTTCTCTTTATGGGAGGACCTGCAAAGTGTTTGTAGCTTTTTTTAAATCACCACAACCCTAGTAGTAATTCTGAGAGATAAAGAAAGCCAGTTATTGTCATCTCTCTTTTGGAGATCAGGAAACAGGTACAAAGAGGTGCATTGGTATAGTATAAAGCAGTGCTACCTTTAAAAAAGCCCATAAACCAGCTCCACTAATATCACCTGGGTGGTTGGTGGAAATGCAGATTCTCAGATCTCACCCCAGGCCTACTAAATTAGAATAGAGATACTATCTAAATAATAGAGATATTATAGTAATAGATACCATTAGTATTATCCTACAGTAATACACATTACTGTGTAGGAATCTGTGTTCTAGTAGCCTCCAGGTGATACTTATGCACCCTAGAGTTGGAGAAGTAATAACATCAGAAAAAATGGATTGGAGTGAATGGAACCAAACCACACTCATGTCCCAGTTTTGTCACCTGCTAGCTAGATGACCCTAAGTAGATGACTTAACCTTTTGGAATTTCAGTTTTTCCTATCAGAAATAAAAAAAAAAGTTGTAATAATATCTGCTTTGTCTACTCCAGCAGCCTATTATGAATATCAAAAGAAGGAAGATGTTGCATGGAAAAACAGCCAGTAAAATAATGATGAATATGGTAATGTTGTCCAAGATCACAGAACTTATTAGTGATAGAATCAAGACTCTAACAGCTGGGTTCCTGGTCTTAAACCTCTTCAGGGATAAACACTAATTGGGCCAGCAGCTTTTCAGTCTTTTCCAGATCTTCAGAGTTATGGCAAACTGCAATACTGATTACAAAGAGCAGGCAAACCGTGAATGTGACATGCTCTCAATGAAACAAAGAGCCCCTTCTCTCTCCTGTCTCCTTCCTCAGTAGCACAGATCCCTCCATTCCCTAAACAAGCTCACACAAGGCCATCACAGCAGGGCATGGCCATCTTTTTTTCCTTTTCATGGGTAAAGATTATTGAGTGGGAAGTGTTCGGGATGAGTGAGTGTTACTGGGGAGTGGGAGGTGGAGTGACAATCCTGGCCTAGATTCTGTTTTTCAAGTTTGATGCATGACAGTGGAATGGCACCTACAGCCTGCTGAAGTTTTGGAGAGTCAAAATTTGAGAGCTAGTGGGTGAGAAATTGCAATCTCTTACTGATTATTCACCTCCTCCAACCTATATTTTTAATTCACCCACTCTTAATTCTGATCTTCCCTCCAAGCAATTTTCTAAAACTCTAGAAGCCAATTGCTGTCTTGGCAGCTTCCTCAGTCTTCGTCAAGCTCAAGGAAGTAGTGAAGTCTGGATAATCCCCTTACCCTACTTAACTGAAAACCCAATTTTGCAACCAAGTTGACAGAAAAAGAGATGTATCTAGGCATTTTTTTAAAAAGTGCAACATATAAAAGAAGGTAACACAGACTCCCCAGGTTCAAAGCCCAGCTCCATTCCTTACTGGCCTTGTATACTTACTCTGTTCTCCATTTCCTCTTCTGTGAAATGAGAATAATGATTACAACACATAGATGTTATGAGGGTTCCATGAGTTACTACATGTAAAACCCTTAAGAAGAGTGTCTGGCACATGCAACTACATGGAGTATTATAGATTTTGCCACACCATACTAGATTACCACAACAACTGCCTAGTCTCCCGCCTTTAATCCTTTCTTTCATCGAACTCATCCTCCCATGATTAATCTTTCTCAATCACCATTAAGTCCCCTTTCTCCCACCTTAAAGAGTATATTGCCTGTTGCATGAACTCTAAGCTTCTTGGCTTAGCATTTAAGACACTTCTCATCAGTTCCCTCCAACTCTATCCAACCACATTACCCAATATCTTTAGAACAGGGTTTCTTCCCCTTGGCACTACAGACATTTTGAGCTGAATAATTCTTTATTGTGGGAGTCTGTGCTGTGCATGGCAACATGTTTAGCGCCATCCCTCCCTGTTCTCTACCTACTAGATGCTAGTATCAACATTTCCCTTCTGACAACCAGAAATGTCTCCAGATATTGCCAAATGTCCATGGGGATAAAAATCTCTGCTAGTTGAAAATCACTGCTCTGCAAAGACCCCTTCTCTTGCTATGCTTTCCTTACCATTTCTCAACCATGCCTGGACTAATCTCACTTTGTTTCTTTTACTTAAAGTACATTAATTTTTTATTATGGTAAGATATATGTTAAACTTACCATTTTAAGTGTACAGTTCAGTGGCATTAAGTATATTCACATTGCTGTGAAACCATCACCATCAGCCATCTCCATAACTTTTTTCATCTTCCCAAACTAAAACTCTATAGTCATTAAACAGTAACTCCCCATTCTCTACTCTCCCAACCCCTCACAACAACCATTCAACTTTCTGACTCTGAATTTGACAACTCTACCTCATAGAAGTAGAATCATAGAATCTTTGTCTTTTTATGTCTGGCTTATTTCACTTAGCATAATGTCCTCAGGTTCAACCTGAGCATGTGTCAGAATGTCCTTTATTTTTGAGGCTGAATAATATTCTACTGTATGTATATACCACATGTTGTTTACTCATTACTCCATCAATGGACATTTGGGTTGTTTCTACCTTCTGGCTATTGTGAATAATGCTGCTATGAATATGGGTGTACAAATGTCTATTCAAGTTATTGCTTTGATTTATTTGGGGTATATACTCAGAAATGGAGTTTCTGGATCATATGGTAACTCTGCATTTAATTTTTTGAAGCATCATACTGTTTTCCACAGCAGCTGCTCCATTTTACATGTCCACCAGCAATATACGATGGTTCCAATTACTCCACATCCATTCCTTACCAATACTTGCTGCTTTCTGGGTTTTTTTGATAAGACATCCTGATGGTATCTCATTGTGATTTTTGTCTTGCATTTCCTTAGTGATAAATGATGTTAGGCATCTTTCTCTGTGCTCACTGGTCATGTGTATATCTTCTTTGGAGAAATGCCTGTTCAAGTCCCTTTCCTATTTTTCAAGGGGCTTTTTTGGTTTTGTTGTTTTTTTGAATTGTAGGAATTCTTTATATATTCTGGATATTAATCCCTTACATATACATGATTTACAAATATTTTGTCCCATTCTGTGGGTTGCCTTTCACTCTGTTGATAGTGTACTTTGATGTACTGAAATTCAAAGAATCTTGATTTTTAGCACCATAAAATCTTTGAAAAAGGTGTCTCAAAATAAACATAAATCTGCATTATGTAATTTAGTACTATGCACATAAAATGTGTTTTAGTTTTCTATTGCTGCTATAACAAATTCCCATAAACTTAGTGTCTTAAAACAATATAACTTTAGTATCTTATAGTTCTATAGATCAGAGTTCTGAAATGGATCTTACAAAGCTAAAATCAAGATGTCAACAGGCTGCATCCCTTCTGAAGGGTATAGAGGAGAATGTGTTTCCTTGCTTTTTCTAGCTTCTAGAGTCCAGCCACATTCCCTGGCTCATTTTCCGTTCTTCTATTTTCAAAGCTAGCAACATTGTATTGCCCTCTGACCATTCTTTCATAGCCATGTCTCCCTCTGACTCTCATTTCAGTCAGGAAGGGTTCTTCTAAGGATTCCTCTAATTAGGTTGGTCCCACTCAGATAATCCAGGATAATGTCTCCCAAATTAAGATCCTTAACCCCAATCACACCTGCAAAATTCCTTTTGCCGTGAAAGTTAACACATTCACAGGTTCCAAAGATTAGAGATCTTTAGGGTCCCATCATTCTGCCTATTACAAAAAGTAAAAAAAAAATGTGTAACATACGTAAACCTGAAATTGGTATTTTTATATGACTTTTGAGCACATTTTCTCCCTCTCATCTTAGCCAAGCAGCATAATAAGTCTTCATCCTCATGGAACACCTGGGTGGCTCAGTCAGTTAAGCATCTGCCTTTGGCCCAGGTCATAATCCCAGGATCCTGGGATCGAGCCCCACATTGGGCTCCCTGCTCAGCAGGGAGTCTGCTTCCCCCTCTTCCTCTGACCCTCCGCCTGCTTGTGCTCTCTCCCTCCCTCTCAAATAAATAAATTTTTTAAAAAATTTTTAAAAATTAAGTCTTCATCCTCTGGACTTTTGGATGCTAACTGAATTTCTATAGATTCTTATGACCATCTGCTTTACTGACCAAGATATTTCATGAATTCACACTCTCTTTTCTGGTTTAGAATAATCAATATTAGAAACAGATGGGGTGAAATTTTTCAAAGTTTTGTTATAACTTTAGCAAAGTAAGAAAAATCTAACAAATTGAAATTCTACCTCCATATTAATTATTAGTACATACATATATGTATATTAAAGTATACATATTATTAAGTGTGCTAATTACTTATATACTCCTGTAAGTAATAGGTATTCAGCCAAAAGTGGGCAATGGAAATCTTTCCTAAGTATTAGTGTCCTGGAGATACCTGTCACTAGATAATGGAGGCAGGGTCATCATATTTAATTATGTTGTTAGTTTTCAGCACAAGGGACCCCAAATCCATCTTGTATTCCATCCCCAATCCATGCCCCCCAAACTGTGGTCATCTAGAGGAAGGGGTATTTTTTTCAAATATTACAAAGGTGCCATATGAACTAGTGGTAGCCTCACCTGGAGGGTATTCAGAAGGAGGGGGGTGCACCCTTGGCAGCTCCTTACTGG
Organism: Ursus maritimus; assembly: GCF_017311325.1. Taxonomy (NCBI): domain Eukaryota; kingdom Metazoa; phylum Chordata; class Mammalia; order Carnivora; family Ursidae; genus Ursus; species Ursus maritimus. The sequence goes on from NW_024426230.1 coordinate 7,553,617, forward strand.
GTCAGAGTTATATCTAGGTCACTGAAAGAAGTTACACGTACACTATCCAAAGTGTTCTAGTTCATAGAGTGCCTGGGTGGCTCAGTCAGTTAAGCATCTACCTTCGGCTCAGGTCATGATGCTGGGATCCTGGGATTGGCCCCGCATCAGGCTCCCTGCTCAGTGGGGAGCCTGCTTCTCCTTCTCCCTCTGCCTCTTCCCTTTGCTCATGCACTCTCTCTCTCTCTCTCAAATGAGTATAAATAAATCTTTTTTTAAAAAACACAAAGTATTCTAGTTCACTGCTGGAAGAACATAAAGCATCCAATAGAAACATATAGCACATACCCTTAGACATATAGCTGAAATATTCTGTACAGAGATAATGTGGCCAGGGCAAAGTCAAGCTCTGACGGACTCTCCATGCTTAGATGTCAGTCTTTCATGGCCTCCACCCTAGCTTCTATCCACCCATTCTATATCCATTTTCAGCCAGCTCTACCATGAATTATCATTTTAACTCAATTTACTAATTAAATATACATAGAGCATCATATACAGCTGCTTTCAGACAGAGATATAAAAATATCAGCTTATATCTAAAATATCTCCCCAGAGTGATAAGAAACTCTACCAAAGTAAACCCTACTTAAATAGAATCAATTATTTTTCTCATTTTATTTAATATTAAAATATGTTTTACTAATCTCAACATTAGCCAATTTGGAACTACACACTAGCATCAAGTCTGGAGACACGGGTTAATAAAAGGTCTTATTGATATTATGATATATAATAAAATAATGTTACTATGTTCTCAGACCTTATGGCCACCCTGTAGACAAATGGAGAAGTAGAGAGAGTTGGGGGGGCAGACAAAAAAGAGTCAGAGAGAGAGAAAAATGCATTAGAAATCACGCAGCATAACCTCATATGCAAAGAAAAAATTCATCATCATCAAAAGAATTCTGCGAGATGCTCTTTGTTAAGAGCCCACAATTTGCTTGTTCCCATGCAAAAATGCACTATTCAAACACTGACAAACAATATCTAAGAATCCCTAGTAGAGATAATACTACAGCATTGGCTTGTCATTCATTTTAAGGATTTTTTATTGTAAAATAGGAAAGATCTGATAGAAATGATTATGGTTCTGTAGAAATATATATTTTAATAAAATCACACACATTTCTATAGATCCATACACCGAATGTTTCTTTTAGGAGTCAGATACAAATAAATATTGGTGGAAAGAAATGTATTAAAATTCACTTTCAAAATGTTTTTCTTTTTTTTTGTATACATCTTAGAAGAAAGGAAATGCAATCCTTTACAGAGGCAATGAGGTGAGAGCTTATCCTACAACTCTAGGATTTTGAATAAGAATACATTCTACTCAATATTCAGTGGACAAATAAACATGCAGTTCACAGCCTGCGCACAGCCTTGGGATTTCCAGACTCTTGTCCAGTCTCTCCGCATTCATGTCATTGTATCTCTAAGCACACTAAATTTCCCATTGTTGCCTGAATTTTCTGACTTCCATCCCTTTGGACAGACTCCTCCCATTATCTGGAACCTCTTAGCCTCCTTATCTATGTGACAAACTCCTATTCATCAATAAGTCCCAGCTGAAATGCCATCTCTTATTAGTTTCCCTAGCCTTTCTTATTCCATTCCCGTACACAATACATTATTATTTGTGTATGTGTACATATGCCACTCACCTCTGGACAGGCACTGGATTTGTTCATCATTTTTCCAGTACTCAGAGGCTAGCATATCACATGGCATAGCCTGATGAATAGAACTGAATAGAGGAAACGCATAAGAGATGAACTGTCTATTCCCTGAGATGATATCCATTCCAGAGAATATAGAAATATCTTTACAAGACCAATAATGAGCTTAATGGTACTTAATATCAATTATGTTCAATCTTCAATTTTAGAAATAGCTTCAGATGTAGGGTTTTTTACCAATGGCAGTTAAACAAAGATATTAAAGGAAATTTTATTGCAGCAATTGCTCAAGTTGAAACAGGTTTGAGAACAAATCCAATTTAAATACATGCCATTTACTTCTATTTACCTATAAGATGTTTAAAATGGAACACTTTGGGGCAGAATTATAATAAAATCTCCATCTTCAATTGTGAATTGTGAGGAAATCTTTTTTACAGCTTTTCAAACATTGTACTGTGGTTGGTTATTCAAAAGTTCAAATTATGTCAGATTATTCCACCACCATACATCACTAACTATAATGTTCATTCAAGTGAACATACCCTGTATGGAAAACTCTTGTTCCAGTGGATTGGTTGTAGACTTCCCCAAGATGGCACAAATTAGGACAATTTCTCTAGGTCATGCTCTATACAACCCCATGCTCGCATGGTGGTGGGCAGCAACTCAGGGCATTGGTTGATGAGGAAGGCTGTACCTCCTTCAACTGAGTTTTTGCTTAACGGCCTAAAGCTGGCAAAAATCTTTGAACTGACAATACCCAGTTAGTGAAGTTTTGAGGAAACTAGCATTCCCATAATATTTTGATGAGTTTGGGTAGTATAAAGTAATAAAACTAGTCTGGAGAGCCAATTCAAGAATATATATCAAGAACTTTTTAAATCTTCAGGCTCTTTCTATTTTGCCCCTAAAACTGCCCCCAAAAGATCTGAATGATGATGTTTCCAGCTGATTTCTGAGTCTTTGCTGTGTGTAACACTTAGGCTTCTTTGTGCTATTCGCTTTCCAAAGAGTAAGTTCATCCTCCATTTACCCAAACGATCTTGAAGCAAGGCTTGTTATTTATGCTGGTATTGTGGCTTCTCCTCAGGAGTCAGTTTTTCTCTCACTTGAATCGTTATGTGAGGATGTTTAGTCATTATTTGAATATCTTGATCATATTTTTTCTTTCACTTTTAGAATAATGTATTTCACTTTGTATCATTTGTAGCTCTAAACTTAAAACCAGGTTTGATTTCAGAGTAAATCAAATTAAGTCGCTCAGCTGATAGCATTGGGAGAAAAAGGAAAGAAGCAAGAGCACAGCATATCTGGGATGGGATAGGAGTGAAGAGGTTCTAAATATCTTGTGGTCCCACCTTATCCGTTCTTCTGCTCCTGGACCTTCCCTGAACACGTTATGGAAAAACACTGTCTGTAAGTTCTTTTTTTTTTTTTTTAATTTAAATTCAATTAGCCAACATATAATACATCATTATGTCTGTAAGTTCTTAATGGAGAATTGAAATGTCTTTTTTGGAGTTCTGTATATTTAAGTACCAAGAACTTCCATTTCAAAACACTTCTCATATAGAGATCAAGAAAAACGCATAAGTACATAGTAGACATATAGTATACAAGTATGTGCTGCTTGTATTTTCCATTATTTGAGTTCTTAAACAAAATGCTGTTTTTCTTTATGAATAGTTTCACTCTCTCCAGCAGTCTGGATCTTCTGGGATGTTCATTCCCCTTGCCAGGTCATGAGAGAAAAAGAATAGCAGAACAAAAATATATATGGCCAGAAGACTAGCATGGCTTCACCTATATCACCATGTGACCATTACTGACCACCTCTTCTTATGTTAATGAAACTAACAATATCCATGTTATAGGGTTCATATTTGCATTTGATTGAATTAAATCACATAGAAAGTAAATAGAAGTGCATTTCTGCTGTCCGCAGTGATCATAGAGTTGGAGAATTTTTCAGCAGGTATAAAAGATGCAAGACAACCATTGTTTTTACTACCACAGACCGATTCTATATCTTTTAAGAGACAATAGGCCTAGAATTATCCCTCTTCTTATTTCCTGGGGAGGATTTCTTTCCTGAGAACCCAAGGCTACTTTAGGACTCCTAACCCTGTGAACCAAATGTACCTCCCAAGATTCCAGAAATCAAATTATGAATTGACTTTAGTCACCCAAATATCCCATCATCATTAGGACAGTTGTCCACTTTCAAATCTCCCCCTTCTTCTCCCACACATATAAACTCAGGGGAGCTTACCTATCCTTTATCTCATCTCTTCAGAGTACCCTTATGTTGCCTAAATTAATACAGAATCCATCTATTTTTAAAAAGTGGTTCACTTCACATTTAACTGTTGTCCTCTTGCTATTTTCATCTTCAGATCAACCTTTCTCATCATCACATCACTAACCTCCTCAAAACCTTTAATTTCCTCTAACTTTAATTCTAATTCTAATGCCCTTGATCTCCTGGCATTACTCCCAACTATCCAAAAGTATTTTCCACTGTTCTTGGTGGGTTCCTGCCAGTCAGGTCACCACCCCCCAATATGACCTGTCTGCTTCTGTCCACTTCCTAAAATCATATAACCTCTCTCAAGGCTTACTCCTCAGACCCTGAAACCTTCCTGCTACTCTAGTCCTGCTAGACCTTTCCTCTTCAAACTTTCTACAGCTCCTGGAAACAACACATAGTTTAGTTCTTAATTAACCACTGCCTTGTCTTTATTGTTTTGTCTTACTGTCTCATTTCTGCCTTATCTCTCTAGCTTCACTATAAACTCTGAGATAAGAGTAAAACATGTCTGTGTCTTTTACCTACCTAACATGTGGTAGGAAATGTTGGCAGCCTGTGTGACTTGTTGTGCCTCAGTACTTTATGGTAAAAATCATCATAACTACGTAATGGAGGAAATTTCAGGCCAGTAGGGAATGCTTAAGAGAAGGATAACTTGGCCCTCAGCAACCTCCATGCAGGCTGTATCCTCTTCTTTCCAAAGAGAGGTCAGCCCTGGACACAAACTGACATTGCTATGACATTGTGAATCATGATTAACTCAATGCAACATCTCACTGGAAGTTTCCTGGAAGAGGTGAGATTTGCTTGACTGATATACAATAATGACTCAGCTATCTAGAATACATGAGTAACAAATGAGACTCCATAGTTTCATTTCCAGGTAAGCAAAACTTTACTCCTAACTTTAAAGCATCACATCTTTTACATTTTAACCATTTATGGAAATTTGTGCTACATCCTAAAATGTTGTCTCTGTTTTCTTAAAAAGGCTAACATAGACTTGATTTAGCACTAACAGAGCAGCAGCTCTCAAATTTTTCTATAAAACTTCTACCAGTAGAAGAGAATAAACATCTGTCACCAAGAGAATAGGCATGTAATGTCCCATTTTTATCTTGTTATGATCTAAATTTTGCATTTCGTAATATATCTTTGCTTAGGAATGAAGTTAATTATTTAAATTAGTGGTTCCTAACACTGGTTCATAGATTTGACAAAGTGTTCGTTTTGTTAATGACCTCTGTTTGGAAGGTTTGTGTCCCTCCTATTTGGTTAATGTTAATACCCTTCCTGTATGAAGTGATGTTGCTAAATAGCCTTAACAGACAAAAACCAAACAACAAAAACAAACAAACAAAAAAAACCCTTGAGCCCCTCCCCTTTTATTTTATTTTACTACTTCATAAAATTCAACAGTCTGGACCTACTATTTTAATTTACCATAAAGTTTAAAACAAATGTTTCAGGGGCATTTGGGTAGCGCAGTCAGTTGGGTAGCCGACTCTTGGTTTCAGCTCAGGTCATGATCTCAGAGTCTTGAGCTTGAGCCCCATGTTGGGCTCCACACTCAACATGGAATCTACTTGGAGTTTCTCTCTCCCTCTCCCTCTGCCCTTCCCTGCTGCACTCTGTCTCTCTCTCTAAAATAAATAAATAAATCTTAAAAAAAAAAAAAGTTCCAGAAAGATGTTGCACATGAGTCCCATGTTTCCTCTGCCCGCTAGCATGCTACTTTATCCCCCAAAAGTATTCTTTTATGATCCTCAGTTTGGGAGCCAGCCTGGAAAGCAGTGGTACTCTCAGGGCCTGTAGAAGTAGGTGGGGTTTCTGGCCCCTCACTGAAAATCCCAGACTACTATACTTGTCATGTTATGGCTATCAAGCCATAAGCTGTCTCTGTATTTCCTTTTGTGTGCCTAATGTAACAGCCTTTGTCTCACTTTTACATTGCTTCTTACACACTGTCATGATTAGGACACCATGTTAGCAAAGATTTTATATTGACTGTAAAAATTAGGATAAATATACCTGAGTGAGTGTCTGAAGAATTCTCTAAATAAATGTATGAATGTTAGTGTGTGGACACTATATCTACTTTGGCCACTCAGAGATTCTTTTTCTCTCTTCTGGCTCTTGGCTACGTTACAGAGAAGTGAGAGTTCTGGCAGCTAAATTCTGACTAGATGAACTGTTACAAAACTTAAATGATAGGGTAGACAATGAATATTCCACTTTGATTAAGAAATAGTACTTCAGGGGCACCTGGGTGGCTCAGTCAGTTAAGCCTCCAACTCTTGATTTCCACTCAGTTCATGATCTCAGTGTAGTGAGATCTAGCCCTGAATTGGGCTCTGCGCTCAGTGTGGACCCTACTTCAGATTCTTTCTGGCTCTCCCTCTTCTTCCCCCTCTGCTCCTCCCCAACTTCTCACTCTCTCTCTCTTACTATCTAAAATAAATAAAATGTTCAAACAAAGAAATAGTACTTGATAGGAAAAGCTGTGTTGTTTTCTGTTGCTACATTTTTTTAAAAAAATCAGACCCAAAACTTATGCTTGCAACAATAAACATTTATTCTAATGCTCATGAGTTGCCAGGTCACCTAGGATTTAGGTCATCTAAGCTGGCCCAGTAGGTGACTTTGATTCCAGTTGTGGGTCTGACTAGGATGAGTCCTTGACGCAGGTTGGGCTCAGTTCTGTTCCACTGCATTTATTCTAGGACCCAGGCTGAAATGGCAGCAGCTACTTGGGCAAGCTCTTGTGGTGATACACAAGAGGGCAAGCCCATCTACATAAGCACATTTCAAGCCTTTGCTTACAGCATGTCTGCTAACACCCCATTGGTCAAAACAAGTCACTTGGCAAAGTCCCAGCATCAAAGGGCAAGAAAATATTCCTCACCTACCATGAGGTTATGGCAAATACCTCTACAGGAAAGTGAAGAACTGTGAGAAATTCAATCTACCAAAGGCTGGATGACCTCTGACCACAGCCACTAATCACAATCGGCTTTCTAGAAAAAAGAAAAAACAAACCTTAAGGCAATTTCTGAAAGTGGAAGAAAGGTACCTTGTGGGATATAAAGTGAGAGATTTCAAATATGATTCGTTGAATAAAGGACATTATGAAAGAAGTGGAAAGTAATGCTTCCTAATACGGCAGTTGCATTAGGATGCATGTAAAACTGAGTTTGCTATAGGCTGGAATTATAAGTGATAATTCATTGCAAATTATATTGACAGTTATTGAACATAATTATTCACCACAGGAACCATCCTTAATCAATTAATCAGGGCAAAATTCAACTTCACTTCTTGCACATGGCAACAAACCAATCTTTCTTTTTTCTTTTTTTTTTGTTGTTGTTTTTTTTCTTTACCTACTTTGTTTGCTGTTGTTGAAACATTAACAAACTAATTAGATGTTAATTCTTAGCAATAAATGAAACGCTTAAGGTGCTTAAATTGTAAACTCCAAAACAAAACCTGTTTATTCCCAAAGTTTTCCTCAGACTCTGAATAAATACAATCTCCTCCAGAGATTACATCCAAAGACTGGTTCCAAGACCCCTCCTTACTGATACCAGCTAGGAGAGACATCTCCAAGGATTTACTACAAGTCTAGCTTGCTTTATTCAAATTTTAATGAAATCCTTAAAAAAAGACATAGAAACCATACTTTATGAAATTTCAGCTGACCCAGCTATGGTAACTTACTAAAAATACACTCAAATTTCTGAACAGGATGAATGATACACAGAAGCTTACAAGATAAAACTTAGTAGGGAGAAAAGTCATACTATGTTCTCAATGGTGGTGTATAACCAAAGCCACCTAACAGGATGGGGGATAGAAACTAAGACCCACTCACATGAAAAGAATCTAGCTGTTTTGATTAACATCAAATAATGGAAATCAATATTGAAATATAACTGCAGAAACATTGGTGAATACGTGGGCCACATGTATATCCAAAGCGTTCAAAATAAGAAAAGTAATAGTCCCCTTACTCTGTTTTGGTCAGATCCCAAGGAGAGTATTGTATTTATCACCAGTGTTATAGTTTCTAGAAGAAGTTGAAATATAGAAATGTATATACAGAAGATTGTGAGTAGAGTAGAACAGTGTTTCAACACCAGATCACATAAAGAACGATGGGAGGAAAAAAAGATGCATTGAGGAAAGGAGAAGGTAGGAGAGACAGGAGAGTTGACTTTAATATTATAGGATTGGCCTGAGAGAAAGGGATGAAGATGGATTCTGAGCAGCAACTACAGAAACCTGAAAGAAAATTAATTGACAAAAACTTCAGGAAGCTAGCTGTCAGCTCCATAGGAATCTTAGATTTCCCCTTACCAAACTCTCGTCTCATGGAGGTGGTCCTTGGTCATAGCCAGTCTGTGACCTAAAGCGCATTCCAGCCCCACAGTTCTAGGATTCTGTACAGGAAGAACAGATGTGTCAAATTTGTTATTACACTGAATTTTTTAAGTTCTTTCTTCTATTGAAAAATCAAGTACATCTTTGCAAAATAAAAATAGAATTTTATTATAGCAGTACAAACATTTTATGCCATTCTTTATAGTTTCAAAACTATGAATATCCAATCAAACTTCATAATTGCTTTCATAAGTGCCTAATTAAACTATAAATATTATTAAATATATCCACGTACAATAAGAAATGGAAACATCTGGATGAAAAATGAGAAATTTAGACAAGCAGCTGGATATTTCACCTACACAATTGCTAGACACCAAGATATTCAGAAGCATCAAATGGCTGATAGAATTTTGGCATGTCGTCTGGATATTTGACTGTATTTTCTACTTTATTTCACATTACTTCATAGTTTCTCAGTTTCTCTACTTTTTAATGGGAATATTTTATGCACTCCTCCTACCAAACAACATTATCCAGTCACAGATAAAACACTGTTTCTCCTTCCCTGTAAGCTGACCCTCTACTCTGACCTCTCCTCCTTCACTTCACCATTTTAGTGTAATACCAGAAATTCAGGAAAAATCATGTTAGGGGCTCTTGGAATACACCTCCCCCTCCATCCTCTCCTTTACAGCCTGTGATGACTATCAGAAAACTCAATGAGGGGCACCTAGGTGGATCAGTCAGTTAAGCTTCAGACTCTTGGTTTTGGTTCAGGTCATGATCTCGTGGGTTGTGGAATCAAGACCCACGTTGGGCTCTGTGCTCAGCAGAGAATCTGCTTGAAGATTCTCTCCCTCTGCCCCTTCTCCCCCAAATAAATAAATTAATTAAAAAAAAAAAGAAAAGAAAGAGGAGCACCTGGGTGGCTCAGTCGTTAAGCGTCTGCCTTCGGCCCAGGGCATGATCTCAGAGTCCTGGTATCGAGCCCCGCATCAGGCTCCATGCTTCGCTGGGAGCCTGCTTCTTCCTCTCCCACTCCCCCTGCTTATGTTCCCTCTCTCGCTGACTGTCTCTCTCTCTGTCAAATAAATAAATAAAATCTTTAAAAAAAAGAAAGAAAGAAAATCCAATGAATCTGCCCTCAGGACTCTCACTGTGAAATATTCCTCAAACTATCCCCTGCCACCCCAACCCCCTATCATGTTTCTATCTTAGATGCAATGATCCATTTCCAATTCAGTATCTTTCTCTGACCTGTTTCCAAGGCACCTGGTCCCTTGATTTGCATACTGACCCTGGACTTCACAGAGCTTAGAGTGAAAATAATAATGATGAAAATACAAATTCCAATTTAATGAGCACCTACTATGTTCAAGCATTGCTTTAAGTGGTTTATATGAGTTAATTCATTTAATATTCACAACAACCCTATTGAAACAGGTGCTATAATTAATCTCATTTTGAAAATGAGGAGACTGAGACAAGTAAATTTAAAAATTGGCGAAAATTCTCATAGACATTGCTCTCCAAACCCCAATATGTATTCAGGTTTTCTCACTTTGGAGCCTTAACCACTATGGCATACTGCCTGTCTAGTCAGTCTACTCTAATTTCCACAACACTTCACCAAATTTCAAGCGTTCTCAAACTCAAAAAAGATGGTTATAATAGATTCCTTCCATGTTTCAAGCAGGATCTGAAACCCTACTTTTTTTCTAGAAACATGTACTTGGTATCAGGAAGATGACATTTTGTTCTAATTAAGAAATTCAAACAACTGCCTTCCTAGTATAAAAAAAGCACTTGTCCTTTGCTTGTTCTCATTGTTCTCAGAACAATATAAGAACAGCAGGTAATCTTGCACCATTTAAACATTTTTTCTTGTTTTATAAAGGTTAATACACATGAATGAAATATTTCATTCATTTATTTAACAAATATTTACTCAACTGTTATAGGCACTGATGATACAAGAGTGACTTAGACAAAAATCTCCACCTTCATGGAACTTACATCCTTTTAGGGGAGACATGGTAAGCAAGATAAATATATAAATTATATGATACATAAAATGATGGCAAGTGCTTATGAGAATATAAAGCAAAGAAGGAATATATGCAATATCAGGGACTGGTTTGAAATTTAGATGCTGGTGTCCAGCGAAAGCATCATGAAGAACATAACTTTAACATAAAGACCCGGATGAGTGAGGAATCTAGACATGAAGATAAATAGGAGAGGAGGCAGGGGGGAGTCTAAGTTGGCAGTATGCCTGGCATGTTCCAGAAACACCAGGAAGTCAGTGTGGCTGGAAGAGAGATTATGAGGAGGTGATGGGAGTGGAGGGTGGGGTGGGACAGAAACAGAAGATAAGGTCATATAGGTAGAACATGTTGGGAGTGGGGAAATGTAAGTATTGAGATCATAAAGAACCTTACAGGCCATTATAAAGAATCTGGCTTTCATCTGAATGAACTGGGAAGCAATTGGAGGGTTTTGAGCAGAGGAGTGACAAGATCTGACTTGTGTTTGAACAGGATCCTCTGGCTGCATACTGAGAATAGACTGCAGTGGGGCAGGGGTAGAAGTGAAGAGGTCATATAGGAGATTATCACACAAATTTATGTGATAGATGTGGTTGGCTTGGTGCCAAGGTAACAATAGGAGATAAAAGAATTGATAGAATTCTGGATATATTTTGGAAGTAGAGCTGATAGAATTTACTGACAGGTGTGAGGTATGTAAGAAAGAAGCCAAGAAAGACAATGAGATGTTTTGGTCTAAACAAATAGAAGAGAGTTGATTAAAAACTCCTTGAAGAAAGAATCAGCCACATATATTCACTTAATAAATAATGAATATAAATTTTAAAATACTGAAAATAATTGAAATTCCTCTGGAAAGTGTTAAGTATGTGTAAAGCAAAAAATAGGATAATATGAAGGTGTGTTATTAAAATATAGAATGCTTCTCCATTTAAATATGACATTGTTAGTCCTGAGTGCCCAGTAAATAAAAAGAGAGGCTTAATTCTTTCCACAGTGATGTTCATTTAGCAGATACTGAACATAGCATAAAATATTTGCCAGAAAATCTGATAGTCAGATTTTGATATTTATTAAGGACTTTCCATATTGAGTTTAATTAAGGATTTGATTATGAATTCTACCTTGAAGGCATGATTACTACTTATCTCTTCACTCTTAGGCCAAAGAGAATTACAGATGCTGAATATCTCTCTACTGCATCTATGAAATAGTCATTAGTTTGAAAAGGCATCTCTTTTCCTAGTGTTGAAAATTGCCTGGAGAAATTTAACTCATTCAGCTTTTATAGTAATCTTATAAGGAATCCTGGGTGTATTTTTAATATTATAACTGAGAAGATAGATGAATCATCACAACTAATTTCCTGATAAATATGCAGTTGTCTTTTATTACCCTTTTATTATCACACATTAGGCTTTTATTCCTGTTAATGCTGTGAAATATGATAGGGAAATAATGCTACTTTCTTAGAGTGTGAGTATAAAATTTACTACCCACTTTCATTATTTAACTTATCTTCTTCTTTTCCTAGCTTTCCCATTTCCAACATGTCAGTGGAAAAACATCACCATGAAATAGAAGACTCGTTCTTTAAGGAACCCTACCATTAGCTAAATACCTTGGGTATCATAAAGAGCTGAAGGGTTATTGCAATCCATTTTAGCTCTTAAAAACTTTTGAAACATACAGTTAAATGTATGAGGAATCATATGGCTATTCAACAAAAAGGAACTCCTGGGACATTGGTGGTGTCTCTTTCCTAAGGAACTGAGAGGCTAGAATATCCTGAACTGGCAACACATGGCAGCCCCACAGTCCCTCAAAAACTAATGTTGTTCTGTCTTTTTCTAGTTGAATACTCCTATCTTATCTCCTCTCTACCCCTTTGCACCAAGATCTGCTTTTATCCATTCTTAGCCTCAGAAATACTTAGAAACCCTACTTTCCTTTGAAGATGGTAAGAATGGTTAAAGAGGCAATAATCACATTGTACAATCAAGCATTAGGAAGGGAAAACAAGCAAGGATGAAGACCTCCCCTTGCTCTCCGTTTACAAATAATCTGGAAACATTAACCCAAATGCTAGTGAATCTTAAAAGCACCATGTAGGGGCGCCTGGGTGGTACAGTCCTTGAGCGTCTGCCTTCGGCTCAGGGCGTGATCCCGGCGTTATGGGATTGAGCCCCACATCAGGCTCCTCCGCTATGAGCCTGCTTCTTCCTCTCCCACTCCCCTGCTTGTGTTCCCTCTCTCGCTGGCTGTCTCTATCTCTGTCGAATAAATAAATAAAATCTTTAAAAAAATAAAAAAAATAAAAAAAAATAAAAGCACCATGTAAAACTAATGACCAAGAAAGCAATGATCAAAATTGAGTTAAATCCAGTCACTTAAAACAGATACAAATTTTTAAGCCCTGTATTTGGTTGTGTAAAAATTATAACTTTATTAATTTTTTCCACAATACCTCACTTTATGTTCAGATTCACTCCTCCAGTGGTATGATAGAATGGGCCTGTACCAGCTCAAAAGCTGGATTATTTTTATCTCTTCCCAGGTTTGTACTAAGTGACATCAGGTTGATAGTTTAAAATTGGCTCTGGTAGGAGTATTTACACCATGGAAATCATCAAATATTACAAATTTGGGTTTGGTTTTGTTTCATTTTGTTGCAGGAGAATCAGCTGTTAAACATTTACCAGCATACTAGTGCCTTACCCTATGACAGAAATATAATCTTAGGCAATTATGGATAAACTTCCCTTCTGCCACTTTTCCCTAGAGGAATGTTTACAATCTAAGGTCCTTCTGTATCATCCATGCATCTGGAGAAGAGCTCTAATCATCAACTAGCATCTGCCCACCGTGGCATCCTCTGAGATGTTCATACAATACCGCCTAGTCCTCAGTTAACATTTCCTTCCATGGTGACAACCACCATAATATACCACCACTCCTGAACTGTGTGGTCCAATCTGCCTTCCACTATAGCATCCCTTTGTCACTATTGTGATGTCCCTTTAAGTTCATCTACCCTCCCTTGACTAACTTCTGCACACCTCTCCCAGGGAACAGGAAAACGTGGCAATTTCAGCATGTTACTCTTCATCTGGGAAGTGCAAATTTTGGTGGATTATCTCACACTCTTTTCAGGCCAGACATACTCCTGTCATCATAGGCACTCTGTTGCTGCTATATCGTGTCAGGGGTATAAGGAACTCTAGGTCTTGTCATTTTCTGAGACAACTCCCAGAAGATAAGACATGCATCTTCATTGCTCAGATTGCCACGTATGTCAGAGGGCTCAGTTCCTCTGCCATGGAAGTCTGCCTAAGGAGATGGCATAATTCTTGATCACTTCAGGTTTTATTCTCTATTCCTTTCTCAATATTTGTCCATGAATTAAGTATCATTTATTAGTGACATCTCCCTCCATTTTAGACAATGTCAGGCAAGGCTGTAACCCTCTGTAATCTGCTCCTCCAGAACTATGGCCTTGTTTTAATCTTCACCCCTTTCTCAGTATTCCTGGTAGAAGCCATCACATATTCAGATAGTTTTTCCAATATCCACATTAATGGTTGATTTCTATAATATTCCTTTTACAAAGACAGCCTTACCATAATACTGGAAATAACTGTGTTTTCAGATGTTTCTCTAATTGTCTTTCATGCAATAATAAACACAATTAAAAGAATAATAATAATAAATTGTAGTACATCCATTTTGAGTATTACAATTAGTGGAATTGGTTTTCCTACCAATATTCTTCTTTGAGAATCACATTCAGAACTTAAACTGCAAATGTTTATTTTTATTGAGGAAAGGCCGTTTGTTAAATATATTTAATATCAGGAATAAATATGAATTTGTGAGAGAGAGAATTGATTTAGTGCCAATCATGTGTCATTGTTTTAAAGGTAAATTAGAGAGCTTTTCCCAAAACAAATTTAAATTAAAACCTACCTCTTTCTGTCTCTCTTAGACAAACACTTAAACATAAATATGCAAAGCAAAAGATCCACTTTCATCTGGGTGAAAATGTATCCTGAAAAAATTGTTAAGAATAAAACAAAGCATACCCCATCCTAAGTGCTAAATGTTTGGCAGCAACAACAGAAAGTATTGACTGCAGGAATTTAAAGGAAGAAGGGAGCACTCCAAGCTAAGACTGTCAATGAAGGTTCCAAAAAGAAGGCAGAATTTGAGGTGGACTCTGTAGGATAGGAAGAATTGAGATAGTTGTAGAGGAAATGGGAGTAGAGGGAGTAGCATTAGCATGGTGAGCATACTTAGTTGTTTTTAAAAAGTAGAAAGTGAAGGTATCTCATTAGAATGGGTAGAATGAGAATTCAAGAAAGGTAAGACTGGAAAATAGATTGGGAACAGATCTGGAGGTCTTTAGATGGCCCAACAATAGGAACTTCAAAGGACACTATCCAGAAAATGAAAAGATAACCCACATAATGGGAAAGAATATTTGTAAATCATTCATCTGTTAAGTGTCTAAAATCAAGAATATATAAAGAACTCTTACAACTCAACAATAAAAAGACAAATAGTCCAGTTTAAAAAAAATGGGGAAAGTATTGGAATAGACATTTCTCCAGGTAAGATATAAAAGTGGCCAATAAGCACATGAAAAGATGCTCAGTATCATTAATCATTAGAGAAATGCAAATCAAAACCACAATGAAATTCTACTCCACACCGACTAGGATGGCTAGAACCAAAAAGATAAATAATCACAAGTGTTAGCAAGGATGTGAAGAAATCAGAACCATAATACGCTACCGGTGGAAATGTAAAATGGAGCACCCACTGTGGAAAACAGTTTGATAGCTCCTCTAAAACTTAAACATATGTTTATGGTGCCATATGATATGACCCAGCAGTACCACACCTTAGTATACACCCAAGAGAAATAAAAATATGTTCACACAAAAGCTTGTACACAAAAGTTCATAACAGCATTATTTATAATTGCCAAAAGGTAGGAACAACTTAAATACCCACCAAGTAAAGAAAGAATACATAAAATGTGGTACATTCATATAGTGGAATATTATTTATCCATAAAAAGGAATGAAGTATTGATAAATGCTACAACATGTAAATATTATGCTAAGTGAAAGAAGTGTGCTTTACAAAAGGCATACATTATAATATTCCATTTACATACGAAATGTTCAGGATAGGCAAATTCATAGAGACAGAAGGTAGATTAGTGGTTGCTAGGGGCTGGGAAGAGGGTTTTGAGGGAAGGTGACAAAAATATTCTGAAATCAGTTAGTGGCAATGGTTGCACAACTCTGAGAATATAGTAAAAGCTACGGAAATGAACATTTTAAAATGGAGACTTTTAGGGGCCCCTGGGTGGCTCAGTCGTTAAGCATCTGCCTTTGGCTCAGGGCATGATCCCAGAGTCCTGGGATCGAGCCCCGCATCTGGCTCCTCCGCTGGGAGCCTGCTTTTTCCTCTCCCACTCCCCCTGCCTGTGTTCCCTCTCTCGCTGGCTGTCTCTCTCTCTCTGTTAAATAAATAAATAAAATCTTTAAAAAATAAAAAATAAAATAAAAAAGGAGACTTTTATGGTACATGAATTATATCTCGGTAAGAAAGAAAATCTAGAATAAGAAAAAATAAGTGATCGTATCTTTTAAACCTTAAGCAGCTACAGAATATTTTCGCACGGAAGAGTAATGTGTCACCTTTGCATTTTGATCTATCTCTCTACCTTACCCTGTCACTTGACCTGCAATAGCATTTCTCACAGTAAAACTTTCTTTCTTTCCTTTTCTTTGCAGCCTCCACGTCCTGACCCAGTCTTGCTCCCTGATCCTTGCCATCTGTACCCAGTTCCATCACATTATTAAAATTCCTTTCTTAAAGTTACCAAAAAGTTCCTTGCTACTAATCTAGTAGGTAGGTGCTTATTTGTGCTCAAGAAAATAAATCTTTTTATTTTGTGATAACAATAGCCACCCTTTCTTGTAATTCCCTGCTTCTCACCTCTCTGAACACTTTTTTTCCCTCCTCCTGCTCCCTAAGTGCAAGATATCCCCCTCAAAGATGTATTTTTGACCGTTTTATCTTCTGGAGCCCTTGGTGATCTTATCAAACCCATGATTTCTGTAGGACTTGAAACTCTGCCCCAACATCTCCCCACAGCTCTGGTCCCTCATTTTTTACTGCTGGCTGCACCTATCCACCTAAATAGACTGAAAAGTTTGCTCAGTCTCAATATGACCCAAACTAAACATACAAACTTTCTCCTATTTTTTTCTGTCTGTAATGATCTTAATATCTTCACAATTACTCCAGCTCAAAAATTGTAATAACATTTCCTCACTCTTTTTATCCAACCAGTTGCTAAGACCTGTTGATTCTACAGTCATATCTCTCACTTCTATGCCTATTCTTCATTCCTGTTAAAAACAACCTAATCCAAGTATTCACTACACCTTGACTGGAATATCCTACCCTATATCCATGTGTCATATCCATCCTTCAATAGCTGGTTCAAACACCACTATCTCCATAGTGCCTTCTCTAACACCTCTACCTGGAAGCGATCTCTCCATCCTCTAAAGGCTTGCCATGTTCCATCTACATCCTCACAGTTACAAGAATCCCCATAAGATAAGGTAGAGAATATTAACTTTCCCACTACAGGAAGCTCCTGAAGTTAAGAAGCATAACTACTAGATATACTTTGCAATTTAACATTTTGACTGCATTGCTTTGTAGTAGTTCCTAAAGGAATTTAAGATAGCTGGTGCTTTATACAAAGTAAGCCTTTAATAACTATTGGTTCAATGAACAGATGTTCGCATGATTTTTTTTTTACATGAACTTCTCTTAAGTATCACTGATAACTTGCAGCCGGAATTCAGATGATTAAAAGAAAAAAAAATACCTATCACAGACTTACTTATATCCCACACATGCAAATAGGACCCCATCTAGACTAAAATAGGAATCCCCCCTCCCTCTGCTGTTCCTGCCTCCACAAAGTTCTTATTCCTCCAGAGGGAGAAAATCACTGCTACTTCACCCTCTCTTCCTGCCATGGTCAGGGAATTGGTCAAGATGAGGTCAAAACTTAAGGCCCTTGGGGATTATCATTTTCCCCCAGCCTTCTCCTTTCATCCCTCTCACCCTGGTCATCTCAGTTCCTTGCCTCCCATTCCAGTCCCTCAGTCATGATCATTCAACCTTCCGTCCTGCTAAAAATTCTTCTCTGGCCGTAGAAGCCACCACTGGTTCCTTGAATCCACAAACACGCCAAGTCTTGTGGTCACAGGATTGGGGACAGAGTGTTCCTGCTCCTACCTGGGATGGGGAGAATGACCTGCCCTCACATTCTAGGACACTCTGAATACATTCTCCCATAGAAATATTATTTAAAATAATAATTACATTTCAAATATATTTCACGTGTCAACCAAGAAACTCAATAACCATTTATTACAATGTTTTCATGGAGAATTGGCTTCAGAGTTTTAAACATGAATTTACAATAAAATTAAATGTAGAACAAGATATTCATCTTTGGGAACTTCATTTACCCTTGAATAGATGATGTTATTTTTATTTTTATTATTATTATAAATCCTAAACTCTAGTCTTTGTTTTCTTGCTATCAGCTCAAGAGACTAAATCAATGCGATCTGAGAAAGATCTCTCCAGTTAAATTAACTTTTAGAGATGAAATTCAGGAAACTGTGCCTTAGGCTCTTTTGGATAAAGTGAACAAATATTTTGGGTGACACCCAAATAGATACTTGATTTTCCAACTAACTTAAATGTGTGAACCTTTGTAAGTGAAATCATTCAAGGTTTTAATATTAAAATGATGAGAACTTTTTAGCTGCCCTTCAATCTGCTTTAGATTTCTCTCTATCACCTTAGGAAGATGTTATACTGCTGACAGCTAGGTGTGATTTTGTCACATCAAAATACATATACACCTGTGCTTAAGACAAAAAGGTGATTGTGAATAAGGCTCACAGTTCGAAGGTACAGCAGGATGGTACAGAGCAGAAGGTTTGATAATGAGAAATTATAGTTTCCTGCCATTCTTGAGGACCGAAAGGAGGGAATTATTTGCTTTATGCTGGCAGCAATTTCCCTAAACCCTGTGATATGGCATAGCTCAAGCTGTTGTAAATGTAGACAGAGTAGCTACCAGCCACAGCTCTTGGTTGGAGCAAGATTCCCTGGGGCATGAAATATATTGAAAAACCTTTCTAAATAGGATTGATCACTTAATTTGACTGTTTTGGAAAAAATCCTACATAGTCTTCAACGTCTAGCATTTGTTCATAGCTTCCTGGAAGCTTAATAATCATTTCTACCATACATGTGTGTATATATGTTCATGCATATTTTAATTAGATAATCTGATCGTGGAGATGATCATCAATATACTGTATTAAAAGTGTTAGACACTAGTTATAGAATATTCCTTAGCTTGGATTTCACAATATGATACCATGAGCAGCAAGTTCTCCGTCTGAGAAAAACATTAAATCTTTAGATGCATGTTTGTGTCTTTTTTTCTAAGATAGGTGTGGTGACATCAACCATTGCCACTAGTCCTCAAAACAGAGCAACCAGCAGCACAAAGAGGACCATCATGTTTAAAAACAGAGAAGTTGATAGCTGTTTTGTTAGCCGCACACTTCATTTCGAGGGGTTAACTTTTGCCTCTCACTTATACTTTTTCTTTCATGAATGAGCAATTAATTACTTAGCTGCTGTCGCTGTTTCAGAGCTTCAGTTTACAATAGCCTTTTGTTTTCTTGCAAACGAAAGAGCTTTGAAGGATTTCAATCTTCAAAAACATAGAGCACTTTCTTTCTCTTTATTTCTGAACACAAAAAAAGTGTCTATTCTTATGTATATTTAATAACAGGCTTCAAAAAGAGCCTTATTGTGCACCTTAACATGATCTGATTGATTCTTGTAGCTAAGTCAAAGGAACACATACAAATCTTAGCTCTGGGAAACATTCTCTATTTAAAAATTTTAAAGTGTAAACTTTATAATAAACTAGGGGAGAACATGTAAATATGTTGTATTTCATTTTAAATACAGTTAAGCACAGTTTAAACACAGTCAACTCTTTCCAGATGATAATGTGACTTGGATAATGAAGTGCTTCATCTTAAGTCACAGAAAGTTCAGTGCTGTTGCAGTTTACAATTACAGGGAAAACTTTATATGTCCTTATTTAAATATGTTTATCTCTTGAAAACAAGGAGATGCATGTATTTATGTATACACATACATAATAGTCTTCACAGACAGAAGAAAATAAAACGCTGAGGCATTATTTGGTAGAATTAGTGTCTGTTGATAATACCTGAGACATAAATCCCTCATATGCCCCTTTATTTCTTAAAAACAGATGTGGGTAAGAAACAATGAATTTGGCTTGGATAATAGAACTTCCATCCATTTTGAATTTATTTTTTTGGTATGGTGTAAGAAAGTGGCCCAGTTTCATTCTTCTGCATGTTGCTGTCCAGTTTTGAACACTGGGTGTTATACTTAAGTGATGAATCACTAAATTCTACTCCTGAAACCAATATTACACTATATGTTCACTAACTAGAATTTAAATAAAAACTTGAAACTAACTAAATAAATATATATATATAAATAAATAAGAAATAAAAGCTCATATGATGAGTAGCATTTTTCTGCAATAAAGTATATTTTTAGTTGTTAAAAAAACTTCCATTATCTAGAATGATGATGAATTGTAATGTCCTGGTTAATTTAATAGTCTGATTAATTCAGCATTAACCAGAACATATTTTCTCTCTTAACCCATGAAATTAAAAATATGAATAATTCAGTTAAATTTATAGAACAATTTCCATCCCTGGTAAAGATGAACTGAACGTGGAATATATCTTTGCCTTGATATTAAAAAAAATTATTGTCCTGGGGTGCCTGGGTGGCTCAGTCAGTTAAGCATCTGCCTTTGGCTAGGGTCATGATCCCAGAGTCTCTGGATCAAGCCCCACATCAGGCTCCTTGCTCAGTGGGGAGTTTGCTTCTCCCTCTGCCCCTCACCTCACTCATGCTCTCTCTTGTGTGAGCTCTCTTTCTCTCTCTCTCTCTCTCTCTCTCAAATAAATAAATAAAATCTTTTTTTAAAAAAAGAAGAAGACATCCAGGTGGCCAACAGACACATGAAAAAAATGCTCAACATCACTCATCATCAGGGAAATGCAAATCAAAACTACAAAGAGCTATCACCTCACACCTGTCAGAATGGCTAAAACCAACAACACAAGAAACAGGTGTTGGTGAAAATGCAAAGAAAGGGGAACCCTCATGCACTGTTGGTGGGAATGCAAACTGGTGCAGCCACTGTGGAAAACTATATGGAGGGTCCTCAAAAAGTTAAAAATAGAACTACCATATAATCCAGTAATCACGCTACTGGCCATTTAACCAAAAAACACAAAAACACTAATTCAAAGGTATATGTGCACCCCTTATGTTTATAACAGCATGATTTACATTAACCAAATTATGGAAGCAACCTAAGTGTCCATCAACTGATGAATGGATAAAGAAGATGTGTGTGTGTGTGTGTAGACCCCTAAACCCTGTGATATGGCATAGCTCAAGCTGTTGTAAATGTAGACAGAGTAGCTACCAGCCACAGCTCTTGGTTGGAGCAAGATTCCCTGGGGCATGAAATATATTGAAAAACCTTTCTAAATAGGATTGATCACTTAATTTGACTGTTTTGGAAAAAATCCTACATAGTCTTCAACGTCTAGCATTTGTTCATAGCTTCCTGGAAGCTTAATAATCATTTCTACCATACATGTGTGTATATATGTTCATGCATATTTTAATTAGATAATCTGATCGTGGAGATGATCATCAATATACTGTATTAAAAGTGTTAGACACTAGTTATAGAATATTCCTTAGCTTGGATTTCACAATATGATACCATGAGCAGCAAGTTCTCCGTCTGAGAAAAACATTAAATCTTTAGATGCATGTTTGTGTCTTTTTTTCTAAGATAGGTGTGGTGACATCAACCATTGCCACTAGTCCTCAAAACAGAGCAACCAGCAGCACAAAGAGGACCATCATGTTTAAAAACAGAGAAGTTGATAGCTGTTTTGTTAGCCGCACACTTCATTTCGAGGGGTTAACTTTTGCCTCTCACTTATACTTTTTCTTTCATGAATGAGCAATTAATTACTTAGCTGCTGTCGCTGTTTCAGAGCTTCAGTTTACAATAGCCTTTTGTTTTCTTGCAAACGAAAGAGCTTTGAAGGATTTCAATCTTCAAAAACATAGAGCACTTTCTTTCTCTTTATTTCTGAACACAAAAAAAGTGTCTATTCTTATGTATATTTAATAACAGGCTTCAAAAAGAGCCTTATTGTGCACCTTAACATGATCTGATTGATTCTTGTAGCTAAGTCAAAGGAACACATACAAATCTTAGCTCTGGGAAACATTCTCTATTTAAAAATTTTAAAGTGTAAACTTTATAATAAACTAGGGGAGAACATGTAAATATGTTGTATTTCATTTTAAATACAGTTAAGCACAGTTTAAACACAGTCAACTCTTTCCAGATGATAATGTGACTTGGATAATGAAGTGCTTCATCTTAAGTCACAGAAAGTTCAGTGCTGTTGCAGTTTACAATTACAGGGAAAACTTTATATGTCCTTATTTAAATATGTTTATCTCTTGAAAACAAGGAGATGCATGTATTTATGTATACACATACATAATAGTCTTCACAGACAGAAGAAAATAAAACGCTGAGGCATTATTTGGTAGAATTAGTGTCTGTTGATAATACCTGAGACATAAATCCCTCATATGCCCCTTTATTTCTTAAAAACAGATGTGGGTAAGAAACAATGAATTTGGCTTGGATAATAGAACTTCCATCCATTTTGAATTTATTTTTTTGGTATGGTGTAAGAAAGTGGCCCAGTTTCATTCTTCTGCATGTTGCTGTCCAGTTTTGAACACTGGGTGTTATACTTAAGTGATGAATCACTAAATTCTACTCCTGAAACCAATATTACACTATATGTTCACTAACTAGAATTTAAATAAAAACTTGAAACTAACTAAATAAATATATATATATAAATAAATAAGAAATAAAAGCTCATATGATGAGTAGCATTTTTCTGCAATAAAGTATATTTTTAGTTGTTAAAAAAACTTCCATTATCTAGAATGATGATGAATTGTAATGTCCTGGTTAATTTAATAGTCTGATTAATTCAGCATTAACCAGAACATATTTTCTCTCTTAACCCATGAAATTAAAAATATGAATAATTCAGTTAAATTTATAGAACAATTTCCATCCCTGGTAAAGATGAACTGAACGTGGAATATATCTTTGCCTTGATATTAAAAAAAATTATTGTCCTGGGGTGCCTGGGTGGCTCAGTCAGTTAAGCATCTGCCTTTGGCTAGGGTCATGATCCCAGAGTCTCTGGATCAAGCCCCACATCAGGCTCCTTGCTCAGTGGGGAGTTTGCTTCTCCCTCTGCCCCTCACCTCACTCATGCTCTCCCTCTCTTTCTCTCTAAAAAAAAAAAAAAAAAAAAATTATAGTCCTGACACAAGTTTACTTATCATCAATCACTTCTTTCTCATAATATTGGTGAGATGCCTGTGGGGACACACACACACACACACACACACACCATAGAGAATTCTAAGTAGTTAAACTCTAGCAAATTGAGAATATAGCATAAGTATCCCAGCTTTGCCCCTAATTTTATGTTTTACAAGTACAGTGTTTTTAAATGTTAATGTCTTCTTGGTCTAGTGGAGAACTTAATAAAGCATATTCCCCAGCATTTATGTCAAAATCATGTACAGAGTAAGACACCCAGGCCAGGTGTATACTGACCTGACAACTCATGCAATCAGCTCTTGACTCTCGTAGTCAGAAACAGCTTGCACTCTGGTAGTCAAAGTGACCACTGATGATGTTCTAGGCTTTGGGCATACCCTCCTCCATCATCCTTTATTCAGTCAAATAGGGTTCAGAATCAGAGTCATCCTACTAGGTGAGGCCCTTGGAGAATATTAGGAATCCAGTTAGGTTAGATTGATAAGAACCCAATTCTTTATTTATGATTACCTCTCTGTATCACCATGGTATTTAGGCCCTCAATGAAGACAGTTGGAATTCAAGTGATCAAGAGGTTCTCCATTGCGGGAGACCAGGATGATTTGGTTAATTCTGGCTAAATTATCAGCTTTCCAATTTTGTAATTCTGTCTTCTTATTACTGCATTGAAACAGACATAAAATGTAATGGACTGTTTGAAAATATCTCATGTTTTGGCTTAAATTCAGTCTAAGACACACCATCTCTAGGGAAATTTTTAATATCTGAATATACTATCCCATTATATTGCCATAGCATAATTTATTTAACCAATCCCCCAGTGCTGGGCATTAGAATATTTCCATTTTGACATTAATAAGTAGCTCTGCCATGACTATCCATGCGGCTGTACTCTTGAAAGGATAAAGCTCAGTGGTTAAGAGTACAATCTTTGGTGCCCAGCAGACTGAGGTTTGTGTCCTGTCATTTTCTAATGGTGTAATCTTGGATAAATCTCTTAAAATCTCAAAGCTTTAGCTCTTTCATCTATAAAAGGAAAATAATTTCACCTAATTCCTAGGGCTTTTAAGAGGATCCAATGAGGAAGTACATGTAAATTCACAGTAAATAAATATTAGTTTGCTCTTAATGTGCTAGTTATACTTATTTCCTTAAGATGAATTTATAGACATGGAATTATTTCATTCACGTACTTTTTAAAAAGATTTTATTTGTTTATGGGGGGGCAGAGGGAGAGAGAGAATCTCAAGCAGACTCCATGCTGAGTGTGGAGCCCGATATGGGGCTCGATCTCACAACACTGAGATCACGACCTGAGCCAAAATCGAGAGTTGGATGCTTAACCGTCTGAGCCACCGAGGTGTACCTCATGTATATTTTTAAGGTTCTTGATATATGTTGTCTAATTGCCTTCAAAGTATACAATTCCCAATAGCAATATTACATTATACTGTAATAAGGTATGCATTGGTTTGTATCTAGAATTAACCTGTGAAGTGTTCAAGAGGAGTTCAAGGTCTCATTTCTTCTTTGTTTTCTGGATGACTACCACAGGGACAGATACACAACACATGCTCAATCAATGTTTGTTTAGTGAATAGCTATGTCTTTCCTTCTGACATAAGCACATCTATTTTTTTTTTAAACACCACCACCTTTTCAGAGTTTCAGCTACAGCCCTGCTTCTCATCAATTCTGGAGGTCACCACTGCAAGCAGATAGAATCAAGTGGGCTTCACAGTCAATGGCAGTGGTTCTCACCTGGGGAGCTTATTTTAAAATGCAGATTTCTGTGTTCCACTTGCAGAGATTCTGATTCAGGAAGTTCCAATCAGGGCCCAGGAATCTAATTTTTTTTTACCACCTTCCAACCAGCACCATTCCTGACACAGGTAGTGTGTGTGTGCCATTCTGATAGCCAGAATGGTCTCTGGAGTCTTTGCTTCATTAATACCAGAACTCTTTGGGTTCTTTCCAGTCCTGTGACTCAATAATGTATTTTTAAAAGATGTAACCAATCAAAACAAACTCAGAGCCCTATAATTTATCCATAATATTTGCTAATAAGTAGGAGATGCATTGTTGCTAGACTAGCCAGGCTTTCTGCTGATTTGGGGGAAGAACAGGTGAAACAAGAACGAAAAATTTATCCTGGTACCTACCCATCCACGCCAAATTCCATTCTAGTACCTATCACCAGCATGGTAGGAACTGAGTTGGTCTGCTTGATTTTGACCAAAAGTAAACATTATGTTATCACTCCATCTCATTCTCTTTGATCTGACTGCCCACAGGCAGACTGGGAGTGGCCTCCAAAAAGGGTGACAATGGCAGAGCCCATGAAGGCAGAGCTAAACAGACTGCCTGTCTCTTGCTGTCCTTAGTGGGCAGCCCAAAACCAACAGACCCAGGTGGAGGTTTGAAGAAGGTGGCCCTCAGAAAGTTCTTCAAGATCAGCAGGGAAATGTCAAGGGTCACTGGCAAATTTAACAACTGAGACCTAGAAGCCAATGCTCCTGGGAAAGGAGCATTCAAAGTGAAAAGACAAATGATACTAGTAAAGAGCCACTCTTAAGCTTGATTTCATGTAGTTTTGGCTTGTGTAGTTCTTGGTACATCTATATCCAGCTCTTCTCAGAATGGTTCCCAATTACCCGGCTACCCCGAGCCTCGGATGAGAAAACAAATGCTATCATACATCACTTTTCTCTTCTTATATAAAATAAGGATAGGGTTGTTAGGAGGATTACATTTGATGACTTAGCAGAATGCCTGTTACATAATGCAGGTGGTCAGTCATTTTCTTTCTCTTTTCCTCTCTACCCTCACCCATCCTTACTCCCAATTTCTATATTTCTGTGTCTGAATAGGACTGCTAGCACACATGCTTCTATGTCTTACTTTTTAAATAACCAAGAAGAATTTCTTCAAAACATCATTACATACCAACATATTTATTATGGAGTTTATAATAAAAATATAAATTATGATTTATAATCTCAACAAATGTATAATCTGATAGGAAAGAGAAAACTAACATGCATGTAACAACTGGGGAACAAAGAAAAATTTATTAAATTTTATTTATCAAATAATTCAATTTATTATTTAATTTATTAAAATTTAATTTATTAAAAGTTATCTGCTGGGTCATACATAAGTACACTAGCAATTCAAAGAAAGGAGAAATCTATGGGTCTGAATTTCCAGAAAAAGCTTCAAGGAATAGTCAGAGTTTAATCTTGGCTCTGAAATAAAAAACATTTACATGTTATTTACTCTGTGTCAGTTATTACACTAAACAGAGATAGGTTTATCTTTTATCTTTATCATTACTCTCTTCCTCTTTATGAAAGTACCATTCAGTTTGCATAGAGGCAAGGACATTACAGATGTAAGGTATCCAAGACAAGAATGGGAAAGAAGCAACTCTGAGACAGAGAAATGTAGGGATTTGTTTCATGCATTATTCAAGCAATACCACTCTACAAATAAGCTCTTTCCGAACCCCAACATACTAGGCTTTATCTATACTTTCCCACCCAAGTCAATTATAGTCTAAACCATACTTCCTACACAATTCAAGCTCTCATCATTTATTGATAAAATAGCCCATGGCATTAGAGTCTCAAGTCTGAAAAGCATTTTATGCAAAATTATGGCAAGTTACATGAGAAATAAGAATATTTTATTCTTCAAGTGATAGTCTTGGAATTAACCTGACTTTCCTTGAACCATGGGAATGTTGCCAGGAAGAAATGATGCAGTGTGAAGTAGTGGAAAATATATTGGCTTTGTGACAAGTCACCAGAATTAGAATTCTCCCATTCTCCCCACCCATTTGCTCACTTACTATGTGACCATGGATAAATAATTTAGTCTGAGTTTGTTTCCTTGTGTGTAAATTGAAGGTATAAAAATAATACCTGTAGTAGAGAATTTTTGTGAGGATTAAAGGAAATAATCTAGTTGAAGGTCTTTTGGAAATTCAAAAGCATTATAGAAATATTGTTGTTGCTACTTTTATTACCATTTGCAGAACTAAGTATTGTTACATCAGATGAATAAATTTAAATTTGCTTAGAAGGAAATGATTCCTATAAATATATTCTGGGTCTCCCTTCAGGCATACTACACTTCAGCTCTATAGCATAAGCATTTAATTGTCTTTTCCACATAAAGCTTATTTGTGACTCACACAGTCTGATTCCTTTGCCTTATGAGGATGTTCAAAACACCTCTATCTATCCTAGAAAATAAAATTTCAGAGGTTGTTGTTTTTTTTCTCCAAGCCTAGTGAATTTTTGCGTTTACCAAAGAAAGATTATACTGCCAGAAGAATTGGTCTATTGCTGCCTCTTTAAAAGACTCTCTTCTCTCCATCATTCCTGGCTTGTATTGAAACCAGATGGTAAAACCAAGACTGGAACATCCTTTGGTGTCCAGAAGGAGGCCAGTCTGGCCAAAGCATTGTCATTCTTGTCAGCAACCAGAGTCAAAAACATTTTTATAGTTAATCATCAGGAGTGCCTACTGGCTCTAACAGCCATTTATGCAGTATTTGTCAGCATGAAGTTTCTATCCACACCACAGATGACGCCATGTCGGCAAGAAATGTGTTTCAATATCCTTTAGCAATGAGCTGAGCAAATTTTTATGGCTGACTCCCAAAGCAAACAATGATATAAAATTTAGTGCCGGACTTCTTTTTCATCAAATTGTGTGGATACCAATACCTTTCATTTTTAAAAACGGACTCCCTCACAGCAAGTCTGCCGCAGAACATTCATTAAAATACAGGAAGTTAAAGAACTGCAGCAAATTACCACAAATACTTTTAAAGAAATTAACCCACCCTAAATGAACTTTTATTTCCAACGATGTGGAGTTGCAGTCTTAGACTCTGAGGAATCAGAGTAATTTCATGGATGAGGGCCCACCAATAAAATCCCGTCTCTACCTACATTTCAGTAATCAATTGTAGCAAGGAGGCAGTGAATATGAAAATAATGTAATTAGAATAAATGCAGTATTCCTTGGAGCTAAAATAGAGAGGTTTTGGTGGCCACAGGAAAGGAATAATAACATTTTTAAACATGTCAAGGGCATAAGCTTCTCAGGTCTTTTATACAGCTGATGGAAGCTATTCATTTTTCAACTACTATAGAAAAGCAAATCCAGATATCTGGAGAAGGACATTCAAAAAAGCTTCTCCACTTTACAGTTGAGGCTTGTCACCATATCAGAGGGACTGAGATGAATATTTCATGTGAAAGGTTCAAGTAGAAAAATTTGAAGGAGATGCCTAGGACAGCAGAACTAAATTGGGAGTACATACTACAGTACTGCAAGAGGATCTAACAGATCTGACTTTATTATTCTATGATGAGTCTGTACATGTGTCATCAGTGAAACAGTGTTCAGGGTACAAACCATACCAGTTTCAGGTTGTAACTGATGAATTCTTGCAGAAACTAGAATCCTGTAATACTGAGGTTATTTATTCACGGTGTTTCTAAATCATAATTTTTGCACAAAACAAAATAAGATAATAATTTGTTGTGCTAATTCTAATATTCCTCAGTTAGTGAAAGTCAAGATCCCTGATCAGGAAGTGCACATTTATTTACTTTGGATTAATAACATTTAAAATATGACAATCGATGTCATTTATCTTTTTTTCTTTAAAAATGTTTCCAAAATTATCTGAGATATGTGGGTGATGATTTGGTTTGGTTTGGTTTCTATCCTTTTGAAATTAAGAGTGACTAATTAAGAGTTTATCCTATAGATAAACCCATGACTATCATCAGTAATGCTCTCTTTGTTATTTTTTAATTAACACTGAGAATATGGTACAATAGCCATTAAAAGGGACAGTAGTTAAAAATCCTTAAGACTAAAACATTAGCATGTGATATTTTAAAAGAGTAACAATTGAAAAAAATATTTTAGGGAAAGAAAGAACCTGAGAAATTTAGTCAGACTTTTTTGTTTACAAACTGTTGTGTTATTCCTTGTCATTCCATGGTGAAGCATAAGAAAAATAATGTATCACATCTTTAAAAGATAGCAATAAGGTAGGAGACAGTACATGGATTTCTTTCCAAGAGCTCACTGCCTAATTTAAATGTCTTTTGATTGGCCAATCATTTTCATTCCTGAGCAGAAATGATTGGAAACAAGCTTCCTCCAACCCCCCACTTTAGTTGTTAACTGAGCCAATCATAAAAAAGACCAGTTTTGAACCTACAGAGTAAATAGGTTCATACATTTAAAGAAACATGGCTCTGTAACTGCCCTTTGTTAGATTAGAGAAGATATGCTTTATTTCATTCCTCAAGGAAAAGTTATTTGTTTTGCTTTCTGAAACATAGAGTGAGCTGTAAACAGCTTTACAATAAATTAAAATGTTCTGAAAAGAATCCCAATACTGAGAGATATTTCTATTCATTAACCAGGGAGCTAGTCATTCTGAATGATAAAAGCTGCATTAGGTTAAAAAACATTGTTCAGAAAGGAGTTTCAGGATTCTGACCTTCTTTTGCTCCATGTATTATATAAAAAGGGAGCTTGAAATCATCTGAAAATAATAAAAAAAAAATTTAAGCAGGGCCCCTGATATCAATTTTCTCTTCACATTTATATTAAGAAGCTAATAACATATAGATTAAATAAAGCCAAAGGATCCATTTAAGCCCTCACTTGTTATGTAAAGGGCCAGAACCTTATGTAATATGCATTTTCTTACCAATTCTTCAAATTTTGAATGCTTTGTGTGATACCAAGGAATACTGAATAATGGGATTTTTAATGTTTTTAAAAGCTGTTTGAATATGCAGAGCCTATGAGCTACTTTTGTTAGTAGTTTGGTGACATCTAGTGGAAACAGTTATTTGTAGCCTACAGTAAAGTTCAAATCCCATAGCAAAAGGGAGTTGTTTGGGACCAAGGACATGGATACACAAAGACATTTTCCTGCCTTTTGTCCTATGTAACAAGAGCGAGCACATTTAGGTAATCCTTCTGAGGAAAAGTAACTTGACATCTGTGCCAATTACATTAAAAAAATGTTCTGATCAGAAAATACATGGCCTTGGTAAAAAATTTGGAATATAAACATACAAGAAGAGACATCTGGGAGGCTCAGTTGGTTAAGTGTCTGCCTTTGGCTCAGGTCATGATCCCAGAATCCTGGGATTGAGTCCCACATGGGGCTCCTTGCTCAGCGGGGAGCCTGATTCTCTCTCTGCCTGCTACTCCCCCTGCTTATACTCTCTCTTTCTGTCAAATAAATTAATTAATTAATTAAATATTTTAAAAAACCAAAATAAACATACAGGAGAACAAAAATTATCTGTAATCCTTCCACTCTTTCCCCCATAAACACTCATTGAAATTGTGTGGCTTTTTTTCCAGGCTTATATATTTTTGTTGATTTTTTTTTTTTTACTAAATTTGGATATTCTGAATATACAATTTATAACCTAATTTTTTAATATTCTGTGAGCATTTTTTGCATGCTATCAGATATAAAAATAATTTTAATTATGAGAAGCAAAGAACATTAATATTACTTATTTTCAGAGTTGGATATTACAAGCCTATAATTTTGTGAATTCTATATGAGGATCCAGGAATGATGTAAAACCATGATTCCAATAAAGTTCTTTCATTTGAGAGAGAGAGCGTACATGATCAGGGGAAGGGGCAGAGGGAGGGGGAGACAAGCAGACTTCCTGCTGAGTGGGGAGCCCAACTCAGGGCTTAATCCCAGGACCCGGAGATCATGACCTGAGCCAAAATCAAGAGTCCCTCCCCCAACTGACTGAGCCACCCAAGTGCCCCTGATTAGCACTGTTTTTTAAAAGACCATGCTATCCAGGGTGCCCGGGTCGCTCAGTCAGTTGGGCAAGGGACTCTTGATTTTGGCTCAGGTCATGATCCGAGGGTCCTGGGATTGAGCCCCGCATCCAGCCCCCTGCCCAGGGGGGCGTCTGCTTCTCCCTCTCCCTCTGTCCCTCCTCCCACCCCACCCCCGTTCATGCTCTCACTCTGTCTCTCTCAAATAAATAAATAAATAAATAAAATCGTAAAAAAAAAGAATGATTTTTTAAAAATAAATAAAAAAGCATGCAATCTGTAGAAATGTTAAATATGTGTTTTACATCAACAAAACTTTATTAAGGACATTACCAGACCCTAGGGATATTGAAAATGAATAAAATCCATACTGTACCTGTGAAACACAAGTAGTCTAATAAGGAAGAATTAAGCAAGTTTTAAATAATAGTACTGTAACCAAGATATAAAACTATAACAAAGAAGGAAGTTTTGATCTTTAGGGGAAAGGAAATGGAGAAATCCTCCAAGAAGAGATGACAGCTGTGCAGGACTTTGAAGAATGAAGAAGGATAAAGGGTGTTAGCAAAGGCAAGAGGCATGGAATGGCTTGGTGTAGGTTGGCATCCCTGGAGGAAAGTCGCAACAATGGAAGATGTGACTAGAGAGGTGATGGCAGATGGCTAAGGACCTTTATCATGGAGGTTATGGAAACCCACTAAAAATTCTTTTTTAGGGACAGCAACATGATTACATTAGCATTTTATAAAATCACGCTGACTGCAGTGTGGAAGATGAATAGGAGAGGAGGGGACCAGCCAGTAGACTGCTGCAGCAATTCAGAAGGGAGATGGTGAGGCCTGCACGGAGAAAAAACTGGGACTTTAGATAGAAAGCAGAGAGTGTAAGGCTCTTTAAGAGGGGACAAATCGTAGAATTTAGATATGTTGGGTGATGGGCACATAGGTGCTAAGAATGACCCTGAGTCCTGCTTTAGGTGACTAATATCTAGAAGAGCTTTCAGACAATTACAAGTTACAGAGGAAATGTGTATGATTTTTAGATTGCACACTGCAACATAGTGTAAGATTGGACAAATCCTAATTTATCTTATGATCATACGATAGATAGCAGGGAAAGAGGTATGTATGCACAGCTTATCAGGCTGGTCCAGGTTTTGAATAGGTTTTTTTTGACATAGAGTTCAAAGAAAAAGAAAATTTGGCATGTTCTCACCACCCCAATGATTAAATAAATAAATAAATAAATAATAACAAATAAATACCTCCACTGTGGGTGAGGAGTGGTTAATGTCTCTAATTGGCCTCAGCACAGAGCCAAGACTCAGGGTGGGAGGAGTACTAAAGAGGTTTAGAGACATAATCAAGGAGATTCAAAAGAAAAACCGATTTCAGCTGTCACAGAGATTTGTCTACATGCAGCGTCATTAGAAAGAGTAAATGACCTGCTGAACTCTTTGGTATCGAGAAGACATTTCTAAAATGTAGAGAAGATCAAAATTATATTATTCAAAGGCTGTTCCTCCGTGCTTCTGTGCATATGCCTCCATACATACAAAGAGAAGGGAGAGCTTGTAGAGCATAAAACGTGAAGACCCAGATTCCCTGAGCAGTGGTCCACTAGCAATTGAATTTATTAAGTAAACAGGAGCCACTGGCATGAAATTATTATGTGCTCGAGTCACCTGCTGCCAGGCAGTAGACTTTTTCAGCTACCACTGATGGAGTGCTCACCTTGGGCTAAGTGCTTTACAAGCATATCCAGTTTAATCCTTTCAACAACCTATGAGTTTAACCCCATGGTGCTTAGGGAGGTTAAGCCATTTGCCCAAGTTCACTCAGCCAGTAAATGGAGAAGTTCAGATTCAAACCCCTCTTCAACTCCTTAACCATTATGCTGTCCTAGGCCAGCACTGTTCATTCATTTTTTAAAAAAATCAAATTCTTTTAAGTATTATTGTTATCTAATGCTTTCATGAATACAATGAACCCTGTATGCCACTAGCCAAATTCTGAATATCAACATAGAGTTTCATTCCTTCTTCAGACTAGTGGCTCCACAACTGACTTTGCAGCATAGTCCTATTTTGTATCAGAGCATACAGAGCTGGTGTGTGAGAGACAGGTGGCAGCCAGTTGCTATGGCAATTGCCTGTCATTAATGATAAAGGGTAATTACTGCAGCAAATTTCTGTTTAACTTGAAAATCTGACTTGCCCCTTCCCCATAGGGGGCACAAGCCTTTATACCCTCTCTCTGCTCACAAGGGCCTATCATCTTGTATAAACCCTGCCTAGACACCTTCACTTTGCTGCAAAGAGCTAAGTAAAGCCTGACTTTTTAAGGATTAAGAGAAGGAAGAGGAGATGAGTCACAGAAAGAAAAAAGCTAAAAAAGAAATTAAAGATACACACTTCCCCCCTATACACGACTGTCTAAACTTGTTTTCCCTTAATTAAAGTGTGAAGGAAATAATCCCAAGTTTGGCACAATCATGGACCAAGTTCAATGGCTGTTTGAATAGCCACATGTGGCTAATTACTAGAGGCTGACTAAAAGACCAAATAATGCTTTTAAACTGACTTAGAGAACTATGAAAAAGATGAAGATGTCCCAGAGGACATGATTCTGAGAAATCCCTGTACTCAGTATTATTCACAAATCTTTCCAGGTCAGCTAATAGCCCTTTTGATGGGGGAATTTTGCTTAGTATATCAGGGGCAATGTGGAGTGAAAAACTTCATTAATACCTTTTAATTCAGTGTTCTAGACAAGTTTTAAAGGGACAATTTCTACTCTTAGTACATTACAGACTGTGCTAGGTAAATATTATCATAAAAATAGCTGCCAAAGTAAAAAGCCCAGAAACTGAGACTTAACATAAAATCAAACACCTATTTCATCTCTCATTTCTTCCCACACTTAAATAGAGGGTTCAAATACTTCCCCTCCGGTTAAGTTTCTTTTGAAATGTTGCACATTATTGCTTGACATATCAGTGATGAATTCATAGGCCTTGTTCTCACAAACAGAAAGTCTAGTCTAAGGCCCGTTTCATAATTGTCTTTTTCTTTGTTAATCCAGTTCTTATTACATTTAACACCCAGCGTACAGACAAGTTTTGATCCAAGAAAATGGACCATTCTCCACAAGAATATTCTTCTGTCTAAGAGACTAATGTGACAAGATGTCCAGAATCTTATCCCCAGAGTTTGGCCTGTTTCCTGAGATCATGTTTAGCTCTGTCAAAATTTTTTTATGTAGCCATAAAGTAGCTAGAGCAGAAGGAGTTTGGGTGGGAAACAGCCCAAGGGCTGGCTCACCTTTACAGGCTATGTAACATAGGTGGGAAGGGGGGAGGGTTCACCAGTATTTATAATCCTTGAAATTGTAACGCAGAATCACAGAGAGTCAAGCACCCTGGAGCCTATAGCATAATGACCAGGCTCTTAACCCAGGAACAAACATCTCTTTCGATCAAGAAAGGATGACTCTTTTTCATCTTGAGAGCCTACAACTGATAGAAGGAAAATTGGGAGTTACATACAAAAAGTCATATTCAATTCACCTATTGCATTTCTGTTCCATGGTATGGAAAATTAAGGGCAGGAAGCCTGGAGGAGAAAGAAAATTGAGTGCAAAATGGAAGTGGAAGAAGGAAAGAGAATCAATTGGGTTTGAGATATTTTAACCTGTAGACACTTCCTTGTTCATTGGGGCTGTTACTGCCCTAAAAGGTTGATTAACTAATTTCCAGAAGGGAGGGGAGTTTTGCCTGTTTTGATCCCTGGTGTATCCCAAAACTGATCCCTGGTGCCTGGCCCATGGTAAACTCTTGATGAATATTTGTTGAATATTTGATTAAAGCCATTTAACTCTATTTTCTGCCATTTTAATCCTTAAATCTTTACATCTTTGTTTAAATTAGAAAAACCAGCAGAGCCTATCAGGCTATAAATTAGTACCTGGACTAAAGCAGCATTAATGAGAGCAAACAAATCCAAATAAAATTAGGCTGAAAATATAAGATATGGCCTCGATTTCCTTACCTGCTTCCCGGAAGGATTTAACACTGAAGCTCATGACTTCACTCCTGCAATTTGCTTTGTTAGTTGAGACGAAAAACACAGGTTTATTCAGCAGGCCTTCCCCTAGTGGGGGATGTTCTCTAGGACTCAGGGACTCAGGAGGCCCCCATCCATTGGTAGGAAAGTCAGTGGGAGGATCTGAGCTATAAAACATCCCTACCTACAGAACTCTAGAGAGCCCCCAGAAACTTAGGACAAACTGGATACAATAACTGCTTCCTTGACTTCACCCCTCCCCTTTCCTATCTTACTGACAGCAGGCTGGCTTTGTCAAAGAGGAAAATCATATGTGGATATTCCTGTTTCTTAATACACTTCCTCTCCTTCAACTACAGGCAAATTCTCCCCTGCCCTCCCGGAGGCATTTAGCAATGTCTGGAGGTATTTTGGTTTATGACAATTAGCAGAGCAGGCTACCAGCATCTAGTGGATAGAGGCTAGGGATATCACTAAATATTCCATAGGCCCCACAACAAAGAATTTTCTGACCCAAAACGGCAATAGTACTGAGTTTGAAAAACAATGTTCTCCATTATCTGGCACTTAGACTGTGCCAGGTGCTAATGCTAAATGCTTTTTTATGCCTAATTTTATTTAACCTTCACAAGAATCTCTGAAGTGGACCTTATTATAGTCTTCATTTTACACCTGAAAACAAAAGAGGCTTACAGAGTTTAAGTAACTTGTCCCAATGTCACATAGCCCATGAATAGCAGAGCCCATCTTCAAGCCAGATCTACTGCCCCTCCCAAGCCCCACCAAGCCTTCCCTTACTAAACAGATCATTTCGCTAGCCATAGACGCCACTCACTCCCAGAAGGTAGCCCCAACTAGGGTCATGTTTAGGTACTTTCATTAGTTCACATTTTAAAAGTCACAGCCCATGTAATTGTAATGGGCACTTAGCCCTTGGTTTGCGCCAGGCACCATTACAAGGGCTTTGCTTTGTATGCATTAACACAGTGAATCCTCCAAACAATCACATGACACAGGTTCTAGTATTGTCCTCATAGAGTTGAGGACAGTGAGGTTCAGAGAAGCGAGGTCACATAGCCAAACAAGATGCAGACGTGGGGTATGGTTGCAAGATGTCCAATTCCAGGTTCTATAATCCTCTATTCTATTTTGCCTAGGATACCTCCAAAGCCAAAATGGCTGCATAAACCACTCACTGGGCCCTGACCCTTCCTGCTCCACAGCCTTTCTCTCAAGTACCTCAGCAGGAACTAATCTTTGCTCCCTTTGCTGTTCTTTGTAGAGCTGCCAAGACCTTAATAGGTGGTGATATGTAAGTTGGAAGATCAGAAATAAACTCTTCTCCAGTTAACTAGTCCCTGAAGGCAAACCAGCATCACCCTCACTTACCACTTTGAAATCCTCTTTCATTGTTTGCATAAAATTTCCTTTTATTAAGTGTGGGATTCAAAAAGGTTTTCAAATAATTACTATGGTTAGTCTAAATGTAAAAAACAAAATAAAAGGAAAACTGTTTGCAATTAGGATTTGCATAATTTCTTTAACACTGCCTAAGTTATCCGCATTCACAGCTAAAAGTAGGGCAGTATTTTGGATGAAATAAAATGAAATCCATTTGCCAAGCTGACCTGACCTTCGGTATTTCCTTTAAGCATCTCAACTTGTTATGGGAACTCAAGTTATTAGATACTTGAGCACTTTTTCAGAGAATTATTTTTTATATCCTTGCTTATTATGTCTTAAGTGAACTTTATAAAAGTTGGAAGGTTAATTTATGGGCTTTCAAACATGAGTCAGTAGATACTGTGAATCATTTCTCCTCATTGATGGCCCTCGCGATCTCACAAATTCCACCAGAAAAACATTCAACTCTTCTCACTTAAAAAAAAAAAAAAAAGCATGTTTTATGGATACCTATATATAACTATAAATTAACATAAATATATACATCGCCTACTGCCAATTAGTATGCACTTACAAGCAGTGCCCAATAACCCTGATGATAAGTGAAAGTACATCAGCGATGAGACTTCCCTGGGAAATGAATGGGAATCTCAGCAAGTATTTAACTTAAGAGTAGGTGGAGGAGACTCATTACTGGCCTGGCTTGTTGCCTTGTTCTGTTTGAAACCTTGATTAAAGAAATAACAAACATGGAATGCTAATTAAACTGTTTGACCAATTTCAGCAAACAAGCAGGTCTAATTTGGGGAGCAAAAAGAGGGGATAAATGCTACAGCTCTGCTACATCAGTTCTTTAATTCATGCAGTAAGAGTTCCTGACCCAAGGGCCTCCAGACCCACAGGGTAATTGATTCAAGGGTAAAGACGGAGGAAAATGTGTCAACTTGGTGAAGCTTGCTACAAGCTACAGCTTGCAGGCCTCCCTGAGATCACAGCCTATGACTGCAGCCTGTCCTGCTCACCGACCTTCTTCACCTAGTAGGGCATGTTGTAAGTGGTGAAGAAAGCGTTTAAGTATAAATAGTCTTGTCTGGCTTGAGCAAGTAAAACTGTTCCTTTAGTTCAGTGCACACACAGCTTGGAGGCCAGTGTCCTGGGCATACCAGTAGTATCTCCACATAAAATGAATGTCAGCAATACCCTAATATATAATATTGTCTATTAGACAGTGCATAAAGGCCTACACTGTGTGTACATACTGTAGCCACACAGAAAACATTACCAAATGAGCCTGCTTTTAGCCCACTGCCTCATACAGTGGTAATTAAGGAGAACTGCTTTTTGATTTGCAACTATTTGCTGTTCTGCAGGAAAAACAGAGCTTAGACCATCTTGTTCCATTTGTTGTTTCCATGCTTAATCTTCTGATTCATGAGGAATTATTATACCCAACACCTATTGGGAATTTAATTGTTTGGCTCCTACTCCTCTGGCAAGTGTAATTATGGAGGCGGAGGATCTATAGATTAACATTTTTTAAAAGCTTTATCCAAGAAAAAATAAATAAAAGGAGGCGGAGTTTTTTGTAAAACCTTATATTGAATAACACCTAGGGTTGGAACAATGCCAGTACTGAGCTTAAGAGAAAACATCAATGCCTAAATGGAAGGTCAAACCAGGGCCACGCAACCCAAAAGTTTGATCCCATCACCATTAATTTGGGGATCAGCACACCCCATCTATTCCACAAGTATTTGTAGATAATTGAGATACATTTCGCCTGTGTGGATGAAAATATAAAATAAAGTGATTTTGAATGAATTGGGGATAGGAGTGTTTTAGGTCTATTTTCATTACCCTTTCATGACAAAGTTCTATTTTTCTGCAACCAGAGATGAATAATAGAACTGTATTCCCCCTAATAGTTTGAAAGGCAAGAAAGACACAATGTTTCATATTGTGTCAATATACTTTTGGGTGCTGCTAAGCAGTTGGTATGCAGACAGATGAATGAGGATTGTAGCAGACACCGTTAGTGTCCCATCCATATTCCTAGGATCCTCCCAATTCATTGGCAGACTTCTAGCTGCCAGCATCAGCACCTCTGTACCTGAGACTTTTTCCTGAAACTGTAGGCAGCCATGCTGCCTATGGTGGTAGGCCAGTGCCTCTCAGGAGTTGATGAATAATGACCCCAGCTCTCTTACCCCGCAGATGGGATCATTTGCAACATGTGTTTTCTACCCTTTTCCAGAGTTTCACCACAGGATTAAGCTCCAGTTGCCCACAGTGGTAGCTGGCTTAATACCATATCCTTTATTAGCTGCCTTTGCTTCCTTGAATCACTTCCCCATTTCTCTACAAGTGTATTTTCTGCATCTGGACTCCTTGTCTCAGGATCTACTCATGGGGATCCAAATGAAGACAAGGTAGCTGCCTTCAAAGGGTACATGATACCATGGGAGAAATAAGATTAGAAGAGAACAGGAGAGGAGCAGGAAAAAAGAGGAGAGGAAAGGAGGGAAGAAAAGGGGAAGGGAGGGGAGAGACGATAGATCGATTGTATGGTAAACATAATTATGATGGTCAGATACCATATGCTAAGAAATGCGAAGTTTTGTTTCTTTTGTATGTGATCTCCTGTCACTAGACATTTAATACATTCATCCAACAAATATTTATTGCATGCCTACTACATGCCGGGCAATGGCACAGTAACAAATCAAAAAGTCCTAGCTTACATTCTAACATATATATATAATCATTCACAAATCATATGGTAATAAGTGTTGCAAGGAAAAATGAAGCAGAATGTATTAGTCTACTCAGGCTGCCATAAGAACCACAAACTAGGTGGCTTAAACAACACAAACCTATATTCTTGCAGTTCTGGAGACTAGAAGTCCAAGATCAAGGTGCTGTCAGGGTTGGTGTCTAGTGAGGCTCCTCTTCCTGCCCTGTAAATGGCCACCTTCTCTCTGTCCTCCCATGGCCTCTTCTCTGCAAATGTGGAAAGAAAGAGCTCTGGTGAGTTTTCCTCTTCTTATAAGGGCACCAGTCCTATAGTATGAGGGCCCCACTGCTGTGACCTCATTTAACCTTTATTTACCTCCATCTAGGCCCTATCTTCAAATACAGTCTTTTGGGGGTTAAGGCATCAATATATGAATTCAGAGAGATACGCAATTCAGTCCATAGCACAGGGTAAAGGGATACATAATAACCATAGAAATTGAGATTATATTGTTCGAAACCAGTGAGAAATTTAGCCCTAAAATTTATTTGGTATATGCCCAGAACAGATGTGGCTGTGTAATAGTTGACTACTATCATCATTGTGGATTTTAACATGATAAAAACTCATATGGAGTAAAAATGCTTTCTCCCCATTTCAATCTCTTTGGTTTGTCGTAATCATGTAGCTGTGCCCTCTAAAAAATAAAGTTTTTAAAAATTTTTAAAAATAAAACTTTAAAATTTTTAAAAAATAAAGTATGCAAAGTTTTCAACTAATAGCAAAAGAAGACAATTGTAAGACTTCAAATTCATGTTCCTGAACAGAAGGAATAAGTAAAACTGTAGTGTGGAACCCCTATGCCAACCTATAGGAGAGCAGAGGGCCTTCAGAGCTGCCGAACGGTGTCTTGAGGGGCTTCAGAAAACACTGATCTTCTAGAAGAAAAGTTCCCATGTTAATTGCTAAGCTGTTTTCAGGGGCTACCTGCTATCTCCAGAACATGCCTGGCTCTCCTCCAAACACTGTTCAACCTGACCAAAGCAGAGAGCTGTATATGGACCACACATACCAAAAAAAAAAAAAAGACAGTCCACACCCTCTGTATAATTATATGGTACAAATAATAGAGTTTTTGTTAACTACCAGCTCTTTTTACAAAGCCTATCAAGTATCATAGACAGTATAATGCTGTGATTGCATCTGTGAACCTGTGCAACATTTAGACAATGAGTTCCAAAGGTCGAGGTACATAATGCATATCCAATATATTTCTCTGATGAGCCTCAGAAGTTTAATATGATGTAAAATGAAACTAAGAATAGAATATATGTTTCTCTGTAAGAGATATTAACTTCTTTAGCCATTACCAATTGCCAAAATAGTGTTTATTTTGAAAGAATCTTATACTAATTGCTTGTTTACAGTTTTACTCATTGAGATTACAGAAGGATTTGATTCAACATATGCTTAGTTTAACTTTTAGTCAATAATAGGTGGTTTTAAAATTTCACCTATGTTTTTGCTATTGATACTGAGATCAAACCTCGGTTGATACTACCAAGCACAAGCTGCTTGGTCATTTCAGGAAATGACCTCCTTAATGTTGGAGGACCCCAGGGCTCAATCCTTAGTTCTCTACCTATAATTTTTCATCCAGTCTCTTGGCTTTAAATCCCATCTGTAGTCCAATGACTCTCAAATTTATACCTTCAACATAGCCCTCATTCCCAAACTTAGGACTCATAGATCCAAATGCCTACTTAAGAACTCTACTTAGAAGTCTCATAGCCATCTCAAAGACAACAACTCCCAGAACTGAATTCCTGATTTTTTCCACCAAACCTGTTCTATCCACAGCCTTCCCCATCCCACTTGATGACAACTCCATCCTTCCAGTGGCCCAAACCAATCATACTTTACTCCTTTTTTTCACCCAACACATTCAATCTGCCAGAAAACCATATTGGTAATTTCTTCAAAAAATATCCAGAATCCAACTTTTTCTTAACTTCTCTACTGCCTGGGTCATTTTCTACCTCTGTAGCGGCAGAGATTAATGTGTAGGTGTTTTGTTCAGTAAATATGCAAATAAATTTGTCCAGTGAAACAGATGACCACAAAGGTTTGTGATCCGGGGCGCCTGGGTGGCTCAGTCGTTAAGCGGCTGCCTTCAGCTCAGGGTGTGATCCCGGCATTCTGGGATCGAGCCCCACATCAGGCTCCTCCGCTGGAAGCCTGCTTCTTCCTCTCCCACTCCCCCTACTTGTGTTCCATATCTCGCTGGCTGTCTCTATCTCTGTCAAATGAATAAATAAAATCTTTAAAAAAAAAAAACAAAAAAAAAACACACAAAGGTTTGTGATCCTACTAGACACTAACTGATTTTGTATCTAACCTGGCAATCAACTAAATTTCTTATAGGTACCTAGCTTCTCAAAGCCCTTTGGACTCATGTAACATCTTACTGGTTCCTTTATTAGCTTATGAGATGAATAACATCTTTTTTTTTAAGTTTTTTAAAGTAATCCCTGCACCCAACGTGGGACTCAAACATACCACCCCAAGATCAAAAGTCAAATGCTCTACCAACTGAACCAGCTAGTCACCCCAAGATGCATAAAATCTTTAACATGTTTTCATCCTACATATCCTTGAGAGTCATGATTTAGCCTTTTTGAAAATTATATTTTAACATGTCAATGATCAATTATCATTTTTTAGTATTTGGGAAGTACAATGAAATGTCTCAAGAGCTCAGAAAAGAGAGAAATAAGATTATCAGCTAGAACGTAAAAGAAAACTACATCATGTTCATTAACACAATGATTCAACGTGTTAAAGTTGCCATTCTTTGTAACGTATTCTTCTTCATAAGTTAATTTATAAATTTTTCAAACTCCTAAAAAGAACCATCAGGTGTTTTCTTCTTTTTATTTGTTGTTTGATTTCTGAAATAATTCTAAGTTCATTTGGAAAAAGTAAATAAGAATAGTTGGGAAACCAATAAAAGCTAAGTGCTATATGGATTAGTCTTATCAAATATTAAAATATATTATAAAGTGTCAATAATTTAAAAGATAATACCAGAGCATGAATAAATAGATATAACAATGTGACTAACAGAAATAGACCCAGGTACATAAAGGAATTTAGCATAATTTGAAATATAGCAAGAGTGACACCTTAAATCTGTGGGTAAAAGCTCATTAAATGAGTTGGGATAAATCTAGGGGGAATATTATGCTGTATTCATATCTCACACTTTAAACCAAATGACTTCAAGATTTCACTGTAAAAAATTAAATCACTGGTCACCTGGGTGGCTTCAACAGTTAAGCGTTTGCCTTTGACTCAGGTCATGATTCCAGGGTCCCGGGATTTAACCCTACATCATGCTCTCTGCTCAGTGGGGACCCTGCTTTTCCCTCTCCCTCTCCCTCTGCCTGTCACTCCCCCTGCTTGTGCACTCTCTCTCTCTGTCAAGTAAATAAATAACATCTTTTAAAAATATTAAAAATAAAAAATGAAATCATATATATACTAGATAAAACTTTGGGATAATTCCTTTACATCCTTGAAGTAAGGAAGACCTTTCTAATTATGACTAAAAAATCCAGAAGCCCCTCCACCAAATAAATGCTAAACTTAAAGTTCTTCAAATATGTGTATACTATGTGTATATGTATTTTCCTCCCACATGTAAAACACTATATACACAAAGTAGAACTACAACCAAGAAACTTGGAAAAGTTTTCACATCTTATATCATAGATAATGGGCTAATCGTATATATTTTTTAAGTCACATAAAGAAAAAGAATAAGAAAAATAAGAAAGAAAATAAGAAAAAGACAAACAA
Organism: Ursus maritimus; assembly: GCF_017311325.1. Classification (NCBI taxonomy): domain Eukaryota; kingdom Metazoa; phylum Chordata; class Mammalia; order Carnivora; family Ursidae; genus Ursus; species Ursus maritimus. Next base: position 7,596,672 of record NW_024426230.1, read on the forward strand.
TTCAATAGAAAAACAGTCAAAGTATAAGAACAACCAGCTCACAGAAAAGGAAATGCAAATGACTCTTAAAATACCTATCTTCAAATCTATTCTTTTTTTTTAAGATTTGTTTATTCGAGAGAGAGAGAGAGAGAGAGAATGTGAGCCTGCACACAGGGGAGGGGCAGAGGGAGAGGGTGACGCAGAATCTCAAGCAGACTTCCCACTGAGCGCAGAGGCCAACTCTGGGCTGGATCATGACCTGAGCTGAAATCCCCAGTTGGACGTTCAACTGGACTGAGCCACCCAGGCACCCCTTCAAACCTATTCTTTATAAAATGATAAAGGCAAAATAAAACTACACTGTGATACCATTTTCATTTATCATATCAGCAAAAATGCAGACATTTGATAACACATTCAATTGGCAATGCTGTGGAGAAACAGGCATGCTATACATCAGGAATGTAAATAGGTATAACCCTATTTATGGGCTTTATGCTCTATGGAGAACAATTTGACAACACCTGTCACAATTACTTATATATATATTCTTTGACCCAGCAGTTTCTTTCTGGAATTGATCCTACAGGTAAATTTGCATTTTTGCATTTTGCACATTTGCATATGTGCAAAATGATGTCTGTACAAGTTTAATCGCAACATTATTTAGAACAGAAACAACTTAAATGTCCGTCAGTGATGACTGGTTAAAAAAAACTTAAAACCCATGGTACAGCCATACAGCAGAACACTTGGCTACTGTAAAAGAAGAATTAGGATACTCTGAATATACTGTTATAAAAGATCTCCAAGATTTAAATGAAAAAAAAGCAAGTGAAACAAATGAATATAAAAGCTTAAAATCCTAACTTCTGAGTAAAAAGATGGAAAAATAGAACTTTCCTTATATTATATGTGAAAAAAAATACTTTGAAAGCATTCACAAGAAACTAATAGCCAATGTGTAGCAGCCATTGACTTTGTCACTCAGACCTGTTGCTGCAGGGAGCATTATTCACACATGGCCCTAGCTGTGGTCCCTCTTGCTCTACCACTATGTGCCAAAGCCAACTTCCCAAACAATGGCCAAGCAAGATTGGGGTACTAAGGCAAGCCCATTCCAGCAAGCCAGGGGGCTCCTTTTACAAGAAACTTCCCATTGGCCTTGCTTGTCTTTCACGGAACTGTGCTGTAGTTTGAAATTCCTCCTACCCAATTCTCTTTCCTTCTCTCTCCTTCCAAATAACAGACCTGTGCATCTCATCCTATTTTGATGTCTGCTTCTCAGTGGACTAAAGTTACCTTTTGAGGGGTATAAAATGAGGCAGATGTGGAGCTGGAATCATTATTTTTGAACAATATAAATTTATTATGTATTCGAAAATCAAATAAGAAAATACTCTCTAGCAATGTTTTTTGAAGTGCTATTCTATGTCTTCTGCAACAGTCACTTGTCCTGGGCCCCAGCCCTGGACTGGGGATCCAGAAATATGCATTTAAAGGTCCTCTGGTGATACTGTAAGACATAGTTAAAGTATTAGAGGAACTATAAAATAAGCATGAACTGGACCAAAGTATAAACATGCAAAGTGAACTGAAGGAACCAGAATGGCCATACTACACAGCAATTAAATGATGCAACTTGTCTAAACAATGAACATTTGCATTGGTGGGAAGGGTGGCTAGAATGAATGATCAAACAGCCAAATGCAGCTCTTCCGGAGGGAACAACAATCAAGGGACTCCAGGTATTCTGGTTCTACTGATAAAATTAATTCTGCCCAAGAAGGATGGTCCCTGATGTCTTCCTTCTGTAATTACACGTTAAATAACCTCATTCAATTTATTTGATACTCTGCCCACCAAAGAACTTTATTATGATAATTTGGGTTGCCACATGGTTGTGCCTATAGAAGGAGATTGATAATTTCTAAAGAAAAACAGAACTTTCTTATATTCTATAAGAATATGAAAAACACTGTATTTGACATGTAATTTATTTCATTCAAATTATGCCATTATTTTTACTCACTACCCGTTTCCAGAAATGCTTGTTTTTAGTTTTGATTCTCTAATTACCTGACCTGTGATGTTCCCATCAAAAATCAACTCCAGGGGCACCTGCCTGGCTCAGTCAGTGGAGCGTGTAACTGTTGATCTCAGGGTTGTGAGCAGCCATGTTGGGTGCTCCATGTTGGGTGCTCCATGTTGGGTGCAGAGAGTACTTTAAAAAAATAATAAAATCTTTTTTTTAAAAATCAACTCTCTAGAATGTCCCTGCTTGTAGCTTTATTGCCAACCTTATTTTGCCAAAATAGCCATGAGAAAACCAGGTCTTATTAATTAGAAATGCCAGAACCTCTATTTCTCTTAAAAAATGTAATCCCACATAGTTAATGGGGGTATTAGAACTATTACTTTAAAGCATACATTATTTTTAATTATCTGGTTTTATTACCTTGAGGTCACAAAAAGAATGGCAGGCACTATTTTAGAGGATCTTTTCTCATGGGATATTTTGAATCAAACAGCTAGTGACATTTTACTATATGACATTTTACTATATAGCTCATTCTATGAGCTACCCTTAGTTAGCTATTGCATCTGCTTGAGAATATCAATTAATAATAATTTTTCTACTTACCTTCCCAGAACAACTAGCAAAGTCTAGGCACTCAGCCTTAACTTAACAATTCCAACTTTATTCCATAACTTAAAACATTGGCGTTGCAGTGTATTGCTCTTTGACTCAACAAAAACCATAATATTTAATGATTTCTTGAGCTATTACTCCGAATCTTCAGAGGTTTTATGTGACCTTGTTTCCTCTATAGGCAAGTGAAGATAAAAATTATGTCCTTTATTGTATAATTGAATTTGGAAGGAGAGAAGGTAAGAGAAAAGAGGGGAAAAGACTCAATATACTTTAAGCGTGCTTTTCATTCTAAATGTTTGAAATGAAACCCGTGATGTAGGATAGAATTCCTATGAAAGTACTGTTCTCATTATGTCTTCAGTTTGTATGCAAGCCTCAGCTGTGTTACTTTTATTGCCGTTTTCAGCAAGAATTCAGGAGCGAATGAAAGGATGGAAACTCAAACAGAATGACTAAACTGTAATACAAAGATAATGAACTCCAATGTAACAGGACAGCAAATTAGAAGGCTGGGAAGTTGTTAGCCATAAAAAAGAAAAAGTAAAAGGGCTTCATTTCCACACTTTTGAAGCATTCTTTGGAAACCAGAAAAATCTAGCAATACAGTTAACCCAGTTACTGTCAGTGCAATTCTACTTTCAAAAGAAAGCCAGACTAACATTTTTAAACAGCAATTATGTTTTATGAAAAGGGAAGAAGAGGGAGTGAGAAGAACATCAAAACCCCTAAAAGCATGACGATGAGAAACCAATCAGAAAGCAGTTAAGATCTCCATTCACCTCAGCTTTTTGAAATAAGTGTTTCCTGTCCTTAGCACCTTCCACTTTATCAGCCTGACAGGGACCTGAGGGCTATCTGAAGTTGCCACCAAAGGGATTCATATGCTAAATTGAAACTCCCGCTTTCCAAACCAAGGGGAAAATGAAGTAAAATGTGGACCACCCACCCAGTCAGGAAACAATGTACTCTGAGTTACGTTCCTTTTATGCCTTTTTCTTGTTAAGTGACTCACCAGAAGTCTTAGAGAAGATGGGTCACCTTGAGTTTATCCTAGAAGAGCTTCTTCCCTACAATCAATTTTAATCTTCCAAGACACTAAATTAAGACCAAGGTTCCTCTACATGGTGAATATCGTGACGCACTGGAGAATGATCAGAAGTGGAGCATTACAAAACAGTAACAAATTGACCAGACTCTGGAATGGCCTTTCAAAGTTGCAAAATTCAAATCAGAGGTTACTCTGAATGTTCCGAGTGATTTTTTTGAGTTCCCAAAGAATTTTTCTGAAGAAAAAAAAAAGGCCCAAAATCCATAAGATGATCTTAACACATACTCTAGTTAAGATTTTTAAATCCAATCAAATACAGTTAATAAAGAAAGTTACTTTTTATATGTATTTTCTTATCAAAAACATGTTTTGAGAATATTATTTATGAAACCTCTTTCTTTTTGTTCTAACCCTGCAAGCTAAACATGTTCCATTTATTTTTAAATGAAGTGAAAATTAGCCAGGTGTGTTAGATAAGCTTTCTATACACAGGTCTAAATATTGACAAAGGGAGATGTGTCACTGGAAAAATCATCAGTCTGGCAATTATCACGTTAGCATGTTAAGTGGAAAAAGATGTGAAACTTCCAAATGTGTCAATACAGATTATTTCATTTCCACCAGCTATCAGCTATACTGTGAACATCAGTTCTTTAATGTACACTAAGCAAACAGTTCAGCTAAAAAAAATTTCTCTGTGCCTGAAAAAAGAAAAGAAAAGAAAAGAATCACACGGTCTGGTGCCAAACCACATGTCTTTAACTACTTATTCAAACGACCTTAAAAAGGAGAAAAGAGTGCAAATGATGGCAAAAGTACTTTTCTGTGCTGTTTATTTTTATAAGAACCCTGTCTGCACTCCTCTTTCATTGAGTTATATGGGTGATCCCCACCATTCTCCTTGGTCCCAAACCCACAGCCCTTTCAATAAAAATAGCAGTGGCACTTGCAAAGGGGCATCATAGTACTACTCTTACCGGACTAGGAAACTAAAATATCTCAGCTGCACACTTTAGACTCCTATAAGCTGCACTTGAAGATGAGAGAAGGGCTATTAACTTTTGGTCTGTGAAACTGAATAAAGGGAAACTCATTTAAAATGGAATGGGGCAGGGTGGGGGGCCTGGGTGGCTCAGTCAGTTAAGCATCTGCCTCTTGATTTCAGTTCAGGTCATGATCTCAAGGTCATGATCTCAGGGTCATGAGATTGTGCCCCGCTTTGGGCTCCACACTCAGCAAGTTTTCTGCTCCAGATTCTCTCTCACAGTCACACGCACACTCGCGCTCTCTCTCTCTCCCTCAAAGTAAATAAATCTTTAAAAAAATTTTAATAAATGAAAATAAAATGGAATTGGGAAGACAGCAAGGGAAAGCTCTCAACCTTACCACTCGAAGTCAATTGCAGACCCCAACAAGAAAAGACTACCTTGCATTTCCAACAGGAAGAAGCCTACTTTAACTACTCCAGCAGGAAAAAGAAGACTTTCTCCTTGCACAGCAATAAACTCAGCCAATAAGAAAATACCACAACTCTGCCAAAGGGAAACCATGACCGTCTTGAACTCTTCCTTTCCTCCAATGGACTTGCTTTCAAAGTAGCCCCTCCAAGCTTCCTCCTTTTCTCTTAGACTTCCTCTCCTTCAATTTCAAGACTTGCCTTGGTTTGCCATAGCTTGCATGTCCTGAGTTGCAATTCCTCTGCCATTCACAAATAAACCCATTTTGCTGGTAAAAATAGCTGGCTGTTTTTCTTTAAGGTTGACAAGTGTTATTAAGAAAGAATCAGATATATATAAGAGTAAATTCTGGCGGGTTGAAAATTCCATCTTTTTTATTACCAGGCAATTAGGTAACCAGATAGAACAATAATGTCGCTGCTAGAACGTACTTAAAAATACACATCCCTCAGTGACACATATTGGTCCTTTTCTTCCCCCCAACCTTTCCATTTTTTCACCCACTATTCTTCTTTCTGTGCACTCAGTGGAATTTGTATTTACTAAACCACTGCTCCATTTCTTCCTTACCGTTCATTGGACCTAAACTTGCTGCTAATCACAACCTTCTCTGGCTTCACCAGACTCCCAAATATTAGCTTTTGAAACTCCCAAAAAGTATGGAGTTAGTTCTCTTTGTCCAGGAGTGGCATGTTTAAAGTCCTGTTGAGTTTTCAGGATTGCTCTTTTTTTCCCCTGAAGTCCCATTAGTTTCAACTTCATATTTGGTTACAAAGATCTAATGAATGGTCTTTGTAACCATTCTTCACTTTGTAACCATTTACTCACTCTCTAAACTTTTATAATCTTGCCTCTGCCCTCCCACTTCCCTGAAATTTCTCCCTTAAAGGTCACTAACTACCTCCTCATCACTGACTCTAATGACACTGGAAGGCACTCATCTTTTTCTGCAGAATTGGATCCTGTTGGCTTATTGTTGACATTTTCTTGTTCCTTTCCACACTATGACACTGCATTCTCCTAGCCACGCCTGTTTCTTATTTCTCCCACTTCCAGAAGATAAGAATCCCTACAATTCTGTTCTTGGCTTGAGACTTTGAGTCCCACTGTAGCTTCAACCACTGCCACAGCCTCAAGTTCACTTGTAGTGTGATAGCTTTAAATCTCCCATTTCTGACCCCAATCTCTCACAGATAAAAAGCCATATCTCCAATTGTTTACTGAGAATCTTCATCCAAGTGTCTTTGTAGCATCTCAAATTTAGTTATGTCCAAATTAAACTCATCATCGACCTGCCTGTCCAAATAACCTACTACAACCACTTCCATTAATAGGACCGCCAAACATCAAAGTCTGAATTCTGTCATCTTGGACTACCAGCTTCATTCTCCATATCCTATTAATTACCAGGGCATGCAGATTATTCTATTTTGATGTCTTTTCATCCTATTACCACCATTCAAGTTCAAGTGTTTATTTCCTTTGCCTGGACCAGTTGGTCCTCAAAGTGAACCAACAGCATCAGAATCACCTGGAATCTTATTACAAATAAAAATTCTTAGACCCCACCCCAGATCTGTTTAATCTGAAACTCTGGTAGTGAGGCAGCAATCTGTTTTTTAACAAGACCTCTAGCTCATTTCAATATGTACTAATATTCAGGAACCATCTGACCTGAATTATTGTTAATGACTTTTAATTGGCCTTCTTATCTCCAATCTTCCTTTTCTGTACCCTCTCACACATTTTTACTCTAAGAATTACCCTTCTAAAGAGTAACTCTTAACATGCCCCTTCTTTGATAAAAATATTTGACTCTGTAGTGTCATCAGATAAAAGCCAAACTCCTCATCATGACCTCTGAAAACTTCCAGGGTATTTAAGGGAGGTATAATCAAACAGAAATGAAGTAAATTATAGTAAATTATATCAAGAACCCATCTTAAGTAGGTTCTAAACTCAAACATATGTTTCTCTAATCTTTTTTTCCACATTAGCCACTGTTAGGATTCTACCACCTGCTATTTCTTGTTTGTTAAAAATAACAACTGAGTAAAATCAATAAATGGATTGAAGGAACTGAAAACTTACCAAAATGGTATCAAAGTGAAAACTTCTGAGCCATAGCATATGCAAAAGGAAAAATCTTATCTGACTTAAGGAAGAAAGAAAAAAAAAAAAAAAAGCTTTGTACAGCTTTGTAAGAGTCAGCTACCACAAACTGCCTCCCCACCCCTAGGAGATCCCCAGTCAGAGAGAAACCTGACCTTGGGCACCAGGACATAGGACATTCCAAAAAAAAAAAAAAAAACCACTCTGTGTAAATAAGCCTCTTCAGAACCTTCCAGCATTTGAAGGCCTAGCCCCCCCACCCCACCCTTTAAGCTGACATATAAATATTTAATCCAAACTACTCAAGGAACTACTCTCTTCTGCATGTGTAATAAACTTTCCTCCAGTTAATCTGAGTTAATCTGTCTTTTTTCAGTTAAGTCACAGGCCCCTAACACTAGGACTTAAGTTGGCAAAGGAAAAGTTTTCTTCCCAACAAAGTGTTCATCTCATCCATTGGTCTTAGCCACAGGGAAGGATACTTATAAGCCCTAAGGCTAGCTAATCTTAGAGGCAAGATATTGAAAGTGATTTTTTTTTAAAATCCTTGGTACTCTATGTCTCTCTTAGGCTTCCAGGAATATGTTCAAGGAATAAGTTTTAAAACTGAAGCAGATGTTAAAAAATAAATAAAAAGAATGAGACATAAAAGCCCTTTTATCCAATGCAATAGAGACTTCAGAAGTTGTTTTGATTACATATTCCTCAGTAACATAAGTCAGAAAATCAGAGGCACTTTCCTCATTAACTCCTTATTACAGTCTCTTATACACTATCCATCGTTGTTCAAAACAAGCCAAATCCATCTAAAACACATAATGGAACTCCAGCTACAAAGGACTGAAGAGGGCAACAAATCCTCTCCCCCTAGCAACTGTTAAACTGGACAATATTGTCAGAAACAATCATTTCAAAGCTCTAAAAATTAACCAAGTAAAAGAGAAGTATATATTCAGAAAAAAAAAAAAAAAAAAAGACCTGAACTTTGTAAGAACCTTGGGAGACAGTGGTATTCTTGCCTAAAGCTTCTTATATCTTCTTCACCCTTCCCAACTCTGCCAGTGAGGTAATTCTACCAGTGCAGGGCTAGTGGTAAGAAAAGAGTTTCACTGACATCTACAGAATGAAAACTACAAACTAATTTCCCTCATGAATACTGATGCAAAATCTTCTCCAAGATATTAGCAAACCAAATCCAACAACATATAAAAAAGATTACACACCATGACCAAATGGGATTTATCCCAGAAATGCAATGTTGGTTTAATATCCAGAAATCAATTAATCAATGTAATATTAACAAAATATTAATAAAATAAAACACATGATTATCTCAGTAGGTACCAGGAGAATATTTGACAGCCCAATACCCATTTACAATAAAAAGTTTCAAGTTAGGAATAGAAAGGAACTTACTCATCTTGACAAAGTGCATCTATGAGAAACTTACAGCTAACATCATACTTAATGGTAAAAGACTGAATGCCTTCCCCCCAAAATAAGAACTAGGCAAGAGGGGTGCCTGGGTGGCTCAGATGGTTAAGCATCTGCCTTCAGCTCAGGTCGTGATCCCAGGGTTCTGGGATCAAGCCTCATATCAGGCTCCCAGCTCAACAAGGAGTCTGTTTCTCCCTCTGCCTCTGCCTCTCTCCCATGTTCATACTCTCTCTCTCTCTCTCTCAAATGAATAAATAAAATCTTTGGAGGAAAAAAAAGAATTAAGCGAGATACTCACTCTTACCACTCCAATTCAACATTATAGAATAGGTTGTATCCAGTACAACCAGTCAGGCAAGAAAAAGCAATTAAAGGAATACAGATAGAAAAGAAAGTAAAACTATCTTTATTCACAGATAACATGATCTTAAGGTACCTAAAAGAAAGGAGGAAAGAAAAAAGAAAGAAAGATCCATTAGAACTAATATATAAATTTAACAAGGTCACAGGATATAAGATCAATATACAAAATTTAACTACTTCTGGTTGGTTTTTTTTTTTTAAGATTTTATTTATTTATTTGACAGAGAGAGAGCACAAGCGGGGGGAGCAGCAGGCAGAGGGAGAGGGAAAAGCAAGCCCCCTGCAGAGCAGGGAGCCCGATGCAGGGCTCAATTCCAGGACTCTGAGATCATGACCTGAGCTGAAGGCAGACACTTAACCAACTGAGTCACCCAGGCACACATTCTGATTGTTTTCTTAGAAAAAAAAAAATCCAAAAAGGAAATTGAGAAACAATTTCATTCTCAAAAAAATCAATAAAAATAAATACTTAATAAATTTAACAAAAGATCTGGAAGGCTCATACTCTGAAAACTATAAAACATTACTGAGAGGCAGTATCAACAATAGCCAAACTATGGAGAGAGTCCAAATGTCCATCAACTGATGAATGGGTAAAGAAGATATATGTATATACACATACACACACACACACACACACACACACACACACACACACATATATATATATATATATACAATGGGATATTACTCAGCCATCCAAAAAAATGAAATCTTGCTATTTGCAACAATGTGGATGGAGCTAGAGTGTATTATGCTAAATGAAATAAGTGAGTCAGAAAGACAAATATCATATGATCTCATTTATATGTGGAATTTAAGAAAGAAAACGGATGAGCATATGGGAAGGGGAAAAGAAAAAAAAAGGGAGAGGAAAACAAACCATAAGAGATGATAAACAAACAGGGTTGATGGAGGGAGGTGGGTAGGGGATGGGCTAGATGGGTGATGGGTATTAAAGAGGGTACTTGTGATGAGTACTGGGTGTTGTATGTAAGTGATGAATCACTGAATTCTACTCCAGAAACCAATATTGCACTGTATATTCACTACCTAAAATTTAAATTAAAAAAAAACGGAGAGAAATTAAAGATCTAAATAAATGAAGTTATATTCCATGTTCGTGGACTGTTAAGATGGCAATTTTCCCCAAATTGGTCCATAGATTCAATGTAATCCCAATCAAAATCCCAGATGTCATTTTGTAGAAATAGGCTGATCCTAAAATTTATATGGAAATGCAAAGGATGTAGAATAGCCAAAACACTTTTTTAAAACAACAAATTTGGAGAACTTATACTCTCCAATTTTAAAACTTACCATAAAACAGCAATAATGAAGACAGTGTTATAAGTGTAAAGATAGATATATTAATCAATGTAAAGAATTCAGAGTCCAGAAATTAACTCTTACTATTCTAGTCGATTGATTCAGTGAGAACATGATGGGTTTTTTAACACATATATATTGCTGGGACAAGTGGGTACACATCTGCAGCAAAATTAATTTAGATCCTTACTATTAGACCAACATTATACAAACATTAACTCAAAATAAATCATAGAGGAATGCCTGGTTGGCTTAGTCAGTGGAACATGTGACTCTTGATCTTGGGGTCATGAGTTTGAGCCCTCTGGCATAGACGTTACTAAAAAAAAAAAAAATCATAGACATATTTGTAAGAGCTAAAGTTATAAAACTTCTAGAAGAAAACAAAGGAGAAAACTTGGATTAGGGAAAGTTTTCTTGATATGATATCAAAAGGCATGATATATAAAAGGAAAACATGACAGATTGGACTTCATCAAAATTAAAACTGTCTTTCAAGTTACCAATAAGAAAAATGAAAAGACTGGGAGAAAGTATATGTAGATCATATGTCTGAAAAGATACGTAAGATATATAAAGAACTTTTACAAGTTAATAAGAAGTAAAATAACCCAATCAAAAGTAGTCAAAAGATTTGAATAAACATTTTACCAAAGAAAATACCCAACTGGTTAATAAGCAAATAAAAACATTTTTAATGTCAGTAGTCATTAGTGAAATACGAAGTAAAACAGCAGTGAAATACCATATCTACACATTAAAATGACTTTAAGCAAAAAAAATGACAGTAGATGATGTTGGCAAGGATACTGAGAAATTGGAACTCTCATGCATTGCTGGTAAGAATGTGAAATGGTGGGGCACCTGGGTGGCTCAGTCAGTTAAATGTCTGCCTTCAGCCCAGGTCATGATCTCATGGGTCCTGGGATTGACCCCCATGTTGGGTGGGTGAGGTCCTCTGCTCAGCAGGGAGTCTGTTTCTCCCTCTTCCTCTGTGCTTGTTCTCTCTCTCACTCTCTCTCAAATAAATAAATAAAATCTTTTTAAAAATGTTTAAAGAATATGAAATGGTATATAGCAATTTGGAAAACAGTTTAGCAGTTTCTTAAAAGGTTAAGCCTAGAATTACCCTATGACCTAGCAATGCCGCTCCTAGAATATACCCAAACTAAATGAAAGCATATGTCCACACAAAAACTTGTACACAAATGCTCATAGCAGCATTATTCATTAAAACCAACAGTAGAAGCAATACAAATGTTCTTTAATTGGTAAATGGTAACCAAATGTGGTAATTATATTCACACAATGAAATACTACTGAGCAATAAAGAAGGATAAACATACTACAACTTGGATGAACCCCCCAAACAGGATGCTAAGTGAAAGAAGCCAGACATAAAAGACTACATATTATATGGTTTCATTCATATGAAATTTCCAGGAAAGGCAAATTTACAGAAAGCGANNNCGGGGGGGGGGGGCAGGGACTGACTGTAAATGACATTAAGGAAACTTTTAGTGGGTAAGAAAAATGTTCTAGAACTGAGTCACATTAAAATTTACCCTGAATTCTATAAATTTGCTAAAAATTATTGAATTGTCCACTTATAATGGGTGAATGTTATGGCATAAGTTATATCTCAATGAAGTTATTTTAAAAGAATGATTTTTAAAACTCTGAAAAACACACACACATGAAATAAGCTACATAAATTATGAACCATAAGTTCTGTTCTATTTATTCTGCAACAGTGTAAAAATCACATATTTCATCAAGGTAAATACAGAGAAAATTAAGAACATTTGGTTATAAATCAACCAATGATGGCACTTTATTACCAAGTTTCTTTTCTGTTTAACAGCTTATACAAGCTAATTTATTCGTGCCCATACCTAAACAGCTTTTTATCATTTGGTAGAAATTTTTCTTGCTTTAAAATTTTAGCCATGGTCAATTAAGCTTTCTTTCTTACTAATTGTGATTATTTGGGAAGAATGTCTAGAAGAAAGTTTTCTTTCTCTGTGATAATCTCCCTGGAGCAATGTCCCATAGCCTCTGTACTTTTGTACCTTGCTCTTTGTTCTCTTTCTTCTGCCTTACTATTTCCTTTTTCACCTAATTCAGAATTTTTGAGACATATAAGAAGAATCAACAATGTCCCCAGGTTAACAGAAAGAATTATGCTTTAGCAGTTTTCTTTCCACTACACCAGACTATCAGTATGATGACTAGAAACCAAATGCAGTAAAACTTATATAAGTGAAACCTTAAAAAAAAATAATCATGTAAAATACATTTTGCATTATCGTGATATCATTGCAATGACTAGGAGTGGCTACTGCCTGCCTAGGCAATCAGAAATTTCTAGAAATCTGGCTATGTCTTCTAAATCCACACAGGTTCTACCTGTATTCTGTCACCAACTCGTCGAGGTTTTCTACTCCAATTTAAATTTCAGTAGAGACCATTTTGAACTCTGTGGCCAGCTGGAATTGACAGAAGAGTGCCAGTGATTCCAAGAATGCCCTGATTCTTTGGTACCCATTTCATCAGCCTGGTCTAAAGAGATTAGGTAGAAAGAATACTGAGAGCATAGGGACTTTTGTCTCCACTTCCCAAAAAGAACTACCTGGATACTGCCACCCAATCCTGCCCTTCTCTAAGCTTTGCATCCTTCCTCCCTCCCCAGAAGATAAGAATTTATCCCATTCAACTTGAGAATGAGGGCTCTAGGGAGAACAGGAGCCAATTTCCAATGTGTCCTATCTAAATCATATTATCATCAAGTATGTAACTGCAGAGTTTTACTAAACCTAGTGATCAAAAGAGAACTTTGAATTCAGTATAAAAAAGTTACAGGATTTCTAATTTAAAGCTAGAAAAAAAGCATGCTTCTACTGGTAGCTTCTGTGGTTGACTTAGCATGATAATGTGTCCAAGTCAATCATGGTAATCGATTTCTCATTTTGGTTATTAATTTGGAATAGGCAAAAGATCCAATCTAGCTGTTGAGATATGAAAGAAGTGGGGATGGAAACTTCTGGAAAAGCACTCTTCATACCTAAAAAAGACTCTCAAGAAGGAAACACTCCACATATTCCCCTGAAGGTTACTAGTTCTGGATAGGAAACTTGAAGTTGTTGTAACCACCTTGTGAATATAAGGGGAACCAGTAACAAAGATTCTTTCCTTGACCAAACATTAGCCAGGCTCTTCTAAGCGCCCTGCTGGACCAGGCCCAAACTTGCCTTCCATAGCCATACTTATAGAGAGCACTTTCAGCCAGAATTCTACTAAGTTGGTTTATCTGGAATTCCCCATACTGCATATCTCATCGCCCTCGATATCTAACCAAATTTCTCATCTCCCACGTAATATTTGGTCACCTTAACCTTCCTTCAACAAGAATCCTGCTAGGTCAGTTAGCAAAGAATTTTCTTCGCGTCTTAGTAATTTTTCATGAACTCCTCCCCACCAACGCTGCTCCTTGGCTATAAATCCTCAGTGTTCCTTGTTATATTCAAAATTGAGCCCGGTTCTAGACTGAGGTCTCTTTTCCCCTATTGCAATAGGTCCTTACTCAAGTCTGCTTTTACTGCCATCCAGTACTGCTTTTCCTTGACACCAATCGCCTCAGGAAGCCAGTAGTGAGGACAGCAGAGCAGGGGGATAAAAGGGACTTGGGTCTTCAGTGACATCTGTGATCATCATACAACACCACGTTTGAGTCAGGGGTTTTTGCTTTCATTTGTTTGAGGTTTGTTGTTGTTTGGCTTTGGTTTCATTGATTTAGCTTTGTAACTGCCTGTTAAAAGTATCTTAACAGATGCTTTGTGATGATTGTACCTGGGCATTCCATCCTAGACTATGATTGTTTTTATAGGTTTGATTATATGGAAAAAATATCATTTCAAAAGAAGGTTGTAAAGGGGATGAGAAATAGGAAGAGTTGGTTCAGGATAAAAGATGATTTTCTATTTAACCATCTGATATCCTTTTCCCCCCCACTTTTTTCAAGAATAAGAACTCTATCAGCAGATGCTCTGAAATTAAGAGAAAACAAAACAGAAATAGTAAACTTGCCTATAGCCATAGGGGTCCCAGACCCTGGGTTGAAGCATATGTAATTTCATATTACCTGGCTAGCCACACAGAGTGATGTGGGAGTCTGGGAAATTGCCACTGATCTGGGCCCAGCAGGGTGCCAAGGAGACTTTCCTTCCAACATCAAATTAGAACAGCACAGACCCTTGAAGAATATGTTAAATGCCTTGCCTTTGTAGACCATTTTTAACTTGCTACAGTACTTTCAAATCCATTAGCTAATTGCAATCTTCAAAACAGTGCACTAAGGTAGACATTACCCCCATTTGACAAATGACAAGTGCAGAGTGCATGGAGAAAGGGAAAACATTTGCTTAAAATAACTCAACTAACTACACTATGAATAGTCCATAGCCTTAGATTGCTTGCTCAGAAAAGCAAATATTCTCTGACCCTGTTGTAAATAGGATCTGTTCAGGATTTTCCAAGGACCGAAAGGCCACAGTATCTCTAAGTATACACTGAATAACACATTTACCTACCTTTAGCCTCTGGTGCAGCCACTTTCTGTTTCAGCCTTACCACTTTCTATTTTTCTATCCTCTGTTGCTTTTCATCTACTCATGACCAAAAGATGCTGAAATTCTTTATGGGGAATGTTTAACAGAAAAGCCAGAAATGTACCTCCTGGGAAAAGTCCTCCAGTGGACCAAAGAGATCAGCTGCATTTGGAGAAGATGCATCTTTTGCACTGATAAAATGACTAACTTGGTTCAATTTTTTAAACAATGCTTTTATTTATTTATTTATTTATTTATTTATTTATTTATTTATTTATTTATTTTAAGTAAGCTCCAGGCCCACATGGAGCTTGAACAGATGACCCCAAGACCAAGAGTCACATGCTCTTCTGACTGAGCCAGCCAAGTGCCCCTAAGTTGACTCAGTTTTAAATAGAGTTCAAAATAATGAGCTAACTGTTAAAAATACAACAACAGGCCCAAAATGGAGTCTCTTACGCTAAGCCCTACATCACCAAACTGAGACTTAACTTAATTAAGGTTTGGCTGTACCAGAAATGAAATCTTAAACCAGTCAATCAGGAATCACCTGATCAAAAAAAAAAAGAATCACTTGATCAACACTAGTTAGGTCATCTGCCTGATAGTCCCCTGCCTTCCCCTAAAAGAAAGTAACCTTACAACAACCAACCTGCTTTTTTGCCTAGTATAACTTTCTTGTTCCTGCTCCCTTCTGCCTATGAAAGTCTTTCATTTTGTACAGCTCCTCAGAACTCCTTTCCACCTGCTAGAGTAATTGCTCCCCTATTCATGAATCATTGCAAAAAGCCAATAAGATCTTTAAAAATTTACTCAGTTTAATTTTGCTTTTTAACAAAACCCTTATGAAAGGAAAATGCACTGTTTTCCTCTACTACTTTACTCACTTATGTGACAGTAAGTCTGGTTTTTTACACCAAGCAATTCTCCAATTCTCTACAAACACCAACTAGACGTCTTGCAGGTCAATTCAGTTCTGACGCTATCACTCTGGAGTTAGCATCAGATCCCACAAGTTAAAGGCTCAGTCCCACAAGACTACCCACACTTCAGACACCAATCATAAACCCCCATTTGTCACCTGTATTTCTGACTGGCTGACCATAAATTGGGGTTCTACAACACTCTACTTAGGTTTGATAATTTGCTAGAATGGCTCACAGAACTTAGGAAGACAGTTTACTTACTAGGTTATCAGTTTACTATTATAATACAACTCAAGAACAACCAGATGGAAGAGATGCATAAAGCAAGGTATGTGGAAAGGGGCACAGACAGAGCTTTCATGCCCTCTCCAGGCATGCCACCCTCTCAGCACCTCCATGTGTCCCCCAACCCAGAAGCTCTCCAAATCCCCTACTTCAGAAACTTTTATGGAGACTTCATCATCTAGGCATTATCAATTGTTAACCCAATGTCTAGCCCCTTTCGTCTCCCTGGAGCATGGGAGGTAGGGCAGAAATTTCCAAGCTTCTAATCATGACTTGGTCTTTTTGGTAACCATCCCTCATCTAGGAGCTATTCAGGAGCCCACCACACACCACCTCATTAGAAAAGATGTTCCTATCATCTAGGAAATTCCAAGAGATTGAAGACTTCTGTATTGGAACCAAGGTCAAAGAACAAATATTAGAACAAAAGATGCTTCTGCACCTTTACTGCTTAGGAAATTACAAAGGTTGTAGGAACCCTGGGCGGAAGCCAAGGATGAAGACCAAAATATATATTTCTTATTATATACAATATCACACCTTAACATCACATATTTACAAAGGAGCCAATTGTAGTCCTACCAAAACAACAAAGTAAGGAAGAGGGAAATTGGTCTCTACTATCTAGAAAGTTTTAAAATGAAGATCAAAAGTCTAAATAGTTTCAAAATATTTGTTTTTAAATTTAATCCTTTTAAAGATGGATTTAAAGTAAGTCCAGGTACTAGGAAGAAAAATTGGAAGTGATTGTCACTACTCTAAATCTATTCTTTCTTTGATTACCATTATAGCACATAACATTTTAAAATACTTTTTTGCCAAAATTTTACTGATCCAAAAACAAAATTTGTAGTATAGAGTGTATTTTCTCCCTTTTACTGTGATATAAGTCACAATTAATTTTTTTATTCCCCAGACTTACTGGAAGCAGGTATTTTTATATTTAATAATGTTTTATTATGAAGAGTCTTATAAGAAAGTTTTTTTCATATTCAATTATATGAAGATTTATAACTGGTTTGCCCTGACCTTTTCATTAGGCATTACATAATATGTTAGAAAGAGAGGTTGGGGGGCGCCTGGGTGGTGCAGTCGTTAAGCGTTTGCCTTTGGCTCAGGGCGTGATCCCGGCGTTCTGGGATCAAGCCCCACATCAGGCTCCTCCGCTATGAGCCTGCTTCTTCCTCTCCCACTCCCCCTGCTTGTGTTCCCTCTCTCGCTGGCCGTCTCTCTCTCTGTCAAACAAATAAAATCTTTAAAAAAAAAAAAAAAGAAGAAGAAAAGAAAAGAAAGAGAGGGTTGGCCAGGAAATTACCTTTAGAAATGAGAAACCGTAATGAATTCTTGGCACAGACTTAGATCAGGAAGCTTTAGAAAAAGACCTAGGAAATTAAAAAAAAAAAAAAAAAAACCAATAGGGTACAAACCAAGGGCTGCTGGAGGGGGATGGGTGGAGGGGTAAATGGGTGATGGGGCATTAAGGAGGGCACTTGTTGTAATGAGCGCTAGGTGGTATATGCAAGTGATGAATCACTAAATTTTACCCCTGAAACTAACACTACCCTATATGTTAACTAACTAGAATTTAAATAAAAGCTTGAAAGAAAAAAAAAAGGAAATAAAATTTTTTTAAAACTACATAGTGAGGGGTGACTGGCTGGCTTGGGCAGGAGAGCATACAACTCTTACTTAAAAATTTACAAATAAATAAACAAATAAATAGAAGCTACATGGTGAGCAGAGAGTACTATTTGCAATTTACTAGAAAGCTGAGTAAGCAATTTCTGATGCAACCATTTTTCCACTGCTGTAAGACTCCTGCCAAAGTGTACAGAATCTTATAAGCACTTTAAAAATTTTATTTACAGTATGTATTTTATATATACTGTATGTATATATCATAGGTATAAAAGTTTTCCTATTGTGTGTATTGTAGGAAGCTAATAAAGTAAAATGCATAATCACTGCTATTTAGTAACTTTCTTTATAAAGAAGTTTCTTGGCTATATTTCAGTAGTTAAGTATTTTTCTGTCATAATGTCAAATAAGGTCAGGGGCACCTGGCTGGCTCAGTTGGTAGAGCATGCAGCTCTTGATCTCAACATTGTGTTTGGGTTAGTTTGTTTGTTTGTTTTTCAGGGTTTTAAGTTTGAGACCCACATTGGGTGTATAGATTACTTTAAAAAATAAAATATTTTACAAAACTGTTAAATAAGATTATTTATATGAACTAAAATCTCATAATTCTATATTTTTTTTTATTTTCAAAACGCCATCTTTGGAGTTTCTAATGAAAACTTAGGAATTTGAAGCAAATAGAGATAATACCTACAACATACAGCAAAGGAAAAGAAAGAAAACCCTTTTTTTTTTTTAAGTATTCTCTATTGCCCAACATGGGGCTCAAACTCATGACACCGAGATCAAGAGTTGCATGTCCTACCAACTAAGTCAGTAAGGCACCCCCTAAATCTTAAAATTTTAGTACTAGGATAGGCAAGTAAAATTGGGTAAATTTCCCAGAGGATATTCCAGATGGAACAGAGAAAACCAAGGGGAGGAAATTCTCAAAGATATAACACAAGAAACTTTCTCAGAACTGAAGTACATGAATCTCTAGGGGAAAAAAAAGGTCTACATAATGAATGAGGGAAGACTCTCACCAAGGTTCATCTTTGAGAAATTTGAAAAGAGCAGGAGTTTAAAAAAGTTGTTCAGTGGCAATGTGAATGCTACACAGTAGTGTAGCAATGCCTTCAAAATTCTCAGAGAAAATTATTTTCAATGAAAAATTGTATACCTAATCTATCCATTAACTGTAAGATTAAATTAAAGTCAATTCAAACATTCGGGAATTTAAAATTTTTCCCCCTATACACTGTCTTCTAGGAAGCCAGTGGA
Source organism: Ursus maritimus (assembly GCF_017311325.1). NCBI lineage: Eukaryota > Metazoa > Chordata > Mammalia > Carnivora > Ursidae > Ursus > Ursus maritimus. The sequence continues at coordinate 7,615,775 of NW_024426230.1, forward strand.
GAATATTCAGCAGCACAGGAGAAAGGAAGACATGAATTTCAGAAAGCAAAGACTCCAGCACATGAGGACAATGAAGGGAAATCCAGGTTGACAGCTATGCAGCTGCCTAGAGAGCAACTAGTACAGATGGAAACAAGAGGAAAGATGACTTCAGGAGGTATATCTCAGGGTGGGAACTTGAACTGTCCTAGTGTTTAGAATTGTGTTTAAATAATTGTTTTATGATTGAAAGGTGTATAACCAAAAAAAAGTGATGAATACATAGAAAAATTTAAAGGTGGCACTTTTTAACTCCAGGGAAAATAAAAAGTTTCATGAGACAAGAATCTACTTGTTTCTGTAGTCAACGACGATTTTATAAAATCGTGATTTTTGTAAATTTGATTATTGAATTAACAGTATTATATAATTATTTGGAGAGTATGAAGGAGAAGAAAAGGGACAGAGGAAACTATAAAAGTTAAAACCTCCATTACCATCATAAAAAATCTGTAGATAATATCAAAATTTGAAAACTTGAAATTAGCAGTAGGTAGGGAAGGGTCAGAAACTGATCATTTTCTTATAAAGCTTTGAGTTCACGTTGGGGGCTTTGACAGGAAGGTTAATTTTCTAAAAAGTGACTAAACTATGGCAGTAGCCTAGTGTGGTGATACAATGGGAGGCAAGAAACGGAGGTCTAGTCCCAGCTCTGCCAACTCCAAAAAACTGTGGCCAAGTCCCTTTACTTTAGTTTCCTTATTTAAAGCCAGGGCTTTAAATATTTCTCTCAATTTTACACTTACATGATCAAATCTGCCCATCTTCAGTGAGGCTATTTCTTGTGTCTCCCTTACAATGATTCATTGGCTAATCAGAAAAAAATCCCAAATGAACAGTTTTTTTTCCAGGATCTTAAATAGCCAGAAATAAACACATTCTTCTCTGACCCGGAGACTTTACATGCTAGAGAACTACAAGAAATAAAGGATTACCAGGTAAAAGGAATGCAGTGCTCTGACAAGATCTTAATTGACTCACTAAGTTATGGAGATTTTAGGCAACAATTTACCCTGTTCTTAAATTTTAAAAGTAGTTGCCATAGCAACTCCTAGACACAGCATATGGTATGTCTGGTACCTCCAAGATAACAGAGCAGATTCTTGATGAATTTTCCTTACAATATGTTATGAACTTCTTGTACTTTTTAGTGTTTCAGTGGGCAATGCTATAAGGTGCTAGTATTCATTATTATCTATATATTTTGAAGCCTACCTTAAAGCATTTTTCACTTGCAAAAAACAAACTTTTAATGCTTCCCATATCCCTTAATATCCATTCTTCATAAAAAATAAAAAGGAACTACAACTAGTAGAAATATAAGCAAATGAACAGGTAATCATAAATGAAAAAATGTAAATAGAGAATAAATCATATGGAAAATGTCCTGCTCACTTACAGGGAAAGGAAGGAAAATTAAAACTAGATACTATTTTTCCACTTATCAAATTGGAGGAATAGGACAAGTTTAAAAGGATACTGCCATTCTGGCAGGTAATTTGGGATTATAAATCCAAAGCCTTTAAGATGTTCTTGACATTTGACCTAGGAATTTCCCTCTGCTGGTCTATCCTAATGACTTTTTTTTAATACACAAAAATCTCTGTAGAAGAATTATTTGCAATAGTTAAAAATTAGAAATCATCTTAATACACAATAAGAGGAGATTTAAAATTAAAAATTATGTAAACATTCTCTTTTTATCAGGCATTTAGATTTGATGCATTGTTTTTATATTACACATTTTACTACTGAGATATACTACTGATATATTTTTATCGTAAATTATGGCACTATTATATACTATAGCACATAGGAATGTATATGTACTTTATATATGAATATTAATAAAAAACAGTTTCTTAAAGAATATGGACAAAAGGTGAATGTCAATTTACAGTGTATTTGTAATATGCTGTATGCAGGCAATCGTAAAAAGAGGCACAGAAAGTGTATCCCCCCAAAAATACAGTGGCTGTGGTAGACACTGTAAATTGATTCCCAGAGTGGTCCTGCCCTTGTACAACCCCTTACCCTTGAGTGCTTACAGACTGATGACTTGCTTCTAACCAATAGAATACAGCAAAGGCAATGGATACAATGTCATTCTGGTGACTGTGTTACATTGTGTAAGAATCCATTTTAGCAGACTGGAGAGAGAAAGATTATCCTGCTGGCTTTGAAAATTCAAGCTGCCACGTGGCAAGGAGCTGTGGGCAGCCTTTAGGAACTACAAGCATTTTCTAGGGCCTGAAGGGAGCCTCCAGCCAACAGTAAGTAAGAAGCCAGGGCCTTCAGTCATACAGCTGCAAAGAAGTGAATTCTCCTGACAATCTGAATGAGCCTGGAAGCAGATTTTCTCTAGACAGACTTCCAGATGAGAACACAACCCAGCTAGCACTTGGACTACAGCCTCCTGAGACCCTGAGCAGAGAACCCAGCTATGCTGTGCCAGGGCTTCGAACCTACAGAAACTGTGAGGTAATAAATGTGTTGTTCTAAGCTGTTTTTGTGGCAATTTACAATTCAGCATAAAAAACTAATACAGTGGCTGTCTCTAGAAAGTAGCCTTTTCTTTTTTTTTTTACAAATTTTCCTTTCTCATTTGTACTTTGCAACATTTTCTAAAATGTTATAATAAAAATTACATTGCTTTTAAAATCAAAAGATGTTATTTTCAACAAATCATCTGGAAACAAAAAGTAAGTATGCTCTGCAAATTTTTAACTGATTTTGAATTTGGCAAAAGAACATTTTTTAAAGTGTACAATGAAAATATAGCACCAAGATTACCCCAGATTTCTATTTTTTAAATGATCTTAACAGAATATTTTATTTAAATCATGTTAACATAGACTGTTTCTGAAATTTTAAGCTTTCTATATTTAATAATGCCTGCTGGGAGAAAAAAAAAAAGAAATCATACTTTTAAATTTTCCTTTCCAATTTTGACCATGATTTAAAATGGAAAAAGTTATGTTGATTGTGGCTAAATGTTCTCATTTTTATAGGCCATTATGCGCTTTAAATTCACTGTTGGCATTTTAATTTCATTTTACAAAATAAATCCCAACTGACAACAGAATAAAGCAAATTCTAAGTCAACTAAGCGAAAAAGTGTCACTGCAAACAGAAAGAACTTTGCAAACTGAAGCAACATTTCATATGGCTCCTGAACCTAAATTTCCAAAGTTTCAACAAGAAAAAAAAGTGTGTGTGTGTGTGTGTTGGGGGGTAAGTATTGACAAATGAGACCATCTCCACAACTTACTGTCTACAACATGACATTACTATTCAACTGTGTGCATTAACATAAATTTACTATTGTAGGAAGTTCTTGCCCAAGAAGATGAAAATTGCAATAACTATAGCTTGTTTCGGGAACTTGCCAAAATTCCATTTATCTGACCGCTAGACTACTCCACTTACTGTCATTAGAATAAATATCCCCTTCTCGAGACAATGGATAGTTTAATTAAGCTCCTCAAATGACTGTTTACTTTTAAAGATTTGCTTTGAAAACAGTACCTTGCTGTATTTATTAATTTGAAACTGAGTTTTGCCCAGTCCTAATGAAGCATTAAAAATCTATCTTAAATCAAACCCATAAAACTTCATAAAGCTGCCACTGTTACTCTCCCCTCAGAGACATAGTGCTAAGACTTTGTTAAGGTAGTGATCTCCCATACTGCAGTAAACATAAACGTGGCTTTGCTTTATCAACAGGCTATTTTGATGGTATTTCAACAATTTTCACAGTCCCATCAGATACAGTGGAAATTTGTTCACCACAGTGACTTAACCCTCCACAAAGAAAGAGTATTCCTCAAAGGCCCATTGAGTCTCTTCTCTTCAAAAGTCTCCAAGATGATAGTGTTGAGGTAAGTCCACGTTGGGTTTAAGCTCAATTTCTTTCTTTCTTTTCAATTTCCCCAAACGGTGAGTTTATTTTGACTCCCTTGGAATATGAAACCCTTTTAAACAATTCTTTGATTGTTGATTCAGATTTGCATAACATTTGCCCTTAGTGGAAACCTGACTAATTGCTAACAATAATTACTATTTATCTTTGTCTATTCTTCCTTTTTTGTTGTGTACTTGTGAGAGAAAAGTAATAGGGAAGAGAAAGGGCATAGGTCCATAATAAGACCATTCATTGAGCTGCCCTGGGAATGGAGAATTTCTGAAAATTTCTTCTCAGACTGGTATCCTTTGGACAGACTCAACCCTTGGTCAATTATCAAAATATCATGGGAACTTCTTCAGTCCTGAGATGTCCCTGAGATTCTGGTTCTGGGTCAGATTTCCTCTTAACCTTTCCTTCCACTAGGAACTATAAGTAAGTTGAGTTTTCCTTTGGTGTAAAGAAAAAACAGCTTTTTCCACCTTTCTGTGTAGAGAAAAAAACAGTTCTTCCCTTCTGAGTTTCTTTCCTGTGTGTCTCCTTTACTACTCACACAAAACACTTCTGACACTTGTGGTCACCACATGTGTGGAGGTTTTTCCCACACCAAACAATTCACTGCAGTACCAGCTAGGTGTTTTACAATGTAACTGAATTCTGACATTATCAACACAGAGATAACATCAGATTTCACAAGTTAAGGGCTCAGTCCCATAAGACTGTCCCCCCACCCAACACACACACACTTCAGATGCCAGTTGCAAGCCCAGGTTCTCCCTGTGCTTTTGACCAATCAGCTATAGATCAGAGCTTCCAAAAACCCCCTCCTTGGGTTCAATCAATTTCCTACAGTGGCTCAAAGAACTCAGAGATACACATACCTACTATAGGAGTGGAAGGCAGGCAGCCCCAAGATGGGCCACGTTGGCATGAAAACTATACTGAGCCAAAGGCAATTGAGACCCTATGGGCTCAAGAAAAACTTTTGCTTCTCCTTTAAGGATCTAAATTGGGGGTCTTTTTCAGGATAAGAGTTACTAGCAGAGATATATTTTATCTGAGTGACCCAGCTATATGGCAGGGCAAACAGCTAATTACCAAACATCTGCTTTTCTTATCACCCTGTGAATTACATTCTTTTCCTCCGAAGTCCCAGACCACTTAACAGAATGACATATATACCTCATTTTGCCTATCTTTCCATGTCTGTATAGATTTCCCATATGTACACTATTAAATTTGATTCTCTCCTGCTAATCTGCCTCATGTTGATTTGATTCTTAGTACAGCTAAAAGGAACCTTGAAAGGGACAGAAATTCTTGCTCCCCAACAGTATGTTTACCAGTTTATTAAAGAATATGATAAAAGATACAGATGAAGAGCCAGATGGAGAGATACATAGGGCAAGCTCTGGGAGGGTCCTGAGTCCAAGGGTTTCTGTGCCTGTGGACTTGGAGTGTATCATTCTCCAGGTATGGATATGTTTACCAACCTGGAAACTCTCCAAACCCCATACTTTTAGGATTTATGAAGGCTTCATCACATAGGTATTATCAGTTGTGAATTCCATTTTCAGCCGTATTCCCTTCTCAAAAGAACGGGGGGAACAGAGCTGAGAATCCCAAGCTTCTCAGTATGGGTTGGTCTTTCTGATGACCACCCTTCATCCAGGAGCCCACCCAGAGTCACCTCATTAGAACAAAAGACCTTCCTATCCCCAGGAAATAACAGGTGTTTCAGAAGCTCTGTATCTGGAACAGAGGTCAAAGACTAATATAAGAACAAGAGATACTCCTAGTGTTCTTATCACTTAGGAAATCACAAAGGTTTCAGAAGCTCTGTGCCAGCAACTGGGGGTAGAAACCAATATACACTTTCTATTATATCACAGTAGGAGATGGTATGGCCATTAGGCTGGTGATCTAATTCACAAAGTACATGAGCAGCAATTTTGACTGTTCCCAGATGCTCATGGATTAGTCTCAGTCTTAATCTATGTCTTCTACTCTGGGCTGGACTTCTCTTTCTCATGTGTATTTATGCTACATCTCAAATTCTTCTACTTATATTTTCAAGTAAAATAATTTCACCAATATAGAATTTATAGTGACCACTTTGGTGAGCTTTAGATATCAACAAAATTGCTCACTTGATAGGCATCATAGAATGAAAAGGGAACAAAATACTAAATACCAATGGTCAGCATGTTTTTATTGGTCTTAGGAAGCATGCCAAAGAAATTCAGATTCCAGAATTGCTTTATTAAGAGATTCCTTGGCCAAAGCAAAATTTGAAAAACTTAAAACTAGCTCTCTTCAAGATACTTCAAATCTCAACTTGAAGTGAAAGATTTTTATCCTACTGTTCTTCCCCCATTCTATGCTCCTGCATATCATTCTATCTCTCCTTCTGACCTATTTCCCTTCCTTTCTAGCCAGCCAGTAACACCCAAAGCTCAATTACCTCTTAAAATTAATCTTTTCACAGGAAAATCTCTCATGGTTGATTATATGGCCTGATACCATTTTAAGTGATGAATCATTGTCAAAGACTTCCCAAAGCCTAGACAAGATGGAGAGAAATTTATAGAAGAATTTAGTATATAGTTTTAGGAACATAAGCTTCAGAGCTCCCAGATCTGTAACAATTGATTTATATATTTGTGAGAATTTCAGGTGCAAAACAAAGAAAAAAAGGTAAAATAGAAAGACCCTGAGGATAACTTAAGGATCCTAAATTTCATAGGTAATCTAAGAAGTTTCGAAAATCTATAGATGTTGGAGAAGATTTTTTTGGAGACTCTCACAAAAGCATTTCATGTAGAAATAGATGGGACTCTAATTCAGTCCTATAAGCAGAGTGAAGAGAATCTTTGGAAGGGGAAGATCCTTTGGTGGCACCAGAGGTTCTCAATTTGAACTTTACAAACTTTTTACATGAAATTACCCACCACAGTTAAGACAAAATCGACCATGTAATCTTGTGGTTAATGATAGGGGCTGTAGAGTCAGCCAGATGGAGGTTTGACTTCCATGTTGGCCACTCACTAGAAGGGTGCCTAGGGACAATAGGGACCAAGAGCAGACCACTTCAAAATGGACCACTTTAGCAGGAAGATTATTTTGACTTTAAAAGCAATCAAAACCCTGAAAATTCAGGAAAAGTTCTTTACCTCCCCCTCAACTGCCTAAAAGATTTTGGATTGAGAACCTGCTCCAGGAAGAGAGCTATCACTATGGATAAATATATTATGATATAAACTAGGTATAGTGGGGCTCCTGGGTGGAGCAGTCGTTAAGCGTCTGCCTTCGGCTCAGGGCATGATCCCGGCGTTCTGGGATTGAGCCCCACATCAGGCTTCTCGGCTGGGAGCCTGCTTCTTCCTCTCCTACTCCCCCTGCCTGTGTTCCCTCTCTCGCTGGCTGTATCTCTGTCAAGTAAATAAAAAAAAAAATCTATAAACTAGGTATAGTAGACAATGAGGAACCTAGCAAGACCACTTTGGTCAAGTCCTCTCTCTGTCCCATTGTTTCTGAGAGGCCCAGCAAACATTTGTTTACCAAACATTTAATCTGTTTTATCTTCCTGTAAATTGTATTTCCTCTGAAGGTCCAGACCCCCTACTTCCTCTCTTGCCTTCAGGATAATATACATATCTCATTTTGCCTATCTTTGGACATGTCTGACTATCCATGTCTGTGTGGATTCCCAGTATATATGCTATTAAATTTTATTTTCTCCTGTTAATCTGTCTCATGTTGATTTGATTCTTAGTCTAGCTAGAGGGACCTTGAGGGGACAGGAATTCTTGCTCCCCAACAGGACAACTTCTCAACTTTTCTTTCTACCTCTCAAGACCCTAAGACTCTATCAAAGTAGTGATTTCCCTTACTACAATAAAGTCAGCTGTGTTTTTATTAATAGGCTATTTTGGTGGTATTGGGGTGGGAGAGACAATATTCAAATACCTTAAAGCTTAATAGTTTTGAAACTGCACCCCGTAGGGTTAATGAGGTTAAACTGTCACCAGCAAGACCCCCAATGACCCCCCCCTTCTTCTTCACAGGAATGTTAAACCTAAATTAAATTAGGAATCCTAAACCTAAATAAAAGAAATCCACTCATTCCCACTTAGAGGAGTCACAGCTTTGGAAGTTTTTCCCGTGATCTTCTTATTTGCTGCAAATAAAGTTTCCTTTGTATGACAACACCTGGTGTAGTCTCCACCTGTAACTTACCAAGGAGTGAGCTCATGTTAGTTCAGTTACAGCTTGTTTTAGCAAAAATAGAAGCGTATAATGACACAGCAAAAGACCCTGAGCCAAGCCTAGCCATTAGATTTCTAATGTTCATGCGTCAGTAGGATAGACCTAACTTAGATATATAGCTAGAATTGAACAATTTTTAACTAATAAAAGAGAAATCAGTAGAGTTGAATCAATATGTTTGCCAAGTAGCCCCCAAATGATATAAATATCATATTCTAGAAGTAGTAATTTTAGATGCTGAGCAAAATTATCTTTACATGGGATGTAAAGGCGCCTCATAAGCCAGCCCACATAATTATTATAGGAAAGTAAATGGATGAATATATAAACAGTCACGATGAGCTAAGGACTACAGGTGGCAAAAATAATAGTGCTTCAAGGTCCTAAAGGTGAGAGTTTACGAAAATACACATTTCCTTTTCTGGTGCCCATTTTCTTTAGAAGATGCTTATTTACAAAAGTTTTCTTGAAGATAAAGAAAGATTTTCTTTGATAACTGGAACAAGAGCTTTCATTTCCTTTAAAAAAGTGAACTAGCCACCAATCAACCCTGGGGAAAATTAAAGAAGAAAGGATAGGAATACTAGTAAAAATAAGAGGGAGATGAGGAAGCCATGAGAAATGCCAGGTAGATGGAAGGCAGGTGTGAACTAGATGGGCAAGGGTGATTGCAGCTTAGGGCACAGAGCAGTGAGGAGGCCCAGAAAGGCAAGTTTAGAGATAAGTGTCAAACAAACTCAGCCAGGCAAAGGAATGCGTACCTTAGAAGAAACTCACTGAGTACTCCTTGAAGGGAGAAAAGTCAGGGCTTTTAAATGCTAGGAAGCAAAGAGGGAGGACAGTTTATGGTGGTTGAGTTAATTAGGAATTGGAAAGATTGAATTTATAAAGTGTAGGGGAAGAAAAATAATAAAAGGTAGAGACAACTCTACCCTTCTGAGTTCTTGGCTGAGACCCCCCCTGTAATAAAGGACAGATTAACAGAAGAAAAACAAAGAGAAGTTTAATAACATGGATCCCTCCCGTATTCATGGGAGACACCCAGGATATGAGTCTCTGAAATGACCCAAGCCATCACCTTTAATATCTTCTTCATCTAAAGACAAAAGAAGATGTTGGGAGGAATGAGGGAGGCCAGTTATGGGAGGTTACCAAGAAAAGCACAGTAAACAAGTGTATGGTTGTTAAGTAAACTTAAGTCTCTGCCTTCTCATTGGTCAGAGTTTCTAGAAATTTCTAGAGAGGGAGACACCTTGTACAAATGGAGATTTCCCTTATAAATGTAAATTTCCCTCACAAAAAGGCAACTTCTACTCTGTTTTCAGAAATATTCCTTTGTCTGCTGTTTCTTAAAAATAATCAGCTCAAAATCATCCTTATGTCAAAGAAGAGTATTTTGGAATGGCATTTTCTGCTCCCCTTCAATATAATTGGTTAAAACAAGCTCCTTTGTTTCTTGCAGGGGGAGGGGGGGTCATTTCCAATCTGCATGGTCATTTGTCAGCTTCAGGTAGTTAGAACCAGTCACAATGAAACACAATGTCAAGTCAACAGGAGAAAAGCCATTTTAATTATGTACAGGAGCCTCACAAAGATATGAGACTCCAAAAAGACAGCCAAGCAATTGAGCCTTATATACCATCCTGAGCTAAGGGAAGGGGTAGGGGTCTGGGGCTTCAGAAGGGAGGAAAGCAAATCACGGGAAGATGAAAAGAGGAATTATTTGGTAAAGAATGTTTGCCCTGCCGTGCAGGCGAGTCTTTCAGTAGATATCAGTGTTATCTCCGCCAACAGCTCTCTTCCCGGTATAGGTCCTCTTTCTAATGTAAATTTCCCTTGCAAAAAGAGTAACTTCTCTATTTTCAGAGACTCTCCGGTGTCTGCAGTTTTGTTACCAAACTCAACTGTCTGTGCGCCTGATGCGCAGTAAGCCAGTGTCTGAGACACAGGTCTTGAAGCAAGGAAAACTTGAGTATCAGAAGGGCAGCCCGATGAGGAGATGGGGAATCATTCCCAAAGCTGCCTTGCCCTGTTAAGCCTAGGGACAGCTTATTAAATGTTTGGGGAAGTAGGTAAATAACGAGGAGAGTGAGGAGTGTCTTAAGCCTTCTAAGGCTGTGGGGGGTGGGTCCTTGACACACTCTGGAGGTATGCACTAGGTGCCACTAGGTCGTGGTACATTAAATAATTTTAAGACAAATGTTATCATCTGTTTCCCATCAGATTCTTATAATCAGTATGCAACCAAGGGGTAGAGTCAAAAGGGCAAAGTTAATGATTAATAGTGCATAGGTCTTAATTAACATAAAAACACAATTAAGTAGGGAACAAAACAGAACATGGAGCAAGTTAATAATACAGCTAATACGACTATAGTGCTGCTCGTGCTTTCAAAATAGGTCCCAGGAACCAAGCATCTGGCCCCAGTTTCTCAAAATAATCCTTATGCCACAAAATCATATTTTGGGGTATCATATTCTGCTCCCTTTCAGTTCAAAGGCCAGAATATTGACACAGCTAAGGAGGTCAGCCAACAAAATATATATGGAGCGACCAGATTGGGTGTAGGCCTGTGGCTCTGGTGGTGAAAAAATTTACCCAAAATAGAAGTTTATCCAATACACTGTGAGAGAGCAGTGGGCAGTACAGCAAAGGAAAAACTGTCTGCCCGGAGGCAATGGTGGGGGGCAATAGTTAAGGGGGGGGGGATTGAGGAGGTATGGGAACATATGGAATTTTCCTTTTTTGGTACCTATGCCCACTTGCAAGTAGCCCATTGATCAGCTAGGGCCTGTGGATGTTTTGAGATGGGTCACCTGCTCAGCCTGTTTGCATTCAGCCCAGTGGTCACTGTGGTCACATTTTACCTTACTCAGGTTACCATTGTTTGAGCCTGTTGCCTAAAAACAGCCTCTACAATATAGTTAAAGTGGAAATATTAGAACACACATAACAAGAATTAAATATAATAAACTTAAAGAGATAAGGTGATGAATATCATAAAAACAGGCATAATACATTATTTTTTAAAAAGAGCAGAACCAGGGGTCCTTGGTTCCTCAGTGGGCTGAGCCTCTGACTTGATCTCAGCTCAGGTCTTGATCTCAGGGTCGTGAGGTCAAGCCCCACACTGGGCTCCATACACTTGGGGCCTACTTTAAAAAAAAAGAAAGAAAGAAGAAGAAAGGAAGGAAGGTAGGAAGGAAGGATGGAAAGAAGGAATTGCACCAATACCTTAAAAGTGAACATTAGAGGTTTACCAAAAATATGACCAACATTAGCTCCTTAAAGATCAATTCCATATTAGGGGGAATAACAGATGTAAGCATGTTATTTTACTTCTTATCTGGTCACATTATGGTGTTAAGGATAATCTAGCTGTGAATTAAAATTTTGAAACAACTAGAATTGTGGGTCACAAATAGGATTGAGAGATTCTGTTTCGGTTTTTTTGTTGTTGTTGTTTCCCACTCCCTGTATATCTTTGGGAAAAAAAAGAAAAGAAAAAAGAAAAGAAAAGAAAAGAAAAGAAAAGAAAAGAAAAGAAAAGAAAAGAAAAGAAAAGAAAAGAAAGAAAACCCAAAGATTCACTAATGGGTGGGGGAGTAGGGGGGAGACAGGGATTTTCCTCTACTCTTCAAAGGTTTTTCCAGCTACTCTAAGAATTAAATTGATATGAGACAGATTAACAGGGAAAAAATCAAATTTAGTCTCATATGTATGGGAACCCCACATACATGAGAGATTTAAAGACAAACAGGTAAAATGAGAGATATATGCTATCCTGAGCTAAGGAATGGGATAGGGACCTGGGGCTTCAAAGGGCAAGAGAGCAATGCACAGGGAGATAAGAAATGCAGATGTTTGGGGCACCTGGGTAGCTCAGTCAGTTGAGCATCTGCCTTTCAGCTCAGGTCAAGATCCCAGAGTCCTGGGATGGAGTCCCCTGTCTGGCTCCCCTGCTTTTCCCTCTCCCTCTCCCAGCTGCTCCCCCTGCTTATACTCTCTGTCTGTCAAATAAAGGAAAAGAAAAAAGAAAAGGAAAGACAAGACAAGACAAGAAAAGAAAAGAAAAGAAAAGAAAAGAAAAGAAAAGAAAAGAAAAAAGAAATGCAGATGTTTGGTTATTAGATGTTTGCCCCGCCAAACAGATGGGTCACAGATTATCTCTGGTAATAACTCTTATTCTGAGAGAGACTCCCAATTTAAATTCTTCTAGGTAGCTAAGAGAGGGGTGAGTTTCTCTTAACCCTGCAGGGTCTCAACTGCCTTCAGCTCAGAATAGTCCTAATGCCAAAGTGGAACATTTTGGGGAGACTTGTTCTGAACCTCTTAACTGACATCCATCTGGGGAAAAAAAGACTCTAGAATAAAAACTTCTGTTTTCCATATTTTCTTTACTGAAAACATATTGCTTTTGTAAGAAAAGACTATTTTATTTTTAGAAAAGAGTCAGGGTTTCTTCTCCTCCCTTGGAAATGAGAGAGATCATTTAGTTGTGACAGTCCATTGATCCCAGATTTTATCTAAACCTGCTGCCACTACGAATCAATGCTAAGTGAGCAATAGGTAATGTTTCCCCAGGCCCGTATTTGATTTCTACAATTACATCCATCCAAACCAATATTCACACATTATAATGCACTAATGTAAGAAAGCTTTTGCTTTTTTTGTTTTGTTTTTTGAATTGAACTCTCAGTATGTGCTCCGCTCTGCATAAATGATCCATGGCAAAACCACACAATACCTTTATATGTAACTTCCTTTAAAATGTGATTTGAAATGACTATGGTCATTATTAGTGGAAAATACCAATAGGATTGCCCAAGGAAAATGTAGAGAGATATTTAACAAATCAAGAGTATTACATGGGAAAAACTGTAGGTCTAATGACTCTGAAATACAATACACATAAAAACCTAATTCTGTTCAGCATTCTTTCTTTAAAAAGCTTCTGATTCCCATGTAAATAATTTGAATGATGATAAACAGCAACATTGAACACCTAATCTCTTTCCACCCTCCAATTTGGGTGTCTTTCAGGGTTCCCTACCTTAATGACTGACATCACCATCCCTTCAGGGCTAGAACTCATCTGACTCTTCTCTCCACCCCCATATCCAATCCATCCCCAAGTCTTTTGGGTTTGCTTCCGGGATATCTCTCAAATCTATCCATTACTGTCTGTCTCCTGCCACCATTCTAGAGCAGGCTGTTACCGTCTCTGGCTTGGACTACTGCAATAATCGAACTTGGCTTCAGGAATCCACTGCTCCATTCTTCAACCCATCCTCTAAATGGCAACCAGAGAGGGTATTTTTCTAATTCAAGTATTATATGGCCCATCTCCCCATATCTTACTGTCAAAACAAACAAAAAACTTTTAAGCTAAAAAATTAAAAACCAAATATTTTCTTGCCAGGCAAGGAAACACCTGCAAAGGAAGAAATTCTGGCTGGGACAGGGTGCTCAGAAGTACCAGAAAGAAAGAACTCGTGGTGTTCATACTAATTAGGCGTTGAAAGCTAGCAGCTAGGTTGGATATTATGAGTCTGTAGGTCTTTACATAATTGTTTAAAAAAAAGTAGTCCCATTCATTGTTTATCATTAATCAGAAAAGAGTCTGCAGTTAGATCCAGTAAGGGTCTGATATCCTGAGGTGGTGGGAGTGGGTGTTGCTCAAATTCACAGTCCTTTATCAGCTTCAGCTAGTTAGAGTATCTGCAATGAAACAGGAGCAACAGTTTTAACATGTCCCATGCCGGTACTGCTATTTGAAGAAAATTTTCCTTTTACATTATTCCTTCATTCCTGGTCCCAATGTTGCAGGCTAATTATTCTATGATCTGATCATTTTACTTCCCCAGCCCAATCACAGTCCTCTTTAAGCCCTGCCCACACTAGGCTTGTCTCCTCTCTCAAATACCTTGTACTCCCTTAATGTGCTGGTAAATACTGATCCCATCATACCACCACCCACTTAGTTTATTTAAATCGGCATCTTAAAATCTCAGCTCAACTGTCATTTCCTTCCAGTTTTCCCTGGCCCTCTGGTTAGGTAAGACTCTTCTGTTATATACCTGCCAACAAAACTTGTTTTTTGTTCCTCCGGGCACTTACCTCAGTTTATCTGATTCTTGAGTTTGGTTAATTAATATCTGTCTCCTCTCCTTGACTAAAAGCTGCCTGACAACAGGGATTGCATTTTCTTTTGTTCACCATCGTGTCCACCAGTATCTTCTAATATATCAGATAGAATTGGTGCTTAAAAAATTAGTGCTCATTATTTCTTGAATGAATAAATGAATGAATGAGTTGATGGAGTGACAAATGAATCTATCATTACTAATTGGAGTTTGGGACTATAAGCTAACAGAAGTAAGGAAAATTTTATGAAAGTCTTAGCTTGTGATTTTCATAAGGTTTAATTATGAAGATTTGAAGAAATTTAATCTGTTGTTTAAATAAAGGGTTTGGTAAGACGGGAAAGGACATGGAGAGAAAAAAAAAGAAAAGACATAGAATCTTCAATTATTTCCTTTAAGTGCCATTATCTTAGGATCTTGAGAAATCATTCTTGGACCATCCCACTACATATATTACCTGATGCCATCATTCTAAGACCCATCCTCAAGCACAGAGTAATTATACTTACGTCTATAGTACCAGCCTAAAGTCCCGATTTCATTATTTGTTGTCAGTCGATTTCACAACTTTAGTGTTAATTAAATGTAGCTGTTTTTGTCCTTGTGCCTTTTGTTTCTAATAGCTTTAGCTCTTTTTTTTAACCAAAGCCCATTCTCTAAAAACAGTTTGGTGTAAATATGTTTTCATTAATTTAGTGATTATCTAATGCAAATGGACTTAAGAGAGAAAAAGGATGCCTGAAGTTATATGAGGCACTAATGGCACTAAATGAACTGTAAAATAATTGAAGCTCAAAATGCTGTCTGAGTTTATGAAATATTTCCCTTAAAGAAGTATGTTATTGGGGCATCTGGGTGGCTCAGTCAATTAAGCATCTGACTCATGATTTCAGCTCAGGTCATGATCTCCGGGTCCTGAGATCCAGCCCCAGTTGGTCTCCAGACTCAGCATGGAATCTGCTTGAGATTCTCTCTCTTCTTCTGCCTCTGCCCCACCCTCCCCAACTCCCCCCCCACCACAGCTCACACACATGTTCTTTCTCTCTCTCTCAAAATAAATAAAATCTTTTTTTAAAAAAAAAGTATAAGAGAAAATTAGAATATATACTTTATTGATCTATCATCTTCCAATATTTACTATCGTTATAGTTAGGCACATTTTAGAAATTGCATTACTGGTACACATGGCAGATTAAATCCAGGTTTATTCCAACTCTCTCTGAATGGCAGTGTCTTAGTCCATTTGGGCTGCTATAATAAAATACCACACTGGGTAGCTTCTAAATAACAGAATTTAATTTCTCACAGTTCTGGAGGATGGAAGTCTGAGATCAGGGCAGCAACCTGGTCAGGTAAGGGTCCTCTTCCTCTTGCAGACCTCTCTTTGTGTCCTTGCATGGCTGAAGGGGCTAGGACCTCAGTGGGGTCTCTTTTATAAAAGCACCAATCCCAAGGCCTGGGTGGCTCAGTTGGTTAAGCATCTGACTCTTGATTTCAGCTCAGGTCATGATCTCAAGGTGGTGAGATCAAGCCTTGCGTCAGCTCCATTCTGGGTGTGGAGCCTGCTTAATATTCTCTCTCTCTCTCTCGCTCTCTGCCTCCCCCCACTCTCTCTCTCTCTCTCTCATAAATAAATGAATAAATGTTTTCTTCTTAAAAAATAAAAATAAAAAAACAAAAGCACTAATCCCATTCATGAAGGTTCTACCCTTATAACTTAACCGTCTCCCAAAGGCCCCACCTCCAAATACCATCGTATTGGGCACTATGATTTCAACATATAAATTTGGGGGGAATCACAAACATTCAGGCCACAGCAAACAGTGAAGGAAGATAGCACACAAAGGCAAAGAGAACAGAAGAACTGGACAAAAGTTTGGAAGCTGGAAAGAAAATAAGTGATGGTACTGAGTTAACAGGCCAAAGGAAGTATAAACTTAAGCTTGGAGGAGGAAGATAAGCAGCAAGAGGTTTCTTACTCTCTCCTCAGAACCCCAGAAAGGCCTGGGAATTAGAAGCATCTGGAACTTTGGAAGGCTATGGACTGGAGAATTTGTTGAAAGTTCAATAACAGTGAGATTTCCAGATCTCCTTTCCAAGGAAAAAGGTGGGTTCCTCTTTC
Source organism: Ursus maritimus (assembly GCF_017311325.1). NCBI lineage: Eukaryota > Metazoa > Chordata > Mammalia > Carnivora > Ursidae > Ursus > Ursus maritimus. The sequence continues at coordinate 7,632,255 of NW_024426230.1, forward strand.
CCACCCTGGCAGAGATTACTCTCTGGGGAAGTTAAACTTAAAGAACCCTGGTCTTGGATCATCAGATACTGCTAAGGGTAGAGGTGTCATAATTAAAACAGAGAAATTAACTGAAAGTTCATTTATGAAATGGTAATACCCAGAACTCTCTTCCCCATTTGACTTCCATAACACAGGCAGCCAACTTTATAACTTCCAGGGCAGGAAACTGGAAGAAAGTGATCAGCCCAAAAGAAATAATATATAGAAACTGTCACTTGAGTGACCCTTCAAAGAAAGAATCAATGCTCCCCCTACCATTCTACACCAGTCAGTAAACAACTTCAAAATTTAGAACATCCTGGGACACAAAATTTAGAACATCCTACCATTCTACACCAGTCAGTAAACAACTTCAAAATTTAGAACATCCTGGGACACCTGGGTGGCTCAGTTGGTTAAGCATCTGCCTTCAGCTCAGGTCATGATCCCAGGGTTCTGGGATCAAGCCCCACATTGGGATCCTTGCTCGGTGGAGAGCCTGCTTCTCCCTCTGCCTGCTGCTCCTCCTGCTTGTGCTCTCTCTCTCTCCCTGACAAATAAATAAATAAAATTTTCAAAAAAATTTAGAACATCCTGTCAGCATTAGAGTGCATCATTCTCAAATGTGGACAACCCAGGAAGATTTGTCAAAATTCTCTCTCTCTTTCAAGATCCTCTCACATGTCATTTTCTCCATAAGTTTTTCCTTGAGCCATCAATTTAATGCAGCATTAACCATAACCTACCTTCTCGTGTAGTTATTCTACATGTTTTAATACCCATTAGATGAATGTTCTCCTTGACAACAGGTATGTATCCAAATATCCAATTACTTCCTAAACAGACACTTAGATACCCCTATTTTCCTCAGGCTTAGCATGTCCAAAACTGAGCTCATCATCCTGCCTTCCAAACCTGTGTTCCCTGTCTCATTAAACAGCACTCCAGCTACCCAATTACCTCGGTCAGAAATCTAGCCTCTCCTCTACTTCGTCATATACAGTCTTTCAACAAATTCTGCTCATTCTACTTTTTATGTATCTCTCAAATTTCTATTTTTACTCCCTTACTGAAAACACTTCAATGGCTTCCCATCTCCCTTAGAATAAAATCCAAACTCCTTAAAAAGTCTGTTGATATCCCGCACGGCTTGACTTCTGCCTTTCTTCTGAGCTTCAAATTCCCT